>NW_027332227.1:11827574-12435932 GCF_041222505.1 Epargyreus clarus | reverse complement strand
GCTACTGGATTTTTTAAAATATAGGAGTAGCAGACGAGCATGCTGTCCACATTATGGTAAGTGGCTACTGCCGCCCATGGATATCTGTAATAAACCCCAGATAGGATTAGATATTCCTGAGGTCGGCCACAGATGCGCCGCTACCCCTGAGGAGTAAGCTGGAACGCCTCGGAAAAGTCTGTCTCCCTTACCACACCCTTCAAAACAGAACACAGCAGCGCCTAACACTGCTTGTTATTAGGTAGATAATTATAGGTGTGGCGATGGTGCCACCGGAGTCGAAACCACAAAGGTCGAAACCACCTACCACCTTCAAATTAATTGTAATGCTATTTTTACCCGATTGTGGAGGGATTGTGGAGGGTTTTCGGGCGTATGCACATTGCACATATGTCTCAGTTGACATACCCCAAACGGCTTGATTAATTTTATTTTTTACATATGATGTGTCATTCTGCTAGTGTAAATTATGCGAGTTAACATAGGATATTATTTATTCAGTCGGGTTTTAGTTTTAATAATAACTGCTAATAACATGTTTCTTTACTTTTTTAAGCGTTAACTCATAATCTGTGAAATAAATATATACAATAATAACGATGTTGTAAACGAGCGATTGTAAAGTGCACTGGTGCACAGAGAAAGCTATCACAAAGGGTATTTTACCCCTACTTGGTGAGAAAACTAGTTTTGTATAATAAGTTTTAATAAAAATCATGATAATAGCGTGTTATGTAACTAGTATTTTTGTAGTAAAATTAACATTGATATTTGACTCCAGGTGACATGCCCAAGTTAAGTATTCATTAATAACACTTCAATTTAAAATGCTTAAATTAGTATTAAAATATTTAAAAGCAAAAACGAACACAACACCAAAATGCAAAACGCTGCGAAAAATTGGGTACTTTAGTACACTTTTATAAGAAGCACCGCTACAATAAAACGCAAGAGGCAAAAAAATTAGGCAACATTCTTCAACCCTCGAACTGCTTACGGAGGAAAACTTGAACCGTATAAGGAGGGGGTAAGAACGTCCCGTTTAATATGCACCTCACAATGGCGACCCAAGTTTGAAGTAAGCCCTTGTAAGGGCACTTTATCTCCCCACAGCTCCTTTATCGGAAGACAATACGATTAGACGTCTTAATCTTTGAGTGGTCACCTGGGTTTTTGTATTCTTAACCCGTTTCAAATATTGTAGAACTAATTTTAATCTATAGAAATAATATCTGTTCAACAATTGACATTTGTCTATCTGGAAATTTCTTTAAAAAATGTTAAAGCAATGTTCTTGGTCCTTGGGCGGCAGTGACCACTTATCATGAGGTGGACGGCATGTCCGATTGCTTCTTCAAACTTAAGATTGAAGGTGGTAGAACCATTTGTGGTTCAACTCCGGCGGCACCACAGTCACGTCTATTTCTGCCTAATAACAGTATTGTTAAGCGGTGCTGTGTTCTAGTTTGAAAGGTGTGGTAACGGAGACACACTGTTCCGAGGCGTTCCAGCTTAGTCCTCATGGGTAGCGGGCATGTGAGGCCTGGGGATGAGGAATTTTATTTGGGGTTGATTACAAATGTCCATTAGCGGCAGTACCTACCTACCATCAGGTGGACTGCATGCTCGTCTGGTGCTTCAAACTAAAAACCATAAAGAAAATGTGATTCAAAATATTACTACACTCGATACCTACACGAATTGACGCTTAATGTAAATCGGTTACTAATTGAAAGCTCTGAATTATAAGCTCTGTTTCGATCCTTCCAAACGGTACTAAGCCCTGTGATTAAATCGTAATTACAATACTTAGGTAAGAAAATCGTAGTACCTGCTAAAACTCGAACCTTTAAAGTAAAAGTCGAGTAAGAAGATAAAAGATAACTAGAATCAAATATAAACAACTTATTGAAAATTTTCTACGATAAGAGAAATATTACATTAAATGGGTCAAAATATAAAGCGGCTTACAGAAATCGTAGACAAATCATAGTGAAAATAATACAGATATTTTAATTTAATATAAGTATGTACGGAAGGAATTATTAAAATATATTTTTAAATTAACGAACCCATTTCAAAATATTTAACTACGAAAACTCAGGAATAAAGCAACAAAATTTGTAGATCATTTACGGTAAATGAACATACTCGTAAATAACTTCGAAATACGACAAACAGTAAAAGTAGGATCCGGTGATGTAGACGTCAGAATAAAATACCTCACCCATCCAAACAAATTTGGGGTCTGGACACGAGAACAATATAAGATCAAAGGGATGTTTTCACAACTTGCCAGCACCGAGGGTGGTTTGTACAGGGTTAGGCGTATTACACACTAGCAACTTAGTTTTTAAATATTATTAAAATATAGTATCCACGTGCATTTCGCATTACATTGTCAAATGTGTACAAAATAAATTAATTTCGTATTTGGACTAAAATATTTGGTAAATAATATGTTCCACATTACCAATTCTTTTCATCGAAAATCAGGTTTGTAAATTAAATCTCTCATTGACAAATTTATGTATTTCGTATGTCCTATTGATAATATTTTTAATCGTCTCAATCCGTTATTATTTTCGAATTATATCTTTACACACATATACAAATTATTTATTTACAAACATGTCCTTTCAAAAATTAGCTTAATAAGAAATAGTCATCGCCATTAAATAACAATACTACAAACCCCTTAAGGTAGTTTCCTCTCAAAATAAGGTATAGTATAGGTTTATAGTGTTGACTAAATTTTAGCTAAAAAGCTATTTAAATAAACGCAAGACTAATCCGCAAGTGTAAATTGTCCCTACATGGTAATGCGACGTGATGTTAGCAGGTAAGCTTTTAAATTATACACGGCCGTGTTAGCCCACCGTATTCTAATGTTCGGAGTGGGTCCCTCATTTAACTAATTTAACGCTAGATATATTCCCTGGTTATTTACTAGATGTGTCTAACGTGGAGGGCTAAAAGAGCATGATAAATGATATCTAGACAAGATGAGTTCATTTTTTTATAAGATTAGAGTAGAAAACAAGGATGAGTTCCACCTAGTGACAAGTTGTCACTGCGTCAAATTAACATATGTAACTACAATATACTCATATGTAGTTTTTTTTATATTTATACCTAAATGATAAGGCAGACGGGCCACCTGATGGAAAGCAGTCACCGTCGCCTATGGAAATTTGCAACACCAGAGGAGTCGCCAGTACGTCGCCGACTTTGGAGGAGAGCTCTTTCTCGAAGAGCCCCATGTCATAGCGCTTGCGGAATACCTCAGAAGGAAGTTCATTCCACATGTTGCATCTCAGTTCTACCTGAGAACCAATATAGCTAAACTGGCGAAATACCTCCACGCTTAATCCTAGCATGAAGCACTTCAGCGTCTCGATGCCGGCTCACTTTCATGATAATGTTGCGATTTTTGGTGCCCCAAAGGAGTGGCAAAGAACTAGTAATTGGCTTCAGATAGAATCCCTGTATATATAGAGTTGGTTATAAATGACTGCCGTACTACGTGCTCGTTTTCTACTTCAATCTTATAAAAATATCTCCTCATCCTTACTTACTTAATGTCAATCAGTAAACGTAACAAATAATTGCGCAGAATAAACAACTGAAGCCTTAATTTTCGAATTCGAACCAATATTTCTAACACCTTGAAAATGTAGGATTTATCGTGAACTTTAAGTGATATATATACCTGCTTCAATATTCACGACTGAGAAAATTAAGTTCCAGCATCTATCATAAAATTTTAATCCCGTTTTACCCATTAGTCTTTCAGGCAAACCCAGTCTCAAATATTTAATTACAAGTAAATCTCAAACTGACACGGAAGTCTACTATCTGAGTTATTTACTGGCATCTAAGTCGGGAACCGATTTTAATGAAGCTTGTTTCGCAAGTCTCCGCTATTGTTCTGACAACAATAAATAGCCCTATCAACCGAGCCTGGAATTAGGGTTGTCAAAAATAATCTCAAATAAACCTAAAATATTTTGAGGAATTTCACTTTATAAAAGTTCCAGATGCAACTTAAGCATATTTATAAGACTTAAGTACAGGACAAATAATAATAAAAGTTTCTAATAACTCACACCTATTTCTAACAGTTCTTGCCATTCAGTGCAAGGGTGTCGACCTTAGGTAAAAATGAGGCGACTATAATATTAGACCTAAAGAGTGGCAGCGTTTCTACGATTGGCTTCAGGTAGAACCCCTTTTCTGTATAGAATTATCTGTCCATAGGCGGCAGTGCCTACTTACCCTCAGGTGGCCAGCTACTCGTTTGTAAATGAATTATTAACCCTATACTTGACTGTGTGCACTGAAATGCACATTCAAATCAGATTTTTTTTTTTCGAAAATGCAACATATAATCTTATTAATAATAACTCAAAGCGACTTAGCAAACGTTTCTTTACGTCAGAAAATGAAATCTATATCTGTCTCGTTCACACATTGTCAGTGGTAAACACAATAGTGAGCCGTCGGTCAGCGCCTGCACAACGCCTTCCAAGTATCTTATGTTATCTGAATGAAATTAAGTTATATGTACGAAATTTATATAATCTTACTTTCTGCAAGCTTTATGCAATGTTTTGGTGATATTTTTTTGAGATATAATGTTTTGAATATATAGTAATTCATGACTTTTGTTATCTGTGCATTAAAATGCACACTGCCAACGACATACAATATTACTGTTTGTCAATATTGTGTCTTTAAATGCACACTGCCAACTTTGCTAATATATGCTAAGGTTCTGCACACAAGGTAGGGGTAGGGTGAACAAAGTTCAGACAGAGTTTTTTTTTTTATAATTCATGACTGAAATTAATATTTCCCCGTTTCCACTAAATTCACAGTCCTTAGCTTGCAATATTTTTTTCAGATAACTGGAGGCCGAAAAATTCTAGCTTTGGTGTCTAAATTGCGTAATTAAATCTGATGTAGAATCCAGCAAATCTTAGAAAGATGAATTCCAGATGTCTAGGTCTCATCAAGACGTCCCTGAACTCAAGTCCTGTCCAATCAATAGCGTCTTCTGTCAAAAATGTAAACATGTCCAATAATGATGATTCCAGAACATCTGCAATATCAATTCCAGATAAGACCAAATTCCCACTTGAGGTCGGCCATAGATGCGCCACTAGCCCTGAAGACTAAGCTGGAATGCCTCAGAAAAGTATATCTTCTCACCACATCCTTCAAACAAGTGGAATAAAGTCTAATCATATGCTCAAATTTAATACAATATTCTAACGGAAACATGGATGAAGGTCTAAACAGACAAGTCGCTTTATAGAGTACAACTGTGATAGACCATCGTTAGTATTGTCTTCACAGATCCTGGACATCTTCGTTTGCAATTCCTGGTTGCTGTTTCGTCATGGGAATAGCGGTAAACAAAAAATATTGCCACTCAAAAAGTTTCGAGTCGCTTTATGTGGGAACTGCCTTTTTTTGGGAGGAGGTCTTCTAATCTCTCAACTCAACTGAAATATCTCATAACTTGTTGACATGTCATAACTTCCGAGACTTTTATCTTTAGTATTTTCAAAATGTATGATATTTTTTATATTTTTTAATTATTTCTTAGTTTAGTGAGTACTTGGCGGTGTGCATTTAAAGACACATATTTTTTTCTTGTGAACCTGGCAGTGTGCACTTAAAGACACATCCTATATTCTGAAAACTGAAATTCAGAGATTTTTTATTTTATTTTTCCTAATATCCTTGTAACCCAATTAACGCAGGGAAGTAGCAAAAATAAATTTTTTTTAGGATAAAATTCTCTGCCAACTATAGGGTTAAAAAAAATACTTGTATGCCAGTAATAATGTCACGAAAATAAATAAAAGTATAAAGGAAAAAAGTTGTTGAAATACTCAAATATTCACACGTATTACGTACGTACAATGTATTTTAACCAAAGTTTATAGAAGGCCTGAGGCATCTGAACAGTATTCCGACGACACTTAAGAGTACTTAACTAAATTTCTGGTAACTGTCATTAGACATATTTAGATGTTCTTCATTTAAGTAACTTCCAAACAACTTCCAATTGAAATTAATTCAAAATAATATTAAATTTTAGCGATATAGAAAACACAGTCAAATTCATTTTTTATTTTTCAATAGATACCTCTGTAACAACCCTAGGTTAGCCTACAATAATGATAGTAAAACCAATTTTGAGTTGCATTAACCTGCTCCGTACAACTATCGCAAATCTAAGATCGTTGTGTCTGGGAAAGACGGATTTGGAGCGAATTCCTAATCAGATCTTGCAAGCCACTTCCGAACTTAAATGATTAAGAATGCACAGAATACCAAACGACTCGAAGGTTTTACCGGTGGATAAGTTTAATTGATGAAACTAAAACGATCTTTGATAATTATTTGTATAATAATAATAATCATTTATTGCAGACAATATAAACAAATATATCAAAGTATAATTGAATAAAGAGGTCCATATCATATATAAGAGTACCTTACAGACTAACATACATACATACATACATATATGTTCTTATAACTAATGTCGGTAAAATAAATAGTAGGAGAAATATAGTGTACAGTGTATGAAACGATACAAACTTAAGTAAAATACAAACTCAGAAGATAGATCTGAGTTCATAATTTCTATGTCTGGCCAGTCATGAATCAAATATGATTTCCACGAAAACCATGACACGAGTGACAAGATTGCGTTATTTCAAAATTTACAACGAAAGCGTCGAAAAATGTAGAAATTGGCAAAATTAAACCGCATCCATCCGACACTTCAACGAAAAAGCGGAAACTCAATTATAATATTTACAATAAGCCGTGTTCGTCCCGTTCGAGCGCAATATTGAAATGGCCCAATTTGCATAGTTATTATAAACATGAGTGGTTCAGGGGTAAGAGGGAGCGAAACGGTAGACATCGATAATAGAAACGACAGAGATGGAAGATTAGACGATCATTTGCAACATGTTTAACCGATGAACTCAGACCAGTTTACATGACAAAAAGATTTAGACCACAAAATTCAAGAGATAATAATCAAATATACCGACACCGCCTTTCTTCACTTTGAGCCTTCGAGCGTGAACGATTTTGGAGATAATTATATTAATTGGCGATTAATTATAGTCTGAGGTCATTGGAAATCATAATTTGAATTTCAAATTAGATTAATATTACGTTACATTAAATTGATCACGCGTGGGATTAATTGTGTGGCCAATGCTTTGATAATGTTATGAATAATTGTGATTAAAGAGATATAACATCAATCAATTTTAATTCATTTTACTACTTAATGCACTAATTGGAAGGTATATCTGCTAATGATGTGAAATTTTCTATTGAGCGTCTTCTTCTATATCGGGTCTCCACTGAACAAATACAAATTATTTTAAACAAAAGCAAAATTATTTCAGAATGTATTAATTGTAGAGAAAAGAATATTTAAAACTCATTAGTGGCGGTGATTACTTTACATAAGGTAAATACGTGTTACATAAAAATATTTGAAACTATATTAACATAACCAAGCTTCTTCGAATAATATTTTGCTACACACAAAAGAAATCATCATACGTACGCTCGCGGTCTACAATTGCATTAACGATTTATTCTGCTCGAATTTTTATTCTGCAATATATTTACGATTTCTAAAATCGATCGCTTAGAGAACGAATAAAAGTACTCTTATGCAAAGTCGAAGTCGCCCGAATTCAAAGGCATTTCATTTCGCCTCATTTCATTCGCGCGATCCGATCAAATGCTTGATATAAGTCGAGAAGTATTTATTGCTTCCACTCTTTCGCTTTTACAGATTTTCGCTGAAATAACATTAAAGAAATGACTTAGCAACGATTTTATACATTTACATTTGAGTAACCTTTGAGCATTGTTATATTTTATATTGTTATGAATGTGTATCTGATTACAACTTATTTATAGTCGTTTCTTTTTGTATGAAAGTCTGGTAATTTTACGGATTAGGCTAAAAATGGTATTTTTTTATTCTTGACTACTATGATCGATTCGCATATTGGAATTCGTCTTTTCGGTGTCGTTGTCTGAATTTTAGCGTTTAATTTACTAAATTTATAAATGTATGAAGAGACTGTTTTTAAAAGTGGTAGAATCCTTCGTGATCCAGAAGCAGATGTGATGGTTGAACAAAGCTATTTTAGTATGTTACTGGTGTCGTAAAGCAAATGCGGCTGATCTAAGGTATCTATATATTGTGGGCTTATTATATATAATGAACAGCGGAGGCCTCTACCCATCAGGTAGACTGGATTAAACTACTAGCATTATCAATAAGTACGTAGTCCACGCGCGGACAACCGCGTGTACAGCTAGACTATTAAACAAGTAATTAATTTAAAAAATCAAAAACCCGACTGCATCAAAAAGGTTGAAGTAGAATTCCCAAAAGCAGTGAAATAGGCATTTCATTATTTTTATCCAGAGAACCAAATACAAAGTTTCATAGTAGGTGTCTGCTTCAAAAACAAAAGATGTTCAAAAAATATTATCCTATTTTATCCTCGTAGTGCTCATTTACGCTACATAAAGAACCTATGTGTAAAATTCCAGCACGCTTAAGTTCAGCGGTTTTTCTTTGCGTTGATCTCTGGCACAGGAACTCACTCATTTAGTTAGACAGTCATCTCGATGTGTATATACGAGTATATATGTACTAGCTGACCCGGCAAACGTTGTGTTGCCATAAAAATAAAACAATGTTAAGGGTGAACAACCCTTATCACTTAGGGGTAAAAAAAAATAGATAGTGGCCGATTCTCAGACCTACTGAATATGTATATAAAATTAGGTGAAAATCGGTGAAGTCGTTTCGGAGGAGTACGGTAACCAACACGAGAATTTTATATATAACATATATAATGTATGTGTAATCTCCTCTTAATTTCCGTTATTTTGACACCCTACTCGATAGGTTTGATTAACTTTTTTTAAAACGTGTTACTATTTCGCGAAAAAATCCATTTACGGTCTATAAAATACGAGTATATAACTTCATTAAATCAAAGTTTCCGTCATTGTTTGACCTCGTTAGAGGTAGAATTTCATTATTTTTATCTAACAAGCCTGATACATAATTTCAGTGTTTGCTTCAAAATTGACGATTGTTCAAATGAACTTTTAAGCCTTATTTTACCCTCTACGGGGTTGATTTTTCGGAGAGGGATAAATTAGTGCGTCCTTGTTCCTATATAGAAAGCCAAATATAAAATTTTATAGTAGTTGCTTCAAAATTAAAGAATTTCAAAAAAACTGTTTTACCCTATTTTACCCTCTTAAGGGTAGAATTTCCAAAAGGCCTTTCTTATTACTTATTCACGCTGTATAGAGAACCTATGTGCAAAATTTCAGAACTGTAAGATCCTTGGTTTAGGCTGTACGTTGATTTCTGAAAAATGAAAAAGTCATTTAGTTAGTCAGTCAGTCAGTCACCTTGCTGTTTTATATATATACAAATATGTTTTTATAATCTCCGTTATTTTTTCTCCGTTATTTCCTTTCATTTGATACCCTACTCGATAGGTTCGGTTAACTTTTTTTTTTAAATGTGTTCCTATTTCGCGCCTAAAATCCGCCATTTTGATTTTTTTTTACTAACACCTATCTAAGGACACTCGGGTCATTGAAACAAATATAATGACACCTTAACTGTTGAAATTCATCCACCCGTTTGTTAGATCGGATCAAATAAAGAAAGACAAACATACAAGATACGCGCGAAAAACATAACCCTTCCTTGGCAGTCGGGTAATAAAAATAAACCGGAATACATAGAACGGCAGAGAACCGACTGAATAAACAATGTGACCAGTCCGCTTCACCCTTTTAACGAATCCCTCTGCGCTGTATAGGTACATGTATAACTCAGTTCAATAAAAATTGCTATCCAAAATAGTATGTTTTATATGTCGCAAATACACGTTAGAGAAAGAGTGAAAGGTAGTTAGAAATTATATTTTTGGGGTTAGAATTTAAATCTAGAAAAGTTATACTTGACAATTCGACGATTAAACAATTTGGCCCAGTGAAAATAAATGATAACTGTTTACAAATAAATTTAAATTTATATCTGCCTGCAGTTTGAATATAATATAATGTACCAACTTGTATTTATGAATTACTTGGACTAGTCTTCCTGGAGTATATTTTATTTTGTTGTGTTGTATATTTATTCTGGATATAGTAATAATTATCAAAATATTTTGTAGTAAAGAACCATATAAAAACAGTCGGGTAATAATATACTATGTGACAATGTTACTTACACGATATCATGTCGTGTGAAGCGTGTTCGGTTGTAATAAAGGGGTATGCACAGTGAGTCTGCAGTCGTAGAGTGACGTTTGACGAGTGACAGCAGAAAAGTCCGATGTTTTCCGTATTACGCAGAAACATAACAAAATAGACACCTAACAATAACATACAATTTTTATAATACAGATGTAGCAAACGAGCATGCAGTCCTCGTCCATCTAATGGTAAGTGCCCACTACCGTACATATCTGTAATCAGTCTCAGATAAGTTTATAGTCCTACCCGAAGTCGACCGAAGTTGAGGATTAAGTTGGAGCGCGTCAGCTAAGTATGGTATGGTATGTCTCCTTTACCACATCCTTCAAACCCAAAACACAGCAAAGCTTAACACTGACTACTAACTTGTCATTAGGCAGAAATAGGTGGTGGTGCCTCCGGAGTGGAATCACATAAAGTTACGCAGTGGAATCACAATGAGTACAAGTATAGAACACTTTAAAGTACCATATCAGTTAATCCGATCTTGTATAGAACCACGCGTATAAAACTCACTGTACTCACTTTTTAAGTGTTTAGTGTGTCCCAAATAGTATGGGAAGAATTGGGACTCTATTCAAATCATTCCTCTATGGTTTCACCGGTTTTTACCTTTGCTCCCTTTCGTTGTATGACATGAGCATGTTATGCTTGAATAGATACTATAGAACACTAGGGTAAAAACCGGGTTAAAATGTGACGAGTTATTACTAGGTGTTAACTGCAGGTCTTTGTTAGGAATGTATCTATTAGAACGACATTAATGATCTTTTTGAAATATAGGTAGAAGTATTTTATAAAAAATGCTTCTTAATATTACCATAGTGACTAGTAAGTATCGTTAAGAAAATAGACAAGGATATAGATTTGAATAAACGGTTGTAAATAATTAATATCATTAATTTAATAATCTTCGGATTTCATACGTTCCAAATTTCCACCACATCTTTGTAAAATGATAGAATGTATAACACTTTCTTTTAAGTAATCTCAGCAATTAACCCACACTTTATTAAAATGTTTATGTCAATTTAACATAGAGTATAAGACGTAGAAAAAATATAAATCTATTTATATATCACATCGAGATGATTCCATTATTTATTGAAATTATCATTTGAAATCTACCAATTACTATCACACAATAATTAAAAGAAATATTCATATATTACTAACAAAAAACGGAACTTGTACACATGTTTTCTTTCTTTATTCCAATATGGATCATCCCTAACACGCAAAGAAAAAAGGTAAATAAAGAAATAAAATACCGAAGCTCGTTATAAAGACTGAGACGTTTCATCGTGTGAATTCACCTTAGGGCATATAGTATTGTTTATTTCCTTTACTGTTTGTACACTTGAGGGCAGTGAAAAGGGTCTTTTGATATTGTAAGAATTATTTACTACCAAAATATGGTTGAATACACAAACTGAAATCGCAAGTTCATGTTACAAGAATTACATACAATTGTTATAAATTAAGAATATTAAATTACGTAAAAAAATTTACCCTGTTTTTGGAAAAAATATTCTTTATTACGAAAGATCGAACTTACTATGGTTTGTATGGAGAAATTGAGAAATGTCGATCCACGGTAAGTAAAACATCAGATAGATTGATTGATAATAATGGGCGTTAATATGGGCATTCGAGAAACTAAAAATTAAGTAAACAGATATTAAGATCGGTAACATGACAGATTAGGTCTAGTCAGGTAATTAATATTAATGTAGGCATTTAAAAATTTATTTTCAGTGGTTTTCAAAAACATCGAATAAGAGTGCTAGTTACAAAGAGCAGTGATTTCTTAGAACACGATATAAAATTATATTACTTATCTATATCTACATTTAAATAAAACTGGAGTGTCTGTTTTTAATATTGAAATAACCGCTTTTTACTACATGCATATGAATATACATATATTTGGCGTATGTACCGTATATGTATATATACGGTACATACGCCAAAATAAGATTTTTAAAATTTTTGCCTGTCTGTCTATTTGTTCTAGCTAATCTCTGAAATGGCTGGACCGATTTTGACGGGAATTTCATTAGCAGGTAACTGCTAGGCTACTAATATTTTAGAACTAACTTTTTTGTTTATGATATTGTTAGATTTCTTTTGAACGCGGGTGAAACCGCTCTGCTCTGCCTATAAAAATCTCGCTGAACTGTCCCTTTTGTTTGCACTCAAGTGTAATCATTTCCCTCCTATCCGTATTTGTTCTGCGTATTTATTCCCATCGGGATTTTCTCTACATTGTTAACAGGAGCAGTTGCTTTGATTTAATTTGTTCTTGCCCGTTACGGGTGTGGTGATAAGTCTTCTAAAACACCCTTAGTCAGGTAAGGGCTGGATTTAGGGTACGTGGTGAATATTCATGTAATTGGTTTGGATATACATAAACATGTTTTTAACGCAGATAACAGAAATAACGGATTTTAAATGATGATGTTTTGTAAATAACTAAAGTATTTAAGTTAAAAGGTTTAATCTTACAATAATAACTGGGCTCTTAAAGCACATGTGTTTTAACCATGCCGAGAAGTTGACCAAATCGAAATGATTCATACCTATATAATTTAATACTTTTCAAAAATATTACCAGAATTCGTGCCATGTGATGTAAAATGTTACCGGTGCTTACCTGAAATTAAAAAGAAATATAGATTAATATAGGTACATTGTATGGCAATCATATTGTCCGAATATAATTAATATTATCAGAATATGGACAGAAAATCCAAGTACAAAACATTATTCATAGGAAAACGAAATCAATAGTAGCAACGAATATATAATCCACTTATTATCAAAGAATCGGAAACCATATAAACGCACCCAGGTCATTACGTCGTTGCCGAAAAGGCAATCTTCGTCTTTCGAGTGACTCAATATCAGAATCCCTTCCCATACAACAGCCCAAAGATGTAGGAATAGGAGCATTAACTTCATCTTTTGAACCGATCATCTCGCACGGGTGTACATTATCGTCGACTGTGGATATATAATGATAATTTGCTACTAGAAACGCCTTACTTTTTCACGGTAATTTGAATTTAGATTAATTTTATATAAAGCCGGAATTAACTGGATTTAATCATTAAATCGACACAGAATTCTTTTTAAACGCTTATAAATACATTGCATTTTTTTTTCAAAACATTAATAGAAAATGCGAATGTAGGTACCTACCTGTACTCGGTATTATTTTAATGGATTTGATGAAATTGAAGAAAATTAAGTGACCACAAAGCATATTAAGTAATTATATTGTTGTCTTTATTATGTATTAATCCATCTCACACTTGACCATTTTTTTTAAGTCTTACATATTAAAAATAAATACCTTGTTTAATAAAAAGCTGCCAAATTACTCGAAAGCAATATTTTCATTTGAATACAGAAACTAAACATTAGCATAACTCGACATTTCTCGCTGTAAATCGACGCGTCGCTTTTTACAGCGTTTATAGCGCTTCTTGCTACATTTTGCAATTCAAAGGTCGGGTAAGCTCTCCTGAATAGTTTGTCAAGAATACTAATGCGGTTTGTTATGTATGTTATCGCGCAGTTTGCTTGTAATCTCAATGGAAGCGCTGAATAAACATGAGTGCTTATTCAATCGTCTAAAATTATAAAAGAGGCAGGAATGTATTTAAATTAAGAACAATAATTCATTTGAATACACAATCAAAATGTTAATCAGTAAATAGTAATATTTACTCGCTGTATATTAATAAACGATTCATCTCTTTTACAGCGTAGGTACATTTTGTATTTTAAAAATCTGGCAGGCTCGCCTGAATAGTTCTGTAAGATTAGTCGGCAAATTAAATTTTAATTTGGTTTTAAGTATTTCTACGTGTGTAATTAAAGTTTTTGTGTAGTTCTAACGCAACCGGTGAATTAAAAATAGAAACGTTACATAAGTGGCTTCAATAAACATTATTTAATTAAATTATGTAAATAAAGAAGAAACATCATATCTGTTACTCTATTGCTTTAATTAGAAATAATTACACATAGTTTTAATAGTTTAATGTTTTCTCCGAATCAAAGGAAATATTAGCTTTCAAATACATTTCTTTTCAATGTGAGATGTTTACGTGTTGATTAATTAATTTTAGAAAATAACATGGTATTCCATATTGAACATAATCAGTGAAAACTTTTAGGTAATACAAAATGAACACTAAACCTAAGGCTAGATTAATATTATTTCCCATTTGTCACGTGTTTAAAATAGTGGTTTATTCAGCAAGATATGAAAGGCATACAATTTAATGGATTAGGTTTATAACGCGGTGTCAGAATGGCACCAACGGTCGGCTCAATAGAATTAAACGGAATTCAATCTCTATACTGTTACCAAAACATTTTTTTGCAACAGCCCTTTTGAATATCCCTGTTAATTAAAAATTCAATTGTATTTTATATCTAAACGTAGGTTTTAGTGTTTATCAAAGGGTTTTACGTTCTAGTAAACTAGGATCAAATGAAATTTATGAACAAACATTTTGAAGGTGAGAAGGAAAGTTGTTTCGAAATAGCAGACAGAAACTGATAAAAATGAAATGTATGTGCTAAAAAATGATAATAAACTTTTCACACAACAATAACAAGTCCAAAGACCTTTGATCGCGAATATTACATATCACTCATTATTTTAATATTAACCTTAAGGTCTCATCTTAACTTCGTATGTTTTAATTATAATTTATTTTAAACATAAATATACGCACTAACTTTTATACGTCACATCATAGATAAGTATAGATATCTCACCGCCTTGTAATTGAAGGTGGCCATTAAATGGCTTAAACGGCTGACAAATGTGTCAGCCATTTAATGGCTGTCATGGTGTAATTTACGCGGTACAATCACGACATGCGCAATTAAGTGGTGCAAAAACACGAAATGGATGGAAAAGTGCGGAGAAATATAGTTTCATTCGTAAAAGCTCTAAAAACCATTTTTTTATATTTTTCATACACGACAATAGATGACAGTGACAATGTCAAATCTGGTTACATTTTCTTGTTAGGAGTGAGTAATCTTTACTAATCTATGCGTTACACATAGATCTATAATTTTGATAGATTACGATATTCATTAAGTTCCCTTTTCCGACATTTCGTACAAAACTTTACCCTGTAAATACAAGGTTATACCAAAACAAGTCCTTCCAATCTGCGTTGAAAGTCAATCGCGGGCATGCATATTCCAGTTGGCATCGATTCTCGATAAAATAATCAAAGTAGGGTGGCTGTGGGTCAGTCCATCGTTTCAATTACTTAATGGAACCCTTTTTTCGTTGTTTTAACCTTTGCATTTTTATCGGACCCATACTGCATCGATCAGCATAAAATGATTGGCTAAGTTTTCTTCAGGGATTTTGTTGAAGTTTGTAAGGTTGAAATGTTAGTAACAATATTTTCTTTTGTAAACAAGTTACTTAATACGATTTAGATGATGTCCAAGCACTACTACCTACCATATCATATTTAGTTCCTTTTGCAATATATTTAATTATTGTACCTAGTATGTATTTGTATTTCAGTTAATTATTATTAAGAAAGCAATCAGGCAATTTGTTTGTAAAATAATTTGTTTAAATATAAGAACCCACACATCACTTCTATAAAAGACTTTGTGAATTTTGCATTGCCAAATTCAAGAAAGGTTGTCCAAAAAGGCGTTCAAAAGTATTAGGTGTAGCCATATGGTAGACTTCACATACTTTTGGGATATTTTTTTAAAAATGTCTCAGGTATGCTGATTTCCTCACAATGTTTTCCTTCACCGTTTAAGCCAGTGATAATTAATTTCAAATACCCACATAATTTTGGAAAATCAAAGGTGCGTGCCAGGGATATGAACCTCGTACCCATCGATCGAAAGGCCGAGTTTCTTAACCACTAGGCTATCACTCCTTGTAACAATACAATATGCATGTTTATAATACAAGTATAACAAACACGATATTTTATCGTTAGCATACTTTAAACCGTAATAGTCGCAAGTTCAGGGCTGCGTCCAAAGTTTGACCGTAAACACAATATACGCGTGCGTCTATTAAGAAATATGGAGTTCTGAGACTCCTACATTTGGGGGCTGTTTATATTCGTATCGCGTGAGCCCTGTAGGAAGTATCCTACGTATCGTGATGAAAATACGAAAATAAATGTACGCATTCTTATAAATGTGGGCTCAAAACGTAAGAATAACTCAAAAAGTTTATAAGAATTTGGCCTTGTTACAAAATTTGTAGTAAGAGCAAATATAGTAACTATTAAGGCTATGAAATATTGACTGATACTTTTTTCTAATAGAATAAAGTAATACATACTTTTTTTAAATAGTTAAACCTTACGATAAGGCAGGCTGGCTACTTAATGGAAAGCAGTAGCTTTGAATAAGACCTCTTTTTGCAGCTATTTTGGAATTGCGCTCTGGGATAGCGCTTTGGGAACATTTCCCAGGAAGTTTATTCCAAATCTTGCACGTTCGGTGCAGAAATGGACAGGTATATGTACAAAGTAGACATATATGAATAATAGTATTTCAGATTTTACATTCACTTATACTATGAAATTATTCTGAAGTTTCTAAAACAATATGACTGTAAATAACGCGGGCTTATTCGTGAAATATTAAATTGTATTTGTAGTTAAATATTTAGAAGGTGGACTCTGGCAGCACCACCGCCACACCTATTTCTACGTAATAGCGGCAGTGTTGGACGCTGCTGTGTTCCGTTTTGATGTGTGTGGTAAGGGAGGCGGTTCTTTCCGAGGCGTTCCAGCTTAGTCCTCAGGGGTAGCGGCGCATCTGTGGCCGAGCTCAGTTAGGAATATCTAATCCTATCTGGGATTGACTACAGATGTCCATGGGCGGCAGTAGCCACTTATCAGGTGGACTGCATGCTCGTCTGCTACTCATATATTATTAATAAAAAAATGTGTAGACAATCTTATATTTACGCATAGGAAAAAGTTTACGTATCATGTTTTTGGCCTTCATAATTTCGACTTATTCCACCCGCTCTTCAAAGGAGTCATGATATAAAATATATTAGGTACAACACAACTTTTCTTTATTCTATTTTAGGGCAAAAAATCCTAAAACTAATTCAAACAATGCGTAGGTGCTTTAATTGACGTTGGATTGACATACTACTATTGATACAGACTGGGATTCGCAGCTGGGACGTTTTGAAGCCCACTAATCTAATATTTGTTCGCACTGTCAAGTTGTCAGTCTATTTTGAAACGCGTTTGTGGTCACGTGATCGTAGAATTTATTGAAATGCTTATTCCGACATACATTATCATCATCAAACCATTTCTTTCCCACTGCTGGGCACGGGTTGAGACCCTCATCTCAGTATGAGAAAGATTAGGCCATAGTCCACCACGCTGGCCAAGGGTGTATTGGTAGACTTCACATATTTTCGAGATTTTTTTTAAATCTCTCAGGTATGCAGGTTTCATCACGATATTTTCCTTCACCGTTTAGCAAGTGATAATTAATTTCTAATACGCACATAATTTTAAAAAATCAGAGGTGCGTGACAAATGACTACGGATTTTTACCTATGACATAATGACACCTTCGTTGAATTCATCTAAATTGTGATGGTTACAAATATCAGCTATATATCAAGCAGCCAGGGTATTTTTTCTTATGGTTTTACATACCTACATACTAATGTAATAGTTTGTATTAAGGTTTAAGCTTATGTATTAAAAACAAATACGTAATTATATTTTAGTTTACTAATCAGACATCAAATAAGATCAAATTTTGTACCTACTGATTAGCAGCAGTCACCTCTTCATTTATTGCACTAAACGCAAAAATAAAACTACAAACGTCTAAATCTACACTCGTTCAACGAACTTAATATCCATTAAAACGTTTGACTTTTAATAAAACTACAACTTTTATTCAGCAAATGAATGTATGAGAAATGTATAAAAACTATTAAACAGGGGCCAACTGCCAATCAATCGTAACCTACTTTGAGCGTGACTTTAGCTTTATACTCACGAAGCTGAGTAACATCGAGACAAAAGGTTTATTTCTAAGTTTCATGTTATAAATTATATAATATAATTACGTTTTTATAATATGGAGGAAGAAAAGGAGCATGCAGCCCACCGGATGATAAGTGGCTACTCCACGGACACTGTAATCAACTCTAGATAAGACACAACCTCTCTGAGAGAGGAGAGAGAGAGAGAGAACCTCTAAGAGATTATCAAAAATAATTCGTAGAAGACCTGTATTTTGCACCAATAAAAACAACCTATATATTTTAAAATAACCTAACTGCGAATATTGGTTAAACTTGTTTAAGTGATATGTCGGGAAATATATTATAAAGAACAATTCGCGCAAGAAATATATTTCACACCAAAACTTGGTTAAAACAAACCAATTGTGAATGTCGAGAACACGGCCCGCGGTTATACGCGCCAAGCGATTAAAAACGGCCCCAATCCGTGACTGACAATTGAAAAACAAAATCCGCTACCAGCAAAGTCTCACCTACTAAACTAAATTTGATTGCTAAAATATTACCAAGCTTCATTTAAATATAGGAGTAAGAGATGAGAGTGCGGTCCATATTATAATAAGTGGCTACTACCGCCCATGGACATCTCAAATCAGCCCCAGACAAGATTAGATTCTTACCTAAGATCCGCCAAATATGCGCCGTTACCCCCTGAGGACTAAGCTGCAATGCGTCGGATAATTATGTCGCCTAACCACATCTTTCAAACCCAGAATACAGCAATACTTAACACTGCTGTTATAAGCCAAAAATAGGTGTGGCGATGAGCCTCAGCAGTCGATCCATAAAGAGTGCTACCACTTTCAAAGTTAGTTGTTGAGGAGTTCCTTACCTCTGCAAGGAGATTTAGAAAATCAATTCATAGTTTGGCGCAAAAAAACTTGGTAAAAACAAATCAATTGTGAATATCGAGAACACGGCCCGCGGTTATACGCGCCAAGCGATTATAAACGGCCTCAATCCGTGACTGACAATTGAAAACAAAATCCGCTACTAGCAAACTCTCGCCTATAATACTATGATTGCTAAAATATAACAAAGCGTTAAATTTTTGTTTCAAGTAAAATTAGAAAAAATCTTATTTTATAAAAGTAAATTTTCGCTGGTAATTTAAGCTCCTAATCAAGCTTTTTCAATTTAAAAATTAATAACACTATTATTAGATTTCCACCCTCCTCAATTGTGGCTAAAAATATACAATGATTATATTTTTTTTGACGAAGAAAAATTTGATATCGAAACATTTTTAATATCAGTTTCAGTATTTGCAAATTGTAATTATACCATTTACATTAAGGTTTGTTCATAAAGTAACTATAAAATATTACTTGCAGTATTCAACCACAAACGCAACATGTGTAGAAGTGTAACATCCTTTAAGTTGCAGTAGTACAAATCATTACCATACTTCAAAAACGCGTCCAATAACTTATATTAGCCAGATATCATATACTCGTAATTTTAAAACCTCTCAATCTAAAGTCTAGAGCCATTATATAAAACAATTGCAAATCGCATTCGCGAATCAGAAACAAACTAATTGCGAATGTCGAGAACAGCCCGCGGTTACGTGCGGAAACGATTAAAAACTGCCGCAATCCGTGATGGACAATTGAAAAACAAAACTTCGGAACGAACCGAAAAAGTTGCATTGCAAAGTTGCGTGGCAAGGCAGTATTTTTGAATATGGAATATTTATTTCTGTTGCAACAGTGCGGATTTTTGCCTAAATTGTGTGACAGTTCAGATTTTTGCATTCACTTACACGGAACGTTTAAACGTTCTCAGTGTTTGCAAGGCATTTGTGATCTTAGGTAAGAGTTTAATTATATTTAGGGATTATTAAAGATATCAATAAGTTGCAGAAACTCCATTATGAACTAGAAGCATCTAGCACTTAGATATCACCCATACACCTCCCGACCCCGAAATTGCTTAACTTTTTACATCGGTTATAAATTATGATATTATGTGAAAAACCTGAGTTCATGTCCACGTACTATTACATAGTGGCGAACATTGCACTTATATAGAATTGTACGAGTAAACAAAACTGTATCAGTGCTTAAGCGATAACGGCTCATAACATTTCATACGTAATTGGGATTATCCAGCTTTCACGTCGCAAACAAACATTACATTTGTTTTTATTGCGATTAAAAGTAAAATAACGATCCATTAATATTAATTTATACGCTGCGGAGTCAGTAAACTTATTTTAAAATGACCACATACATTTTCTGTTAATGAGGGCACTTAATGATATTTTTTCGCGTTTTATAGTCTGGAATGATACATTTTATAGCAAATGAAAAGTTATTGAGATTGATTTCATTACGTTAGCAACTCATTATTGTCCCACTGCTGGGTACGGGTCTCCTCACAAAATGAGAAGGATTAGGCCATAGTCCACCGCGCTGGCCAAGCGCGTATTGGTAGACTTCACATACCTTTAAGATTTTTTTATATAAAACTCTTAGGTATGCAGGTTTCCTCACGGTGTTTCCCTTCATTGTTTTAAGCAAGTGATAATTAATTTCTAATACGCACATAACCTTGAAAAATCAGAGGTGGCATGCCTAGCATTTGAACCTCGGACACCTCGTTCGAGAGGCCGAGTTTCTAAACCATTAGGTTTGCATTTGGTTATCACTGATTTCATTACGCGTCATGTAAACTCTGTAAAGCATTTAATAATTGTTTTTAAGTATAATCACTCCGTACGTAAGCCCTTGTTGTTAATAGACAGTCAAGTGAATATTTAAAAAGAATAAAATCTTGAACAATTTACTAAACTTACATTATTTCGAAATTTTAGCCGGTCGCTTTTAGTGCTAAAGTTTTGCTCAACTCAATTTAAATTTTAGAGCAGTTTTACTTCAGTTTAAAAATATTCTCCTAATGACTATGCTTTTAAATGTTTTAAATGATTACTAGAGCATTAAGGAAAAAATATTTTTACTGCAGAGTATCATTTTGTAAAAGTAGGCATCTTGCAAGTTTAAAATTCTAAATCTTTTTTTCTATTGTAAAAGTTTTCATCAATTTTGAAATCGCCCTACAAATCATTATAAAAGACGCATACATTGTGGATAGAATTACTAGACGAATTGGTTGTACCACAGACAGGTTGTACCACATTCATAAATACCTACTTTCGATCAAAAAACATTGCTCTCCGCAGTCGGGTAAAATATTAGCAAATGAATAAAATATACGACACTTTGTGGATTCACGTCGCATTGGCCTCAAATGTTGCGAGGTGTCAATCGGGCGTAAATACGATTTATAACGCCTTCGAATGAGCGTGACTGATTTACTATCAACTGTTCGATATATTTAGAGATAGAAATGTGTAAACGATAATAGATATATATTTTCCATGTTAGAGTATAGGTTTATTCTGTCGCAGTCGTTTATAGGAGTAGCAGACGAGCATGGAGTCCACCTGATGGTAAATGGCTACTGCCAACATGGACATCTGTAATCAACCCCAGATAGGATTAGATATTTCTACCTATCTGCCACAGATGTGCCGCTACCCTTAAGGACAAGCTGGAGCTTTAGAAAAGTATGTCTTCCTTACCACACGCTTCAAACCAGAATACAGCAGCGCTTAACACTGCTGCTGTGGCGGTAGTCCCGCCGAAGTCGAATATAAAAGTGACATTTTCAAAATGGGGTTTGATTTTGTATTATTTATGTGTTGTCTACTAACAATCGACAATTGATAATTTGTTCTAAGACATTGTCAAGAAATTTCGTTAAATGGGATAGTCAAATAAAAAACAGGCGTTACTATATCAAATATCTATCCTTGGTAAACAAACATTGGATCGACTATTTATAAACAACGGGCTTTAGTCAGTAAGAACAATTTATAATCCATATCGATCGATATTTATATCGATTCGTCTGTCACTAAGCTTCACAATACACAATTCATATGACAGTTACATCCTAGAAGTGACTAAGCGTCTGGTCTCGCAATCGACTGTTGCGTTGACAATCGAGACGTAATACGATTTATAACACCTTCCAACGAGCGTGACTGGAGTTGTGTCAGTAACAAGAAGTATTTGTGGTCTTTAAGATTAGATTTGTTGATGGATATATTTCCTGACGAAAAGCGAAAATATAATCAAGTTCCGTACGAGTTTGCAATACACTTAAAGATGTAAATTTAAAAAAATCTGCTAATATCTGAATAAGAATAGTAAATGACTCGTCTTCACACATGTAGGAAAACTTCATGAACTTAACGATATAGGGTTGACGATGTTTTCGATTTCGATGACGACGATATTATTAGAAAAATCAAAACATGACTGGGATTTGACGACCCGCGTGGCGGAGCGGTCACCATGCTGACGCGCAAAGGGTCCCGGGTTCGATCCCCGGCCAGACAGATATCTAAATGATGAATTTAGATTTCTGTTTCTGGGTCTGGGTGTTTGTGTATTTGTCTATGTGTGTGTTCATGGCACCCACGACACAGGGAATCCTAGTGTGGGGCTGTGAGTGTAGAAAGCGTTTATTTATTTATTTCAACCCCAAATTTCACGACTAAATGGGCGCAAAATGAACCTCCGCTCTACAATTTATTAATGGACTATGACTTTTAATAACACAAATCATAGTAATAACATAATTCACTCAACGTAACCAATGTAACTCAACGAATCCGCAACGCGTTATAATTACAATTATAAATACGCATTATCGCGTTCTATTACAATCACAAATATAAATACGTATTACTCACGCGTATTACCTGTAATACGTAGTACTAGTACGAGTACGAGTGAGGTCAACGCTCGCGGCCAAGTTCAAAGCATCGCTAAAAGATATTCAGCTATTCCATTCGTGTTTTTTAATCTGTGCACAGGGGCTGCCAAAACTGTGAACTATTTCTGGGTACGTTGAAATACCTACCGGTTTTGGGGTGAAATGTAACCTACGTTCGTTGGTAAAAAGTGAAAAATCTACATCAATGCAGTGGTAGCTTTTTGTGATTCTGCAAGGCACCTCTGTATCTCTTTGCCTTACGGCACTTGAATTTGATGGACGTGGACGCCACTGAAAATGGTAGTCATACTTGTATTTGCATTGACTATGACGACATTTATCATTATGTAATAAATTAATTGCTTTGTCAATTATATTAATTAAAAACAAAATATCAAAATACATTTTCTAAATGTGTGTCTGTCATAAATAATGGAGGTTTAAGAAATATATCATGAGACCTTCTAGCATCAGTTTCCAATATAAAAATAAATTCTCACTCATAAAAAATAACATTCTGTCATTTGTGGTAGAACCCTTTGCGGTTCGACTCCGTCGGCGCCACCGCCACACCTATTTCTACCTAATAACAGCAGTGTTAGGCGCTGCTGTGTTCCGGTTTGAAGGGTGTGGTAAGGGAGACAGACTTTTCGGAGGCGTTCCAGCTTAGTCCTCAGGGGTAGCGGCGCATCTGTGGCCGACCCCAGGTAGGAATATCTAATCCTATCTGGGGTTAATTACAAATGTCCATCATCAAAAAATCTGATAAAGTAATGTAGGTATATCAGTATGCACAGGCCAGTCATGAAAACTACAATACCCATTTAAAACGCAACAACAACAACGCTACGTACAGGGCTCTGGGATCTAAAAAGGAACGCAACCGGAGCCCTCTTAGCGCGTAGCCCGTCGGGCTCCGCCCAGGTAAGCTTGGCGCTCGCCACACCGTCTGGTGTTACATCTACAAACAATCTTACGAGACCGATTAAACCTATCTCGAACCTTTCCAATTATGCGATCTCAAACTGGAAGAGCCATTACAAATCGAACTTGAAACGTCTAATCATTGATTGGTCATTACAACTTCGTCAAAGAACCCGATGTCGCGAACCTAAGATAAGAAAACATTCCTCTCTGAGCACCCGAATTATCTCACTGTTGACACAGTTGTGTGGCGCGTGGTGTGAGGCACGAGCGACTAGCGGAGTGTCATTTACGTAACATTTAATATTACCTTCGCATGATTCTTGTTCTTATACCTTATCTTATCTTATAAGTATTATCTATACTAATATTATAAAGAGGAAAACTTTTTTTGTTTGTTTGATTGTAATGAATAGGCTCAAAAACTACTGGACCGATTTTAACCTTTCACCATTCGAAAGCTACATTATCCACGAGTAACATAGGCTATATTTATATGAAATATATTTGATAAATAGATTTTGAGGCGGTACAAAGTTTGCCGGGTCAGCTAGTTATTTATAAGATGGATTGATAATTTAAGATAACTCACATCAAAATATGGATTATAAAAGATAGATGACATTATAAGTAAATTATTATCATTACAAATATTAAAGTATTATAAGTAAAAATGAGAATCGAACATTATGTTTCAACAATTATTTAAATAATAATGATATGAAAATGAGTTATTAACTCAATGACAATTTTAATGAAAGGTAAATAAAAGAAAACTTATATTAAAACGACACAAATATATTAAATTTCAGTAACTTATTAAATCTAATAAAGATTAATTTTACTTAAACTAGTAACTAATACATTAGAAGCTTATATCATAAAAATGGCTTAGACTGTAAAATGCAACTGAAGTATTATTTCGCTGATTTCTACCCAAAAAGCTTTGAACAGGGGTGGGTGCCGATAACCTTCGACCGTAACGTCATTTGTTTCTTAACTAATTACTATAACAACACTGATATGCGAAGGCGGTCGATAACCTTTACACACTTTATAAATTCTCTTTCTACAAATAATATTTGCTTACTTTATATTTTAGGATACAAGTAAATACAACATATGAGTTTTGCATATGAGTACAATGTATCTCAAATTGTTTTTTTAATTCTAGGTACTTCAGATTATACGCAATATTATTAAAGGTAAAAATTATTCTAAAAAAGGAAGCTACAAATAACTCATCACTTCTTCACGACCTAAAATAATTTTAATTTTCAGTTACAACAAAATTTAAACCCAAAAAAATATTGAGATGAACGCTGAATGAGCGTTATCAGTTTAGCAGAAGAGCGCACGCAAATCGTGTTATTACAAGAGATGGAATCCCAAAAAACAATAACAGAAATCCTGAACGGTACCGTTATCTACCCTCGCTCGTTTTCCTATGAAAACAATTCGTCAAGACTAAAGGCCCCACTTTTGCAAAGGAAAAATGGCGGCCAAACAAGCGAACAACGAGTTAGGCCGTAACAAAAATCCAACAAAGGGATGATTAACGATTTTCCACCCCCGAACTCATTCAAGCCGCGTCGATATTGAATCCGGACGGCGTAAAAATGAAAGTTTTCTTTTTCTTACAACTGACACACGGGTGTTTGGTTTGCCATCAAGAAAAAACTATTTTGCTACCATCCTAATTAATTTTATTAAGATTATATTATATCACTGTGGATTTGATGTTACTGAAAGATTTTAATAAAATATAAATTTCCTTACTCTCATTCCTGTCTCCCGGTGTATTAAAGCTGTATTGAATGACATGAAAACTTGAACTTAAACCTAAACATTTTAGATATACATACTTATGTGGAAAGAAAGTTTACAACAAGGTCTTTTACATACAATGAATAAGGTTTTTATATGTAACTGTTAAGATAATTATTATTAACGTATTTCGATCACTGTAAATCAATTTTAAATGTACGAATTCTTTTACGTTCATGAATTATGTTAAGCGTATCATAAGTAGTGGTAACTTAGTAAATATAAATTGCATATCAAACAAGTCTACGCAATAGATATTTTTTAAGCACGAGTTCTTTAGAACCGTGTGTATCACACCGAAAGTTTAACTTGGAATCGTGACGTAGCTAGTAGCACTTTCCTCAGTTAATCTTAGACTTGTCAAAAATAAATGACTGCCATTTGAACGGAGTGACAAAAGACGTCTAGTTAATGTTGTTAGATTTTTTATTTGCGAAAAAGAAAACTTCGAACGATACACTTTGAGGAAGTTTTACGAAACAAAAATAATGGGCACGAAAGGGATATGCTCTGAATGAACGAAAGTGAAAGAATGAAGGTGAATTTGTATGATTATCAATTCGTGATCGATCGTTTGCTAGGTTTAGCGACAAAGAGTTTTTTTCACATTCTACCCTTTAACTCAATAGACCGTGGGCCGATTGGCTCATCTGTCGTCCGCGGTCTCGGGTTGCAAAATTTTAATAAAAAAGAATTCAGAATTAGCCTTGTATTAAGTTTCGCGACGTGAAGCAGGTGTTTCTTCACCTGGACAGCATATGTTCGGAACAAGTTGCGTTAATTATTTTTATAAATAGCTGGCGATGCAAAAGTTCATGATCACAAGAATGTTGTTTATGTTCGTGGCTGCAAAATTGACTTCTTCAAATTAACGACTGTTACCTGTACCCTTAATATGAGTTTGTACGTTTTTGCAAAAATATCGGTTTTTGTTTTTGTTTATGTATTTCCCATACTATTCCAATCAGTTCTGATACAATTCTAGGGGCGCTGATTGGTAATGTATGGGCAATACGTAAACAAATACCAAAACAGTCATTTTTGTAAAAACCTAAAAACTCATACGAAGGGTACTGATAAGAATCACTTATAGCCGTCTGAGAAGTATGGAAATATTGTTTCTGAACTTTACGATATAAATTATCTAGAAGTGGTTACTAACGAACTGACCGCGCTCGGTAGTTAGGTTCCGTCAGCGTAATGAGCCTTCTTTAATATGTACTTCATATTTTCTTCTTAAATTAAAATTATTAATAACCTAAGCTTAACTAACAAACCTAACCTTACCCTGCAAAAACCATTTCTGGTAAATAATAAAAATTATGTATTGTATTTATGGACTAAAAATCATAGGAACAACACCACACACTGTTTTTAAAGCACAAGCACAAAATTAAGTATTTTATTCATCTTTACTATATTCAGTACCTATAGCAGCTGATCGTGTTGTACGCATATAATTTTGAGTTTTATCATACGCCTAGATAACGGAATTGTCTCAGTTTCTCTAATTAATTTATTCAGTTGGTTTGTTGGTTAGGTGCCAGTAAATACTTCGAGGAGTCACAGTGACAACGGAATCTGGCAAAGATTCCTCGCCGTAACGAATGTAGGCATGTGTTCCAACTTCGAAATCCGGAATACCTCGCGTTTCGAGACAACATACGATATAGTTACTGTCTGTATTACATAATGTTCTACAAGAAATACGAAACCTAGATAGCGAAATCTATGGGTACTTTACTTATATCGAGCGATAGACGCTCAAGACAGACGCTAATAGCCAACACTACTCGTTTTATTCTATTGAAGTAGAGGGCTAACAGTACTGCGGGCTTATTCATAATTACATAGGTATAAACACACCTTCATTATTTTCCAAGATTATCAATTTCATACTTTTCTATTTTATAGTCCGCGTAAAAGTGTTAGTCCGCTTTGAATACAGAAATGAATCGCGTCGCCATAGCAAATTGTATAACTACACCTGCTGGTAACAACTTCAGAGCGGCCTAGCAATTTGGCGTGGACTATACCACTTTGTAACTGCTAAATCTGATAGCAATAGTTCATATATGAGGCATTTTATAGAGCAAAAGGTGTATGTAGACAGAGACTACAATTTTGAAATGTGTTCAGGTTTTGAAAACTACACTATTCAGAAATACCATAAGCTTTATTCAACAAGTATCATATAAATAAACTAAATCATTACATCAAGAAATGTCATTTAATAAAGAGTTCAACATTATTCATTCTGTAAGATTGATCGCAATAAATCGGTACAAAAGATTAGTCGATTTAAGCCGATTACAAGTTATAAGAGATGTCGTGAGGTGATCAACCGATAATTTATTCAGTATTTAAATCATTTAATCGGTTGTTTATCAAGCATTTAAAGCAGTTACGAAAATATTTATATTACTTTCCGATTGAGTTGAAGGATTAAAATATTCCCCGACCAATAAAATCTTTCCTATTAAATTTGCTGCTGTTCCGAATATAAAATTGGTTGAAATCATTTCGCATCCTATCGACTTTTTATTCGATTATCTCGGTTTAACTGAATTGATTGATTTTTTAAGTCGATTCCAATCAGACGAAACTCGTTTTCATCGCTTTCACCGTTCTTTTAATATTCCAAGTTATTTTATGGTTATTCGCTTTACTTCGTAAAAGCTACATAGTAATTTGAGGGTTAATAACAGTATCGACGCATATTGAAGAGATGGGTTTTTTAATTTGTACAATTTGACTTCTTTACACAACGATATATTGGTAGATATAAATAAGTGTGATATAAATAACATACAAAACGTTTTGTTACGTGGCTTTAGACAAGGTGTTCATTATCATACAAAATTAGCTCATTAACATTTAAATTATAAAGACTACAGTGAAAACGGGTTATTCAAAGCGTACCATATCTCAAAGCGTATACGTATACAACACAAAATCCTTCTACGAATATAAGTAGCTCATTTATTCTGAACATAAGTTCTCCCTAAACATCGTTGCCGGCACAAACATATTAAGTTGTTGAAACGCGTCATTTTCCCCACCTCACGGCACATATTACATAAGTTTCTTCGGGCATAAGCCTCAGAACCCTATAAATTATGGCGAAGCGTGCCCTTAAAGCGATAAAACTAGTTAATCAGTTTGTTGCACGCGCGGGCCAGTTTAATGACATAATTAAAAATCCCCAAGCCAAGGAAACTTTCAAGGTATTGCGGCCTGCTGAATCCTGTAGGAAGATAACACACTAACACACATTTTGGTAATAAACTAAGAATATTTATACAAAACTTTATAATATATCAGTTTCCGCTCGCTACTTCGTTCATGTAGACTTTACGGTATTAGTTAAATTAGTGACCGAAATATGCCCATTTAAAATTAAAGGGGTTGCTTAAAAAACATTTACATTTACTTCTCTATGACAAAACATTTACATTTACTTAACATACTTTTTATATGTGCATTGGAAAAGAATGTTAACGGGCTTATAATAATGAGTGGGGTGCGTTATTATATTTTACCGACACTGAAGGGGAGATTTCAAATCGTAATTTAATTGTATTCTTTGGCGGCATTTATGTGGCGTTCTTTGAAATATAGTTCAGTAAGCAACTGAGTACCTAATTCCTAATAGGAGTATTACTTACACTCCGAAAGAAGTTTAATATATTTTTAATGAATGAACCATATTCAATATGATTTTATTCAATTTATATATACAAAAATCATTAGCCAAGGGCTGTTTGTTTTTTGTGAAATTGAAATAATAAAAGAACACGCAGTCTCATTGATGGTAAATATCTCATATATGTCTGTTAGCAGATGCATCGACATCCCTGTGTAACACCTATGTTTGATTTCCTGAATTCCTCATGCATCTGTCTTAATGGCAATTACCGGGTAAGAAATTCACATTCTTCAGGGAAAAATACCTGCTTAAAACGTAATTTCTCGTTTTTTATCGACTACGTTTGTAGTCTAACCTAACCTAACATCATTATCATCAGTTCTTTTTTCATAGCAGACGATGTCAATAAGCAACACTGATGACCACCCGCGTGGCGGAGCGGCCATCATTCCGATCTGACACGCAAAGGGTCCCGGGTTCGATCCCCGGCCAGACAGATATCTAAATGATACATTTAGATTTCTGTTTCTGAGTCTGAGTGTTTATGTATTTGTCTATGTGTGTGTCCATGGCACCCACGACACAGGGAATCCTAGTGTGGAGCTGTGAGTGTAGAAAGCGTTTATTTTACTGATTATCTAACATCAGGCTACCTCTACTGTAGTTTGCTATTTCTTTCGTATCAAAAACCAGTAGTCACACAAAAAGCGTGTACACCGCCTTATCGCAAGCTCGCTAATCTCCTAAGCCAAGCTTGGTTGGTGCAAGTAATAAACTCAAGGATGAATGAGATAACACCGTTCCGCAGTAAAACTTCTTTAAGACTGGAGCAACGTCACTTTTATTTAGTTCGGTATTTTAGTTCGAATTAGATAAGGTTTTGGCAAAATGCACACATACACACACATATATTAGGAGATAGAAGAAATTTCTACATAACAAAAACCGATCTTAAAAGTCAGAAGTAAGTCAAAGTATTGTTTTTCTTAGAAATAAAAGCGAGTTTTGTCGTTATGATTATATGACAGTTATTCGACTTTACATATTTATAACGGGAATTAATTTTTTTACATTGGTAAAACTTCATTAAAATTAAATTTCATTGTAAAGTACATTTCTAAAGTAAACGGTTAATCAATAACACAAATTAAATCATATCTGGAACCCGCTTATATAGAATACACAGAGTCAACTTTATGAATGATCATAATCTTGTCATTTAAAACAAGAATACGGGCAATAACTTACTTGACACTACAACATTTAAGCCTCGAAAAACCACAAGTTATGATACTCAAGTATTAAATATCATGTATAATGGAAATTAAACTTAATATGTATTTCCTTTTCATTTTTGAATGTTGTATCATGTTTCATAATTACAAAGATGTCAAACTGTCGCAATTAAAATTATGAGAAGGAAAAGGGTTGTCAGATTTATTTCACTGAATTTAGTTATATTTATTTTTATTGTATCGTAAATTGAATTTAAATGCAAAAATGTGTTACTAAAGTTAAAAAGAATGGTTATGAAAAAACCAAAGTGTAGATGCATGTATGTTTATAGATTTTGTATAAGTGCATATAAACTAAACTAATGAAATAAAAGGGCGCAAATAATAATGTGAGTGCGTGTTACCTAAACACTATTAAATGCATATTTAACTTAGGAACTATTAAAGGACTTGTTCTGTAACACCTCGTCTGTGATTTAGAAATATCACGCATGCAGAAGTGAAGTCAAAAGAACTACACAATGTAGGCAGTTGGTCTTTCAATACTATGTTGCTAAGAAATATCATTGGGTAGATAAGCGTTGAAATCTGGTGGTAAATCTGGTGGTGGTCTGGCGTTAAAGCGTAAAAATCAAAGAAGTCAGTTTCTTTGATTTTTAAAGACAGCTTCTTTCAAAGCCATTTGTACCCTTATAATTTCTGTCTGATTTACATATTTTTTATTTGAGTTAGTATGGGTGTGTAGTATCTAGTCAGGTTTATTTTTGATTACAATAGGTAAGAATAAAAAGCTTACTTCACATGGAAATAAGAATCGCAGCGAGCTGCAGATGTGCGTCGAGGTGGTAATGTTCATGACTTTTTGGATGCCAGCTAGATGAGACAAAAAAAGAGAAGTAAATTTTCGAAAAAATATGAATGAATCTATGCGAATAGAGCCACATTACAGCGAGTACTCAATACGAGACCTAATACAAGAGATCGACACGAATGATGTACCGTTGTAATCCCGATAAAATCGTGTCGGCAAACAATTAGGTGGCTCAGGACAGATTGGCCGGTCCCCAGGCGATCGTACTGAGAGCGGAATATTAATAGAACCTTTTGAGGGTCGTAAGGGTTTGTAAGGGTTTCGGGTAAAAGAAAACGATGACATCCAGTCAGAAATTAAATTTATTCACGAGTACAGACAAAGGGAACGACACGAATGCTTGGTAACATAAGTTGATTCCAGACATTATTTGTTTAAACCATTTGAAGTTATTAAGTTATTAATGCATCAACACTTTAAGACGTACAAGAAATTAAAACTAAATTTAGTTCTTCTTTGGTTGGAACGTATCATCATTAGTATCTTAAATTGTAATTTTTTTAAGCCAGATTAATTCAGAACAGAATATGTGACCCTTAATTATACTATGGAAATACTGTACCACATTAGAACGACAACAAATTTAGGCATGTTAAAATATCTACTAACATTACAAAAATCGGACTTACATTACCTGGATTTTTACGTAAATTTATTCAAATCTTACATAACATACAGTTTGCTTTATCATCCTTTCCACCCTAATTCTTTTTACAAGTTGCTTCGGGGCGTAAAGCAAATAAATCATTATAAAAATTCCCAGTCGTTTTCACGCGACGATAATGTAATCCTACAATGCGATTAATACGAGTAACATGCAATAGTTACCGTTGAACCGCATTTGTCAGTGTTTGTGGTTTAAACATCTAAATATTGTATAATAATGGTTATGGCCTTATAACCATATAATTGAAACGAATAATGAGCCTGCAACCACCTATGACCACCAAATGGTCAATATCATCGATATATGTTACAAATGTTCTTTCAGTTTAGGAGTGTCGCCTGAAGCCAAGCACAAATTGAAATAATTTTTCCGATAAAGTGTATATCTGCCTTACTCTTCAACCTTTAGCAACGCAGCATCACACTGCTTAAAAAGCTCTAATACCTTTTTTGCTATGGCAAAAAGACATGCGCTGATCAATGTTATAGTACTTGGTCACAATGGTGTCCCTACTTCCGTACGCTGTTTAAATGTATTATTTTCAAAGTAACACATCCTCTAAACCAGAACATTACAACATTACTACTTTGAGGCAGAAATAATCGGAGGCGTTTCTCCGAAACACTATTAGTTTACCATCTTCAAAGAAACTAAGTAAGTGAACGTACAGTTCCACTAATCTAAAGTACATTAAAGTGTGTTTAAAATAACAGTAGCGAGAATTTAATACTCGTACATAACTTGTTTGCAAATGGTACATTACCCAGAGAGATCAAATATAATCTTTTAGATAACAGGTATGAACTATATTGTTTCTTACTCAGACGAAAGTCTAAAGAGTGTTCCAGATAGCAAATAGCAAAGGTTAACCCGAATCGCCATTATAATTAAACGGTATACACAGAATTCAGTGAAATGTACAGACAAAAGAAAATGGATACAATCCACATGCCGGGAACGTGGGACCAAATACGAAAAGAATACAAATACTTCCGAATAAAGTGCTCGGTAAGTTGAAAATGCAATTCTTAAACAACTCACGGCAACTTTTTGCTTTTAAAAATCGAAAATAAGTCCCGTTTAAAATCGCAAAATGCCCACTCCGAAAACAAACGCGCGGGGATAAAAGCGCAAGAGTAAAACAAAAATCAGCTTCCCTGTTTAATTTAGCGGGTTGTCGACAAAAAAGCTCTGTTGAGGCTTTTTGTTGACCAAACGTAACAGCGGAATGCATTGTTCCCAGGGTAGCGGTAAAAAGACAATATTTCCACGCTCCTGACTCACTCAGTTTATAGCTGGACGCGTCACTTAGGGACTGAATTTAGTGGTGATTCACGAGATAAGGTTCTATTGAATAGTTGAAAGTCTTAGAGCAGACTTTTATAACTGTTTCCGAGAAAATAGCAGAGGTGCTTCTTCTTCGTCTTACGCTTTTGAACCGCTATCGCATTTCATATCCTTTTAAAAGCTAATTTAATCTCATAAGGTATCGTCATTTACCTAGGCTAACAGATATCCAGTAGCATATTTTAATAACAATGACATTGCTGCAGACAAACAACTTAACTGGTTATTTTTTTTTATTTGACTCTCCTTTCAAGTAAAACTCAGCAAAACAAACACCAATCAATTAGAAGGATCAGGATGTATTCTCTATTTAAGAACGTTCCTAAAATGAGACTAAGAAAATTTTCCAACAACTGAATTCCAAAAGATTTCGTAAATTTTCTTCAATTTAATGGTCTATTAAAATTCAATTTGAAGCGCTTATTAATTAAATCATATCGTTATATCATATACGAAGTTCAAGAAAGAAATATTCACAAACATAAACATTACGCGTATTAAAAACATTTACAAAAAAATAATGTGAATGTGAAGATTTCCCATCTTCCTTTCCCATTAATAATAACGAGGTCGATTAATTATATCTAATGATTAATTATTTATTGATGTCAGAGTAAATTAAAGAAGTATTCACTAATTTAATCGAAATAATTAAAGGGTTCAATTTTAGCAGCGAGCTAAGTATGAACGAATAAATGCTTGGAAATAGAATTGCAATACGATTGGGTAAGGCTTATCTTTAGATTTCATTTCTATTCCTTTTGAATTCACATTTGGTATACCGTGATAGTAGAAGTAGTTTTAGTAACAGTCTTATTCCCATTGCTACCATTTATTATGAAACACCCTTTAGTTCTCGACTTTTATTTAAGTACTTATGTAAGTAGGTATAGAACACACTCAACCAAATCACTTGTCTAGAGGAGGTCTAGTAAGAGACTTCTAGGTTTGTGTACTTATTTTTGTATGTATGTTTATTAGTGTATAAAATTTTATTGTCTTGTATTATTAATTTATTACTTCGGGAGAACACGGTCACTACGCCAAGATGAAAAAATCCGAGGATTTTACATGTACATTCATAAAGGGTCCTGATTAAATAATTCTACAGCCGGCTGCCCCAAATATGAACGGAAATCCTACTTCGTCTCGCCTTAATCAATTTCAGATGAAGAAAAGTTTCAATTTTGACGTCATTACAAATTCTGTGATCGGTCTCGCAATTTAGCTATTTTTTGAGCATTTATTTTCGGGATATCGCGAAGAAATGGTTCCTTTCAATGAATGGTGCTCGGATATTTACGAGTATACGGATTATAAATGTATTGATCAGGAATATACAAAATGTAAACTTTTGTATCATCACTTTTAACTGATTTTTTTTTTAATTTTGATACTAATGAAGCCTTGACATATTAGAATTATATTTAGGATACGTTTTAAATAAGTAACGATAGCATTTGCATTATAAATGGTTAGTTTAAAATATCCAACTTTTGTTACACCAACAAATTTCACACGTCCAAATCTATTGGTTATTTTAAAGCTTTTATAACAAAATTGGCAAACTAGGAACTCTCATACATCCATCGTTACGGTTTGGTGCCGTTATAACAGGTGTCATTCCTATAAAAATATAGAGCTTTGTGCAACTTTCCACTGAAACTGCGATAAAATGGATGGTTTCACCACAGATGCGAGTTGTGAAATGTTTATTTAGAATTGCGAATCTGCAATCCCTTTTAGTGGATGTGTTACTATTTTTTTCATTCGGATATCGTAGCGCCGCTTTGCCGTACAACGTATATATGTGAGAGTGGATATACCGGGTGTGAATATGATAAATTGTATGAAAGTAACTGACTATCTAGGTACATATCACGACGCGATAATTTGATTGTAATCCGTCCTAAGTATTTGTATTATTAGTATTGTATTTATATCGAATAAAAAGTCATTATTACCAATAAAACTTTTTTTTTGTAAGGTTAAAAAAAATAAGAGTCTCCTTGCAGACGACCCTTAACAGACGAGCTACTTTTAGTACCTACTTGAGTAAACCTACGAAGCATTTTAGCACATTCGTTTTTAAAGATGTGTCAAGTTGTTAAGATTAAATTTCATACCCGATTAATCAAGAAGCAAAATGTTATATTATGTAAATTACCGAAACGGCTTCTCCTATTCTTTATCCATTTTGATTTTATTCTCGATTATTACGTTTCGTTTTCTAATCTGACCGTTTGTATCTAGGAAGATAAATCTATTTGCGCGATCGCTGTCTTTGTCACTCGTATCAGATTCAGAGGTATGAGAAAGGGATAAAATTAGAGAAAAATAAGTTCATCGCGCATCGGGTAATATAATACTATCTGAACTCCGGTACCTTCAAAGGTTAAACTGTTCAAGTCTCGTGTTACTGGTATGAATGGGACGATAAAGCCTCAAAGTTAATAGGTGGCGTGGGCAGGCTACGCACGTACAGACAGGTTTTTTATGTTTATATCCGTCAAACAAGGCGCCTCTGGCCGATGCGTCGCAGCGGGTACCAGGGCCGCATAGGTCCACGGTTCATTTAATTTATTACGTACCTGTAAATTGTCTCCCTCCTTTTTTGCTCTGTTACTTTCCAATTTGTTTGTCGAGGCTTGAATTGATAACGCTGTGTCCAATTAAGTTGGTGGTTCTTTCTCTATACGGCAACCGTTTAACTCTGACGTTTTTATGTTAACAGTGATGCCATAAACAGCATTATAGGCTTACAAATGATCTACTTTACTACACTTAAAATCGTGTTTAGGAAATAATACGATTATGCGGTGACAACGATGTTAATAAACGAACTATTTTGAATAGTACGTACAAAAGTTTCAGTTCAAACAGCCCTTTCAAGGTAGGACAGATGGAAGGAAGTGTCACCATAGTACAAAAATTACTTTCTGTACTTTGTTTCAAAAGTGTCAATATATATTTTAAAAGACAAGGTGCACATAAATTTTAATATTCGCAAAATAGTTATACTTTTTGCATTACAAAGTAGGATGCGGCGCTAAATAATAACAATACTACGAATAAAGATCCATAATATGAACCCGCAAAGACAATAGGCATTTTGTTCGCACGAGTGTGCATAAATGTAAATAGGCAGCTTATGTAACTAAGTACTAGGAATTAGTAACACCTTTAATTTGATATCGAAAGAATTACAAACAAAATATAACATTGTATTACGCTTCAGTCATAACCACGCTATAAGGTTTCTTTGTAATAGAGGTATGTCGTGTATATGTTATATCGAATAGCATGTTATTTTGATGTAAATTTAACACCTGCTACGGACTTTGAACATTTACCCAGAATTATCGGTAGAAAATGCCACAACGTATTGTTTCATTCTTTTATCACGCTTTACTATATTATTTTTTACCTTTACTTTACAGTTATTTTATTTTCATATACTTACCATCTCAATATAGATAAGAATAAAATGAGAAAGACTACCAGGCCCCGTTTAAATAATGCATTTTTTTAAATTCTGTGAATTAAGCTTGAGACTTTTGCTAGGACGTTCATGAGATTCTTGTTATCTATAGTACATAAAATTACTATTTTAATACAATACATTTATTTCCTTCGTTTGTATATATTATTTCTTGCTGAAGTAACATCGAATAAAAATCCTTACTAAGTATCGCGTTCTTTCCGTAAATTGGGACGGCCTGAAGCACACTTCAACCTGGTACCCAATTACGAAATCATAAATCATAAATATTTATATTTTACTTAATTATTTGTCTTGTCATATAAAATTGAGTCTTAATTAATATCCAGGTAAAAATAATACAAGTATTTTCATTTTTTATAATAGAAGAGCAAACGTGCATTCAGCCCACCCGACGGTAAGTGGATACTGCTGCCCAGGGTCATCATATCAACCTCAGATAAGATTGAACTCCTATCTGAGTTCAACCATAAATGCATTGCTAACTCCGAGGACTAAGTTAGAATATCTCGCTTGTATAGCTCTTACATATAAAAGAACACTGCTGTTATAAGAGAAAAATGAGTGAATATAGGTAGGTGTTGTAGCGGTGACACCGGAGTTAAACAACGAAGCGTTCTACCACATTATAAAATATTTCACGTTATAAAAATAAATAATGAACGGAGATAAAAGTTTTAAGCTAAAGACAAAATCTTTTCACTTTTTACTGTCCACATGATGGTCAATGTTTGTCTGGCACTAAAATGGAAGCTAGCGCATAGTGTGAAACGGTGTGCAAATGAAAAATTTTCACCCGTTTATTAATTTCGCTATTGTTGCCAATTTGTGCCGCTCCCCTGGACACGGAGCCAGTTATTCACTTTTGTGCAAAGGTTTTTCGTGTTATGAATAGGATTTTAGTAGATATCTAATGTTAAAGAAATTCGTGTTGAATAAATATATTAAGTTGCTTCAATGAACAAAGATGACTTTTTGGTTCGACCCGAGTGGCAATATTGTCACACATCTCTGCCAAATAGTAGCAGTATCTACTCTTGGGTCGTAGTGATCAGTTAGATTAGGTGGACTGCTTGCTCAAAACTATACACAAAATAATTATTATTCCATACAGAATGACGTATAATTTGTGAAATAAGTACTATGCCATCTAACATTGATCGTGGTTCCATACAAATCTCTCAAATATGTCACCCCATTAACCTATTTAATACTAAATAACTGCCCAACACTATAATTTCACCACAAAACACAACCAATAATACAATCCAAGATACAACAAAGCTTAACAAAATTAACTATCTAACATTGACTTGGAGTTTATATTGTTTGTATTGTACAAACCAACAAGCCAACGTAAATACATCGAAAGCCACCTAAGAAGCCAAAACAAAAACCCTACAGTTTATTTTGAAGCGGGTTCTCAGAAGGTCCCGACTCGTGTTTGATTGAGAATTCTTATAAATAAATCTTCGATACGCTAGACTCGGCGTAAATCTTTGAACATAAGTTCTTTGAATGATTGAGGTCGAGTGGCGAATGGTTTCCTATTATATTTATAAGTCAGCAAAAACTATAAAAGATTATCTTAAACTGTTTTAAGTAGGTCGCACTTTTAAGCACCTATTGCACATTTCAAATTCATCAATTGTCATAAAGTAAAATTCGCGATTTAAAAAAATATGCATTATACCAAAAAGTACTGTTCCTATTTACGTTTTTTTGGGTTTCATCAAAATGAAACAACAGTCAGACAAAAAACTGTTTCTTAGGAAAACTTTCCCGTGGATTCTTCAAAATTAAATAAGAAATTTAATGTACTGGTTTTAATGTCTGTCAGATTTTTATTCACTCATACAAAAGCAAAGAACCATAAGGACACTGAAAAACTTGTAGAACAAAATAAATGTCAAAAAGAACTCAATTTTAAGCCCAAAATTAGTCCATTTGACATGAAGCTAAACCAGGAATTTAAGAAAAACGGCAGCTGTGTAATGGGCAATAAAAATGAAAGTTGAAATCACTAAAGTTGGAAAGATGAAACTCGGGTTTACATTTACACCACTTTGACTAAATAAATTACCTCAAGAAAATAAAAATGAATTGAAGTTATGTTACGTCATTGCATTGAGGGACCAATTTAATAGTTTTGAAGTATTTTTTTGTGAAGGTTTGTCATCGAAAAAAATTGAATTGAATATATTGAACTGCCAGTGACTAAAATCATACGTAAGGAGGTGTTATTATTCAGCAGTAGTTAAACTTTGTCACAGGCTTTATAGGTAGCTTGAGAGCATCCGACACTCGTACAAACACCCATTTGGAGCGACGTAGCAGCGTATGCTCCATTTCAGTTTTTGAAAAAAGGTTGCATCCATATACAAAATACTAGTGATGTTTCATCGGCACATGAGCGCCGTTCCTCTGGTTTTGGCGTAGCAAAAAACTATCTAGATATCGGACAACTATCCAGATTAAAATTCTCCAGTTAACCGCGCTGGTGTAGTATATTTCGTATTTGAAATTACTCGTAACTCCAATGAGATGAAAAACATGTTTAGAGAAACGATCATAACAGGAGCGAAAAAATGAAACAACTACAATTAGTCTTTCGTTGTGTAGTATACGGCTTATTGCAAATAAAACTCTAACTCTAGTAATGTTCTCATACCCATTATTGTCTTTCTCAATAGCACTTGAGTGTTATGCTTACCCTAGAAGGAATTAAGTAGTGAACTTCGAATCTAACCTCCTGAGAATCTATTTTCTAAAGCAAATGCATGGATAACTCACTTTACCTCAATAAGTTGTTCGAGCAGTAATAGTATGTTTAGTTCAACTAGTTAGTAGAATAAATATACCTATATAAAAATATCAAGAAGATTTAAATCGATATTATTGTTCATCGTATCGATAATAATAATGACGTCATAGTAATCAAATTCAGATAAAATAAATCTTTGAAGAAATAAAAATGTCGGAACTTGTTTAGTGAATATTATAAACAAAACAGAAGTAACGTTGTATTCAAACATAGGTAACGTTATGGTTGAAGAGCCTCCGTTCCGCGGTATCGAAAGCTAATCAAACAAATGGACATCTGACAAGGGACAGTCTTGACTACCTACGCTATCGCTTCGACTAATAAAAATAAAGACAAACCAAGCACTTGAGGCTTTGCCACTTATATAACCAATGGCAATTTAAGTACCTATTTAAATTCTCACTGGACGGCACGATTACATTCCCAGAAAGAAAATAAAAGTCTCTTAGGCGGGTCATTTACAATCAGACTGGTTGGCCAGGTTATTTTTTTCAAGACCTTGCTAGTTACGTTAAGTTTAGCTGATTTAAAAGGCAATTAACAGTAATTTCAAAACACTTTTCGAAATTTTAATTTCAAAATCCTAATATGTATTTGTAAACTTTATCCGTTATAAATGGCATTTGTTCATTACGTCATCTTAAAAACTCATTAAAAAATCATAAAGGCTTTAAACACGATAAAAATATGTATGGTTTTATTGTATCGAACATTTTGTTTACTTCCATAAAAATCTACATTTCCTTCCATGTGACCATGAGAGCAGCTATTTAAATTCTTTTTTACTCGCAGAATACCTTATAACCTTCCCACCGAACGTAATGGGAAATAGAAAACATAAGTAACAAGATTACTTGTACTCGTATACAGGTACAAAAAATAACTTAGGATCGTGACTACCTACGTGTAAGTTAGTGTGCGTTGCAAAGCTTACGGATTAGCGCAATTTGATGAGACGTGTTTGAAGCCGTTCCTTCGTTGAAATAGTTTATTCGTACTTAACTTGAACAACTTTATATATTGCTTCCCTTAGACAGAACGGAAGAATCAGGTAATTATAGCGTCTAGCTCATAAGCAATAAAAAAACTTACAAAGAGCATTATTCTATGAAACAAATCCTACTGTTTAAATAGCCTATGTCAATCCCATAATCAAGACGAGTCCAATGACACCGCATATGATAAAATTTGGGCTGTCGGGCGTATCAAGGAAAGATATACAAACATACTTACGCTCGAAAAACATTAACCTGCGCTATTGAATAAAAATTAGGCAACCAGATGTTAGGGACAATACCAGGAATAGTTTTAACTGACTACATTATTTATCATTGGAGGGAACTAAATAAACCAATACCGTTTTCCAGTCATTACTTAAGGTACATTTGAAAATCTAAAGTACACTCGTAATAAGCATAACTGATGCCTTTCCAATTAAATTGCTCGAAGCCCCAATCCTCTTTGACCTTCTACCACCGATGTTAATCTTCCCAAGGGGCTTGAGTGCGAATCCACTCGAGTTTGCTGACTTTAGGTTGGCGGTGTGTGCTTCGGACAAACATTCGAACACAACGGCAAACTTCGTGCACCTGGCGAACTTTGATCCGCGCTAACCAATATTGTACGAGGAAATTCTGGTCCCGATTCCAATAATATAAAAGATATGCATGGGTGCATTCACTGGCAGGTGAGGTATTTCAACTTAATATTCGGGACGATAATACTCTGTGACAGATTTCAAATATGATTTGAAATCAATTCGATTTTTATAGTTATCTATGGATTGCTAAAGAACATTGTTTAATTTTTTCCCTACATTGACCATCCTCCCAATAATATAAAGGTTAAAAATGACCGCAACGATGTATAATTCGGTACCTCATCTGTACAACTTCTCTCATTATTATCATATAACATCAGTATGTACAATTGTACATTTCGTTTAATTTTATTAAAGCATTTATTTAACTAATTGACTTTGTTGCAAAATCTTGATAACATTTCCAAAGACCTATTTCCTTTCTTAAACCTGTTAAATGTTAAGATCTTTTAACTTATCAACAACGACAATCTTAGATACATTGATGTCGGTAAGTTTATATAATGATAAAACTTTGTCGAGTTTAGTAATCTTATCAAGATAATTATTATGGCAACTACTCTGGGAAGAAATTTGCTTAATAAGATCATTACCCTTCGCAATCTAATCTATAAAAAATCGATAAGAGAGACCGCCGTCCGGTGGTAATATATATAGACATTGATGAATTAGATACTGGACTAGACATTTATGGGATATTCACAAGCGTGTATTTGTCGGAACTAGCTGATAACAATCTCTCATAGTTTTGAGATCAATATTTGCTTCATCGTCAACCTGTTTCTGTCTCTTATACTACATATGGTTTCCGACAATAACTATATTACCAATAACTATATTAACAATAACTATATAGGTCCATTCCATAACTTCATACCTCTATGACATAATGCTAGTCGGATTCCTTGCAATATCTTATTTAAGTAAAAAAGAAAATATGTCCTAATATATTTCGTTTACTACCAATCCAGACCTTAATAGTGGAATGTCAAATTGATCCGAGCTAATTTCGTGTATATAAAGGTGTTAAATAAATAAATAAATACATATCTTACATCTAAGACCATAAACGCCGCAGTCGCTTATTTAAATGTAGTTAAAGTTACATGACAGCTCATTAGTGAGACGGAGTGTAAAATTTGAGGTACACTCAGGAGTTAGGTGAGAAATTTTATGGATGTCGTAAAATTTTCAAGTGTCATCTTATAGCTTCGTAATATCTGTATTTGTAGATCTTCATCATTATTTCAATTCTAGTTTAAGTAACTTTAGTTTTCATAGGCAATCAGTAAAATAAATACATCTGCGTTGTATATGTACAAGTCATGTATAAGTACATATCGGAGAAGAGGTACTAGAGAATCATAAAATGCAAGACATCGAACGAATGCCAAGGAGCGCGACCGCTATGCGTGACTTCGCACACATTCACTGTAACAGGCGACGAAACAGGTAGAAAAGCCCGACCGAGCTAATATTAGACCCTGCAGGTAAACACGAGTTTGAGCACAATTTTAATTAAAGCAAATATTGGTTATATTATTATGTACCGTATTGTACAAATACAAATGTATTTGGAAGCACACGTTCCACCGAATACAAATTAGACAGCGTTTCGAAAGAGTCATGATAAATGACGGGACTGTGAGATGTTGAAACAGAAAGATGTTTTGTCGAACTTGTAAACGACGAACAAAAAATAAATCGTAGGCACGTAGAAACATAATAAAGGTAATAAATTGTTTGTAGGTTTATGTTTTTTTTTTTTTGCCTACTAGATTATATTTTATAAGTTTGTTTTAAAAGTCAGTTAAAATAAGCCGACTCATTTGAACGAGGTCTACTGAACAGTTATTAACTTTTAAACACTTCGTTTCGAAACAATTATTATCGAATTAAGTTCGCGTGGAAAGTTCAACAGTATAAATGCAAATAAAATGTCGAGCGAGAATTTTAAAATCGTAGAACGTCCAATCTACAGTCCAACTAACTTTTTGTTCAGTAAAGTGTTGTATGCACGGTCCTTCTGGATCGTAAATCGTATATGGACAGAAAACGGCAAGACTGGTATACTTACATCTTAACACCAACCGATCTTTAATTTCTTTATCGTATTTGCATATCTGTGACACGTTTTGGGATAAATTTCTACTTAAGTGGTCAAGTTGCTTTATTAAGCCCTGATTCCGGCTTACTTTTATTTCGAATAACTCAGTCATACTCATAATTAATTCTACCGACACCTTGTTAAGCGTGTCGTTTATGACATAATTATATGTCTGCTTCGTTTCTTTCGTCGATTTTTTTAGTCGTTGTTTTCCAAAAAATACACTTACTGCCAAAGATATTTTAATCATTTATATCCAGTTCTGATATGAAATTGGAGAATCGTTTGGGTTTTTGGACTTTTCAAAAATAAAGGAAAGGTGTAACATATTTCACTCCTTGGCGAATCGGCAATAGTGATGCAACGATGATCACAACGGAAGAATGGCTTTGTAGATATTTAAAATTATTTGGCGTTTCCCGAAAAATACACGTCGTTTCATGTTTGAAAGTAATTACTTAAAGATGGTAACAAAATTTTCATGATAAAATTAAAGTAATCCATGTAATATTCTAAGAAATATTGGGAAGAACGGATAGTAGAACGATTGGTAAATTGGGACAGATTGAAACGGAGCCAGATCCATTAGGAGCGTTAATGTGGATATAATCCGCTACATCCGCGACCCTTCTGTTGCGGAATTAGACGGAAGCGATGGATCATAATGGAATGCGATCCACTCCGGAAACAGAATCTAGGACAAATTAGTGATTGATAATATTAGATGTTTCAGTATTGTTGGTCAATCTTCGTGAAATGGAAAAGAGTCGGAGTCGTGGGCAAACATCTTCATGACTTAATTCAGTTTCTGATTTTGGTCAACATATTTGTATAAGTATATGAACCATAGAATCCGCGATACAAGAAATTCTAGAATATTTGAGGGTTATGAATGTGGAAAAAAACTAAAAAATTGAAATCAATGGATTAATTCATTAATTATAAAGTAATATATAGTATATTATAGTTAATATAAACTTCATTCATTAAGTTTAGTTTTACTTTCATAAAAGGTATGATTTTCTTTTAAATATAAAAATATAGAACACATGGAAACTAAATAAAACGTGTAAAATGTAAAGTATGTACATTGAATTGCAAATTCTAAGAGGCACTATTTGCGACTATTTCAGAGTTCCATTGTATAAATAAAATTTCCAATGAATGTTAAACCAATTGGGAGAATTCACAAATAAATTTATTGGTTGGTCGCAATTAATTGAATATGCTATTTGTACGTATGTCGGAGTAATTACTAGCAAATGAGATTTGTTCGTTAATGTTAGTAAAACAGAAAATGAGTCTGAGCAATCAAGATATTCCAATCTTAATAATGCCATTGATCAATATGTACGAGAAATTATTAAAATAATAACCTCAAAGGCTAATTAAACAAATAAAGAATATCACGTAGCGTGCAATATCATTAAGACGTGGTGGAACTCTCTGGTTCTACTAGACCAACATCATCCGCACATTTATTCCTGACTATTTTTTGATGTTCGGTATGGATAAAAGGGAGTTGGTATAAAATGGGTAAGAGTTCCATAATGGGAAAAATCACATCATTTATTTTCCATTAATCTTCAGTCTTATTAAAAGAAACAAGACCTTCAAATGTTAACAACTTTGGAAAGAAGATATCTCAATACGTACTAAATTTGCGATCTAAAGTCCATACATATATAACTCTCTCAAGATGGCTTAGTAAATAGTAAAGCTATCCAGTGCTTTCGTAAGCGTCTACACGAAAGCAGTGAAAGTCCGTATTTTCTTAATGTAAGGTCGGCTCCCTAGGGCCGGACTGCCAATTTCGTATTCTGAACCACGCTAGTAGCAACCTTACAAGCAGGAGTGTACATTTTTCCAAAAACTACTATTGCTAGCAAAATTCGAGGTGACTGTATTTATTTACTGCTCATTTTTAAAGTAACGAAAGAATATACAAGATAATAAATATCAATAATGTCATCAGTAAGAAATTGTGAACTATGAAGATAATTACTGGATGTGAAATTAGAATGAAGGTTCTTCAAACAGTGGTAATAAAGTATATGTAGCTTGTATTAAATTAATGATTAACCTTCAACTTTATAAGTATAAATGTTTCTTACATTGGAGAAACGTTTACAATTTCCAGTGTCTCAGATCTACGATCGCTTCGGGGATGATGTAGCCGAATTAAATGTTAAAAACTTTATTTGAAGGTTATTTAATAAATTTTGCTCCTAAGCTATAACGATTGTTTTAATTTATAATTATGCGTATATAATAGAAGATACTAAGTTACCACAACACAGGTACTTTATTACTTGTACATGTCAATAATTCAATTTAGTAGCGAATCTAAAAACTTATGCATTAGCGAATTCGATCACACCTATTAATTGTAGCGTAAATAACGGATACATCCCTAACAATAATAAATTATTTAACAGCGGATGTAACACAATAGACGTTAACATGTCATAAATACCGGCTAATAGTCGGAAATTGATACTGATACCGCGACGAAATTTGTAACCAGTTCCGGTAATGTTAAATCCACGATCCACGATACAAAAAAAATATTTCACTATGACTTAGTCATTGATCTTTGTTAGAAAGGCGTAAAGTTGATAGTTGTGTGAATTCTGCGTTTTCGTGAGATAATTGTGGCAAAAAATGTAGCTAACGGCATTATTGGGATGAAAGGGAAGTCCAGGTAGCTATGGGGTAGGACACTGATCATGCTTTGATCCATTGTTGGTATAGAATAATGTTTAGTGAATAGTGATACGAGCTTTCGCATGGAGGTGTGAATGAGTGTAACGTTAATTGCGAATGTGAAACCATATTAGAGAGATGATGAATGAAGATAAAACTTTCACTCTCAGCGGTATCGGTTACGAAAAGTTAATTTAGAATGTTTGTATAAATATACAGTCAAGAACAATAATATAAGTCTAGCTTATTTTAATAATTGCTACAACCACTATTTTTTACAATTTGTTGTCAATTAAAACATTTTTGTTTAGTATTATAATGTCGCTCGGCGCGAGTATTCTTTTACACTGAGAGAGGAGTTTAGACCATAATCCACCACGCTGGTGGTGATTGGTAATCTTCACACATTTTTGTTTTTTTTTTTAAGAATTACCCAGACCTATAGCTTTCTTGAATATGCTTTTCTTTACTGATAGATCAAGTACCGTTTGAACCGCAGATCCCTGTCACGGTCACTGTTGTAGCTAGAATTACAAAGCTATTATTAGATTTAATTTCAAACATTCATAAAGCATTGATAAATCTTGGCCATATCGAAATCAACATTTATAGCAACATATTATATTTAGACATTTGACAGAAAAACGATAAGCTCCAAGATTACGATAACGTCACTTCATGTCATAGAAATAAAAGTACCTACGTTTATTGGAGTGAAATAGAAAAAGTAGTGATGGATAGTAAATATTTAGGTTAGGCGTGTTATTCAAGGATGCTCGAGTTGCAACGAGTTTGTGAAGGCAGCGGTCTTGGACGTTTTTTTACCGCCGATCCGCGTCTGTTGAATGTGGCCTTAAGCCGATTATAGACGGAGCTGTTTTAGAGGGAAAGGCTTTGGGAAAATAAAGTCAATTTCAGTGGCTTTAAAAGCACTTTTACTTAGGTACAATTTCCTTTAAATACTAAAAATATTTAAAAAAATATGGGGATTTTTTATTATGTTGTAGCGATGGACAATGGTGATGATAAAGTCATAATTATATAGTTACCTAATTTTAATTTATTTACAAAGAGTTTGAAAAAGTATTCAATATGTAATTATAAACCTTTTAAATTGTGTAGGACATTTTCATTTCAAGATAGCAAATCGTACCAGGTGTGGTAAGCCTAACCATATTTAGTTCAAACAGGTTCCGACAAGAAGCTCGAAACCGGTAAAAATCATCAGGTAATTACTGTAGGCTCATCGCCTCTCAATTCGATTTGGATGGAGGATGTTCATAATTGAAATCAAATTCATTCATAAAGGCACATCCTGTCGGTCGATGGGTGTATTGTTAAAGGCACTGCCGATGTTGCTTAGTACTTGATCGAATTATAACTAGAGAATTATTATAAAAACAAATACCCGACTGCGTAAAAATATGACAATCGTGTCATTTTCACAATTTGGACGAATCCAACGACACCTCATAATGTGTTAAAATCCTTACAGTTATTTGGGCTTGGCATTAATTAAAGAATAATATATACATACATCGTCAAAATTTACCCTTGGCAGTCAGGTAAAAAATGGTAATAGCAAAAGACAACGATCAATTATAACAAAGAAAATCCAAGTTTCACTCGCTTCTTTATTCATTAGTTGTAAAAAGAGAATTGATTGATTGAGAGATTGATCGTTTCTGTTATTTACTTGACGTCGCTAAGTCAATCAGTCTAGTTATTTTCTTTGAACGGTATGCCTTGAGCCTTAATGAGCGACAAAGGTCATTGGAACCATAACGCAAGAAAGCATTTCTTCTAACTCAGTAACATTTCCATTTCCGTGCGCACGCTAATGTCCATACCGCATATTCCTTACAAAACCATATAAGTTACGAACGCTTTAAAATTCCGAAGTTGTCATTAATGATTCATGTTTAAAATTGAAATGCCTGTAACTATGCAAAATAGTTCAGAGTTACCTTTAAGTTATTAACCTTCACGTTTCACCGGTCCCTTAGGTGCGACAAAACATGCATGAAACACAAATTTATTACATAAAATATATGTAAAATCAAAACCGGTGTTGAAATATTTACATGGATTTAAATCTTATAGGCTCTAGACTCGTTGATCTTGTGGACTGCTTGTACTTAGTTCTTTATTTGCTCGCTTACTCGCAACTTCGCGTTTTTTACGGTAAACTCAGAGGGCTTAGACTTTAGAAGAAAGGTCTCTAAAACCGCAAAGTAAGGAAACTTTACTGATGCAGGAAACATTCCACCTAAGTCAGTAATCGTTTTCCATTCCTGCCCGGACGTAAGCCTTTCCACAAGTTTGTTTCAAAACAATTCACCTATGCCGTAAAACGAGTATACGTATGAGTTCTAGTTCGAAGTACTCACTAAACAAATTATACAAAACGACTCATTGTTAAAAAATAAATAATTTTATGAAATAAGCAAAAATCACAAAACTACCGAACCGTATTTTAAGAACATGTCCACATTTTTCAATATCATGCGACAGATAGATAATTATAATATGTAGAAAGATCAGATAGATATAAATAATTTTAAAAAGTTACTTGCAAAAGACAAACAGTTCTATGAAGCTACAGAATGTCTCATGAATTACAATTCTGAGTAGGCATGAAAGCTTATAATGCCCTTAGCTTAACGCGAAAGGTCACGGAAACTACGATGCATGAAAATATTTCGTCCTAACATTTTCCGTTTCCTTCACGGTCACAGTCCACCATAAATATTATACCTTTGAATTCATTCTTTATCTATCTAAAATATAAATTATTTTATCGTTCGAAGATTAATTTAATTACAATTTTATCAATTCTAAGTTTCAAAATTCTTAGCAACTACTGAAAAAGCTTTATTACATACAAATTATTAATTTATTTTCTTCTAAAAAAATATTATGGGTATATGTGAACAGTATTGCTTATAAAATAACTGATGTATAAAATATATTTTCTTCAGTAATTAACGTTACTTTTAAAATTTAAAAACGACAAATCAAAAGTTGTCTCAACTTCTGAAGTATTTTTTTTTATTTCTACATCAATGTGTAGAGTAGACCTAGACTACTCGGTTCGAAGACCTCGTTTCAAGCGAAATTACTAGAAACAACGCATTGTTCCTTATTCCTGTGGAAACAAAGAAGTTTCGCTAGTAAAAAGTAAGGAGTAGAATCTGGTTGAACGTGCATTCAGCAAGTTGTAATGACCACAGGATAACTATACGTTGCCCGGAACGGCTTTGTTGGCTTACCTGAAAATATTTTCGGTTTATGGAGCTGTCCTAATTGGTTCGGTAGCCCAGTCATTACTGTGTATACTAAGGGCGTTATTATTGTACTGTTATGGGAAATTAAAACTTATTTTTGTAAGACTACGATGTTCATAAAATTAGATTGTATTACAATGAATACCTAGATAGAACCTAAGATGCACGATTTTTGTTCTGTTTTGTGCAGGGTTAGCAATTTTTCTCAAATTCAAAAACTTTTATGTTTTGTACGCAATACCAAGATACCGTCTAAAAATGTGAGTAATTCGTCATATAATTTAATAACGAGGTACTAGTAATCAAATTACAGAAGAGATCATTCTTCAGTAAAATAAAACTATAAAAATTAAGAAATGAACATAATTTGTAAAAAGTGTACTTTTAAACAAAGTTTCACCATAAACCGGTGTTCTAACCAAAACTTTGGCTGCTATAAATCAAACAGCATAATTCATTATTTCAGATCCGACCGCTATCAATACGTCGGTAAAGGATCGTGAAGCGATAAGTTCGCGGCAAGGCATTTCAAAACAGACAAATTTTGGGCTGAACTCAAAGGGTGTGCCTTACAAGCAATATTCCGCCCTCTTAATCACTACCCGGTGAATAATTAATAACACCTCAATTAAAACATCAGCTAAGCATTGCCGCCCATTTGATGAAGACGTCTTAAACCGCACTGATTATTTTCTTGTTTTGTGAATGTAAATTCGAATGATAAAAACTTGTTCTACTTCAGCTGTAATGTTTCAGTTATAGATAAAGTTAAGAATTCGTGAGCACAACAAAAATATTTTTACAGAAAAGAAAGTGTTTCTGTGGTGATATCATAAAATGACGTTAAATAAATAAAGCACCTTCCTTGTGATAAGCATCAATTTCTTCGAAATCTATGAGCAACGTCAGTTATGTATTGATAACGCTTTGCCGACTCATTTCAAATTCTTATATCTACTCTGTTTAGGCATTTCAACATATTACTGTGATTTAAATAATTTTATGCCGTACTGTTTTATTACCTATTAACCCTCTTTTTAATTGCAAAACAACATTATTTTCCTCCAGATTGAGATATTTGTTTCGTGTCTGAACAAGTAGTATTACTAATTAACGCCTCAGGGAGCTAAAACAGGCTGTGCGATTTATCGTAAAACCCAATTTAGAGCCGGGAGGCACGCGATTACAATCTTCTCACGACAGGGAAGGCGCGCAAACTCCTCATCTCGAGGGAAATCACGCACGCAACAAACTTTATAGCAACACGTCCGAGAGCCGATCCGCCCGAAGCGGCCGAGACCGCCGCCACACACAGACTCGCTCTAAAGAAATAACAAGACGCGGGCAGTGCCTCTACGGATGCCTCGCGTGATATTCAAAACTTTTTGTATCACGTCGCACTTACACAGGTATCGGACATCGAATCATTTTTCAATGCTTGTCACTTTCACAAACTAGCACCCGTGAGAAGCAATGCCCGCACCTCAATGACACTGACCGTGGTAGAATATGGCTGCAGAGCCAACCGGATCCCGTCTTGAGCCAGGCGCTCGCGCAACAGCCGCTTGAGTTGAATTCGCGGGATCTTCACCAACTCCGCTTTTCCCTCTTCGTACTCGTCGGCATATTTCGCAGGCTCCACTGCGACGGTCGTCTGCTCCTTCCGAGCTTCTTCCTCACATCGGCACGGATCACGAGCGGCAGCTGCCTCCTCCAACGTGAAGTAAACAGCCGCTGCACCTTCCTCTCTCAAACTTCTTACAGAGTGCAGCAACCGCTGCCGATGGGCAGGGTTGAGGACGCCGATCGCGTCCAGATCGGGTTCTCCGACTTGTTTGCATATTTCTAAGTCGTCGTAACCGTTGTCGATAAAACTCTCCGCGTATTGGCCCAAGTGGAGCGATCGCAACCACTCGACGACGATGTTGCCGCTCGCAGACGAGGCCATCGCGTCAAAGCGCGGGGTGCATCACAAGGCGTGCTCGCGGCGCGGCGGTCGGCGAGAAACTGTCGGCTTCGCTCCCCTTCGCCCCCCTCGTCCCCCACAAGCCGCGGTCGCCGCCCCTAGACCTACGTGCTTTTGCTTTTTGACATTTTGTAGCATAATCGTTTCATTTCATAGAGGTGCGCGCCACAACACGTGATAGGTGCTTTGAGTGGTGTTTACATTATTTCCGCGCCCGGACACAATAGGATTTGTTATTGATTCCATTCGATAGATTTGGGCTTTATTCAAATATCGAGAGGCGATATTTGATTTTTATTATGCAGTAAGTTGGTGTGACAAAAAAGTAACAAATACCAACTAACAAAGTGAAATATACGCATACCAGCGGGTGGTGGACAGCGTCGATGATTTGTGGAGTATTTTTTACCTTGATCAAATCTTGTAGCGCCTTCTAACTCATTTGTCCGTATTGTTAAGTAGGTTTTTATATAAAAATCAGCTATTTATAACATTTTTATTTTATTGTTAATATTTTGGTGTTTACGCGTTTGCTTTAGTATTCTATAGATAAGTATTGTAAGTGGGGAAACTGCTTATGAGACAACTTTGGGAATTTCCTCCCCAGTACTATATGACATGTCCATGTAGGCATCACACTATATAGGTTTCTCATAACTATAGCTAATTTCTGCTTTGAGTACTATAAAAAACTTTATAGAAAACCCTAACATATACTTATATTAGTTAGTTCTTATTCATAACTACTGGCCCTTATTATTATCGTACCAATACGCACCTAGTTACTATTTTTTTAGTAAGTACCTAATTGAAATTTTGTTACAGTCTTGATTCTTGATGTATTATATTTCTATCTATCATTCTATCCGATCACATCTAAGGTTTATTCGTTGCTACTTCTCCCTTGCATCATCACTAATATACTGATTTCCATAGTATAACATTGTCACCTGACAAGACCATAGCAATAATATTATTGTGATCTAAGCATTTCTCTATCTAAGAAAACACCTGTGCTCAATAAATATTAGCTCTTTCTACACTTAGCTTAGATTCCATATGAGTGTTAATACAAAAATATAACTCCAACAACACTCGAGACAAAAACATAAATGTTAATAAACTTTTGAAGTACTTATCCGAGAATCAAACCCAGAACCCTCTGCATCTCTCCAATACGATGACCGCAACATCAAGGGAGTTATCACCAAACAATGACATTATTGATAATGCAAGGTATATAAAAATAAGCAAAAAATATTTATCAACTATAATAATTAATCAAAATCTTTTTTTTAATTGAATAAAAATAAATATGACAAAGAAATTCTGATCACATACACGTCACGTCTTTCGATCCTCATGTTAGGTAATTGTAAGTGATACTCCAGCACAAAATTGTTATACTAATGGAAATTACTAAGTTTTAAAGGTTTATATAAGCACGAGACCTATTCGTTCGAAATTCTCACGTCTCCATCGAATACGAAGTAGCAAGTACCGTAGTTAACGAAACTGGAATTGCAATTAAAATAATATTAAACTTTATGGTATAATTCGATACGATTCCATAATGATATCGCTAACCATCATGACACTAATGATGATTTTAATAACGGAATGTCCAAGTCCTCCATATAGGTACGTGCACAAAAACATATCCTACCGTTGATTCTATACGGTGCTCGTAATGTTTTGATTGAGCGATAGTGTATTCCGATTGAAAGGTGTGATAGCCTTTATCTTAAATGTGATTTCACTGTATTCAAGATCGCTTAACGATCTGTTTGATTTAAAACATAGATATAATGATGAGTATTGCAACAATAGCATACTTTATTCACTATTTATATTCTCTTTTACAGATTGGGTTATGATGATCTGATTGGAATATCGGTAAAATACAGGTCTGTGGTCAAACATCAAATAGCGACAATTCGATAGAACCCTTATGATGTCTATAGGATTGTAAAAATAGTAAATTAATTTAATTAATAATAAAAGGTGCTAGTAAACGCTAAACGCTTTCTACACTCACAGCCCCACACTAGGATTCTGTATCGTGGGTGCTATGGACACACACAGAGACAAATACACAAACACCCAGACCCAGAAACAGAAATCTAAATTCATCATTTAGAAATCTGTCTGGCCGGGGATCGAATACGGGACCCTCTGCGCGTCAGACCGGCATGGTGACCGCTCCGCCACGCGGGTCGTCAAATAAATTCCTGTCATGTAATTTTGTTTATATATTTTTAAATTTTATTTTTTTGTGATAATTTGGTATTTTACATGCAAATTGCTTCATATACTTCATTCCATAATTACTTCAATTCATGGAACCCTACAGTCGTACAACTACGAAGCATACGGAATAATTAAAACGCCTGGTTGTATTAGTCGTAGGTACTGTAAGAAGTCCCTGTAGTTCCTGGACCAGAATAGGGCTACGGTATCCTCTGCCTATCGTAAGAGGCGACTAAATGGGGCTTCCGTGGTTGCGGGCGGCAAGATTGGGAGCTCGTCAGTCATCACGCCATTGTTAAACTATTAACAATTTATCGTCTTTAATATATATCGTTGTACGTTCTACACATAGATATCTCACCACCTTGTAATTGAAGGAAGCCAATAAATGGCTTAAATGGCTGACAATTCCGTCAGCCATTTAATGGCTGTCAAGGTGTAATTTACGATGAACAATGCCGACATGCGCAGTGGTGCAAAAACACGAAATCCAAGATAAACTACGGAGAAATACCATTTTATTTGTAAATGATCTAAAAACTACATTTTTTAATATTTTTCAAACACGAAAATAGATGACAATAGCAATTTCAATTGTTATAACTGGTTACATTTTCTTGTTAGGAGTGAGTTATCTTTACTATTCTATGGTTCTACATTAAACTTTTGTTAAAAGGTAAAATATATAGTTTAAAGTTATTCAGAGCTAAGTTGGCAATATTAAGCCAATAGACTACATTATTCCGGCCTAGTTTCCGCTCGGCAAGCGTACAAGGAAATAGAACTAATTGAAGTGGCAAATCGGAAACCCCACCGCGCTATCTTTTTAATATTGCTTGATATAAAGGGAAATGATAAAAGAATAATAAAGTTAACACTTTGTTTATTACAGCCCACACGTCTACCACAGTATATGATAGATATTTGTACTGTGCTTCTACTTAGGTCGAAGGTACCATGGACTTACAACTCATGAGTGCATTTAAGATAAGCGACTGGATTGCGAAGAGGACTAAATTCACAATTTAGATGATGTTCTCGTCAAGTAGGAAACCCAGAACCCTTTTTGTGTTTGATCAAAAATCTAAATCGATCACTCAGAAGTAATAACTGTAGCAAACGAACATACAATTATAATACTAAGTAATCCAATTTTGTCGACCAATTATTATTAACCTGACGGAAAGCGGACGGACTCGGTACATAGTTTTTTTTAATAAGGGACAGTTTATTTTAAATAAAAGTTCTACTTTTATTTACGTTTATTGTAAAAAGGAAAAAAATATGCAATGACCCTTACCATAGATCTCCATTGTAGCGAAATATTAAAAATGGTACTGTTACAACCATTTTTATTTGACCTAGATTCATATTAAAAATAGTCACATCTTTTCAAAATTCTATTAAGTGTTCAGTGCACGAGATCAGAATTCCTTTTAGTCAAATTGAATGACATCGCCTATAGCGGTTATCGTCTTTCGCTATCTCAAATCTGATAGAAATATGCTGGCCTAGTTTCCGTAACATGGTAAGACTTAACTAGAGAGGTTGTAACGATATATATGATAGCTATTTCTGAGTTAAGATCTTGTAATAAAACTAGTTCGTAGAATTTATTAATAACGTTATACATCTCGAATAATTGAGATTGATAGTAGCAGAAATTATTACTTGTGATATTCCTTTGTATAACATTAAATAAGCAAACGAATATAAAATCTATCAGATCTACGGTAAGTGGTCATTGAAGCCTATGGTCATTGGTCATATGTTAAAAACTCCAGAAAACAAAACGCGCCACCACTTTTTAGAACTAAGTTGATCGCCTCCGTAAGTTTCGAATTCCAAAATTACTTAATATATTTTGTCTATTAATAAATTCATAGCTTAGTCATTAAAAAAAATATAACGATCAAATTTTTAACAGCGGCGGAAAACATAGCTAAGCCTTTTTGTTAACGAGGAGGAAACCTTCAAAAAGTACACGACGACGTGGGTGCGACGTCGAGTTATGTGGGATTTTACCGCACTAAAACCCCCCGGTGGCCGTCCTCATAGCTTGTTGGAGAACTCCGGGATCTCCGACGGAACACAACCGGAGTCCTCCAAGCGCGATGCCCCGATCGGGCTCTGCCCTGGGAGATCAGTTTTCGCTCCTCCGAAACCATCTGGTGTTCACGACGGTTTGCGGGGTCGCTTACTGGACGGTTCGAGCTCCCACTCTTGCCGTCCGCAACCCCGGAAGCCCCCTTTTAGTCGCCTCTTACGACAGGCAGGGGATACCGTAGCCCTATTCTAGTCCCGGAACTACAGGAAAAGGCATAGCAAAGCCTGCCTGATCGATTTACTTAGCATTTTAAGATTACTCGTATTTAAGTGTTACCATAGGTGCGGCGGTTGAGCCCTAGGAATCGAATACCAAAGAGTTTTACACCTGCAAAAAGATTAATTTAGATTTGTAAAATAATATAAAACCAAGGCCATCAGGCACTTCTAGGTATATTTAACAAGTTATTATTCAACATTCCACTAATGCGAAGTGGCCCGTGAAATTATGTTAGAATCTGCCCACTACAGCGCGGCTTCATAAAATGTAGTTTCATTGCATCTGTTGGAATTTATTGAATTGATTTCAGGAATCGAGCGATGCAAAACATTATTAACTGAACAATCACCTGAATTTTCGGTTTTCCGCCTGATTTGTTCACTGCAATATCCAGATTTATTTATTACGAGCTGTGCCCCTCGGTGTTACCCGTGTTTAAAAGAGATGTAACTCGGGAGTTGAGGTTTTGTTTTTTGTAATACTCGGGAGATTTCTTGGTTTTATTTTTTGCACGGAACCCTAATTCTATTTCTGGTATAAAAGTAGCCTATGTTACTTCTTATAACATCACCTAACCGTCAGTTAACGTTCTGTTAAAATCGGCGAAGTCCTTGCAGAAATTAGCCGAAACAAACAGACACACAGACAGACGGACAAACATACATTTTGTCATGTGTTATAAGAACCTAATAAACATACATTTTGTCATGTGTTATAAGAACCTAATAAACATACATTTTGTCATTTGTTATAAGAATATACTTCATTTGTTATAAGAAGATACTTCAATTTATTTATTTGTATGTAGATTTCATGTAATATTTTAAAATGCATTAACCGAGTTAATTCCCCCATTCACCTATAATGAACTATTTCGGTCTATCATAATTGCACCGCAGCGCGGTTTTACTTCACATTACAGTTTGTTCACTTTAATATCATGAGAGAATGAGTTTTAAATACGTAATTACGTTTATGTTAATGTTTGACGCATATTTTTCGGGGATGCAGTACGTAAAACACAACAACAATCGTGTGCCAATTGCCAATTTTTGATAAAAAAATAAAAAAGACACATTATTGTACCTACAAAAGATGAATAAGAAAACAATAATTAGTGATAGCAGTGTTAAACGCTGCTGTGTTCTGGTCTGAAGAGTGTGGTGTGTGTAAGAGAGGCGAGAGTTCGAGGCATTTCAGTTTAGTCCTTAGAGATAGCGGCGCATCGGTGACCGGCCTGAGGTAGGAATCAAATCTTTTTGGGGATTGATTACAGATCCATAGGTATCAGGTATCGGCTGTAACCTTTTACCATTAGATGGACTGCGTGCTGGTCTGCTACTCCTTTATTATACATATATGAAAAGGCGTCCTTATCGCTAAACAGCGATTTCTTCCAGACAATCTTACGATGCGCACTTGCAGAGTTTAAGTAGTAACAATTTTGTAAACGAGATTTTTAAAACAATGGACGTACTTCATGTTGTATTTAAAAGTTCTATCTTATTTGTCAAACTACAAACAAGATTCTTAGAAGTTGTAAGTTTTTAATTGGCAATATAAAGTATTCTGAACTGTCACAAACCTTTATTTTTATAAAGGTAAGGTTTAAAAAATCCAATACAGCTACAGATTAAACAGATTAGAAACTTCATGAACCAAATTAGAAATTGTATGATGATAAATGAAAAACAACTATAGTAACAAGATTGTATCATGATGTTACTCAAATAAGATCAACTTGTACCTACGTATATATTCAGATATGGAAATCTCTCTATATTTAGTAATTTTACTAAGTTCCTTACCTAAGTAATTTTAGAACTTTCTTAGCGCATTCAGTTGATAAAAGTATACGATATTTCCTCATCTAAAACCGTTCATATGGCATTATTCCTTCAAGACAGAGCCCACTAATACACTTTCGAGGCCCTTCGCCGCTTTCTTATCGGAAAACCTCTTTGTTATCTCTCCGCCCGTTTAAGAAAATAGATGATTCTTCCTCGTTTGAAAACATTGAGAGCGTGAAATGTCTTTTTGTGTTTGAGTTTCATTTTGGGAACCCGGCCTATGGTAAAATAACTTCGGCTTTATGAGACCTTATGAAAGGTATGGAAAGAATACCGATTTTTCTTTCAAGTTAATTTCTAATTCAATTTTCAGTTATCGCTACATTTGAATATAATTGGCCAGTTTTACCCTTTTTATTTCCAACTTTTTTTAAGAATATAAATTATTAAAATGTTTAAAAGAATAAAACAGAAAGACAAGGATTTTTGTTTCATTTTTCTTCTACGCCTAATCCAGTAATAAGTTCATAAATAATTTGTATTTACATAAACGGGTTGGAAAACAGATTTAATACTGTTTCTATTATTATTATTATATCTCGAGATTTTCTAATGTTCACAGGAATTTACTGACAAAAGCAGGTAGTTCGCGTGAAACATTAATAGTCATTTCAATAAAATCCTGGAATGGAAACTTCTCAGAGTACATTTGAGTACAGGCAGTACAAGTGCATTTATTTAAATACATACATAAATATCGCTTTCTACAATTTTAGCCTCTCTGTGATGTTTTTGCTGTAGATGCACTGAACACACACAAAGACAAATACACAAATAAACATAGAACAGAAATAATTATTCATCATTTAGATTTCAGGGTAGCCATGAATTTTGAAGTTTGGTCTTTGGTTTGGCTCCAGCGGCACCACCGCCACACATATTTCTGCCCAATAACATCAGTAACGCTGCTGTGTTCAGGTTTGCTACGTGTGGTAAGGGAGATATACTTTTTCAAGGCATTCTAGCTTAGTCCTCAAGGGTAGCGGCGCATCTTTGTCCGACTTTATTTAGAAATCTAATCTTACTAGGGCTTGATTACAGATGTCCATGGGCAGCAGCCAATTACCATCACGTTGACTGCATGCTCGTCTGCTACACTTATATTATATAGAATAAAAATAATTGAACCTGAAACTCTATGTATCAATTCAGTACGATGACCGGTGTGCCACGTGGGTATATAACAAATACTGAATACATTCTTAGTAGAAATTATTGACAAAATATAAATATTCTAAAAGCCATGACCACTTCCGAGAAGGAACTGTTTGCTTTGGAACAATATTTCGGTTCGTTCAATTTCCATATGCGATGACCGTGGAGGGATAATGGAGCATAAGATTGAAAGGGCCGGAAGATTTTTAAAGTTTCGATTCGCCCGTCCTTTATCTAGGCTAAATTCTTTTCCGGTGAATGAAAATTCTTTATTCGAAGTGATTTCAAGATAAGATTTTTTGTGTGAATGGTAAGAATAATGCAGTTTCACAAAAATTGAATAGTTTATTTTTTCATTTCAATTTCGATCCACCATTTCGAAATATACTAAGGTTAAATTTATTTCAGCAGTTACATTATCAGAATAAATCACTTACAGTGTAAACAAGTAATTATTATGAAAACAAAAAACTCGCCTTCTTAAAAATAATTAAGTTGAAAAAGTAGCCTATGTCTCTCCTTCAATTTTGACGAATCCGACAACGCCTCATATGTTAAAGTCCGGCAAGAAGTCCGGGCGTGCCAAAGAATAACACGTAGATACATACATACGTACATAGCTTGAAAGACATTACCCTCCGCAGTTATTTGAAGGTGGTAGAACCCTTTGTGGTTCGATTCCGGCGGCACCACCGCCACACCTATTCCTGCCTCATAACAGCAGTGTTAGGCGCCGCTCTGTTCCGTTTTGAAGGGTGTTGTAAAGGAGACATACTTTTCCGATGTGTTCCAGCTTAGTCCTCAAGGGTAGCAGCGCATCTGTGGCCGACCTCAGGTAGGAATATCTAATTCTATGTGGGTTTGATTACAGATGTCCAGGGGCGGTCTGCTACTCCTATATTGTAACAAAAAGTCAGATACAAATAAAGGATATTTTCATTGGTAAAAAAATACCGGGTATAAAAATTACAACTGGCATTTTTAATCAGGCGGGCTAAATCTTTGTAAGTTACGTCAGATGATACGATAAAATTAACGAAACCAGTACATTTGAATACATAAAATATAACATAATACGTTTAAACGCTTATAAGGAAGCCAAGAAAGAGAAACTGTTCTAGAGCACAATAATTCTCTTCAGGCCCAATTTCCATACGCGCTGAGCGTAAAGGGATAATGGTGCACAAAATTGTATGGGCTCGGCTAGGTTTAAAAATTTAATAAAATACGTTATGTAGTTATATTCTTACTGTGATATTATTTGTGACGAGCTGCTTCCTATGGTTTTGGCTCACGTTTAAAAGTATAAATACTGTGGAGATATAATGGTTTTTTTTTAAGTCCGGCGGAACTCAAAGTCGGTCCAGCCCCTTGATCTATCTGTTTCTTTGTTGCTACTAACCAACAATCAGATACGGACAATTTATTTTAACCTTTTTAATCAAAAGATTAGCTATCGCTGGCTTCAATGGTTAAACAGACACTTTAAGTGGAATACTCTGAATGTAGTAGTAAGTATGTTGTAAAGGTAAAAATAAACTTTCTTTTTCATTATCATAAACAACTTCCTTCTTAACCTTCATAAGTCCTTAAAGAACAAAAAATAACCAAAGCAATTAAAAACGCTAAAAAGTAAATTTAAATTAAATGATCACAGGTGCAACTCAATCGGCGAGATGAACACATCCAAACTTTCCCATCGACCCTCCCCATCCCACTATTACTCGGACACGATGCGGAAACTTATCACGCCACCAACTCCGGCTAAAATAATCCGTCTCCGTTGATTCCTCGAAAAAGCCCATTCCCATTCTAATATATTCCTCCCGAAATCAGTGGTGCCCTAAGGATGTAGATAAATGCCCGTCGTCTCCCATCGTGACACTTTTGCCGGGTTACACGGCGAATAATGACCTCATACGGGCCTTTCAACTATTTGTGTGTCCATTTGGGTCGATTGGACCTAGAGGGCTTTGTGCAAGCGCCTAACATACGCGTGAAAGCGTTTTTGTCGGTTCTAAGCGTCTTATTGTTTTGTAAACAAGAAACGCTATAAACGCAGTAACATTTCTCGGTGATATCTTATGTTGTTTACATTACTAATTAAATATCACGTTAAATAACTCGTAGGTAATCTATCAATGATATTATTTAATTCGATGTGCCTGTGCATTGGGAGTTGCATCAATCAAACCCACCTCTGTCGGTTGCATTTGGGAGTTATAGGGGCATTAGTTTGAGGTATATGGGTCAAGCTATTTCAATTTTTAATATCATTCGTGTCAACAATTCGCCTTTTGTTTGTTGACCCTAAATATAGGTTAAACTGGTTTAACACTATTTGGGAGATATTAAATTTCCACGTTATCTATATAAATAAAAATGAATTTCCGTTCGTTAGTCTCGCTAAAACTCGAGAACGGCTGAACCGATTTGACAAATTTTAGTCTTGAAATATTTGTGGAAGTCCTGGGAAGGTATAAACGATGAGAAAATATAACAAAATTGCAAGGAAAATACTAAAAACGACAATTTGATTTTCCCATACAAACTGTTCTTACCTGTCAAACAGTTCAGTTGACGATCAATTTTATATAAATATAAATGATCGTGTAAGGTTAATATACGATCAATTTTATTGCGCAATATCACGTATTGTACAATATAAATGATCGTGTAAGGTTAATATTGAAGATTGCGAAAGGATTCAAGAAAAGTTTGAATGAGAAACTCATAATAATATAAATATTATTATGAGTTTTTATATTGCATCGTGTAGGGGTCAGTATTACGCAATATTTTTCAATCTGTGGTTCGTATTGACTGAACGTGAAAAATAAGGGTTGTAAGTTTGTACGAAAGTCCCCCAGTTTAGATGTTATCTCTATGAAAATCGATATTTGGCTTTTGAGTAGAAAATAATTAAACACCTATTTCATTGTTTTTGGAAAATCATCCCTTAAGGTCGTTAAATGGGGATTGGAATTTTATTTCAAACTCCGTTAATATGGAAGCAATGGCTGTAAAAACTTGCATTTAGCTTTCTGGTTCGAAATAATAGAACTTTTTTATCAACATTTATGGAAAATCTTCCCTTAAGAAGGTAAAGTAGGGGTTGAAAGTTTGTTTGGAAGTTCGCCGATTTTGAAGCAGTCTATGAAAAATAGTATTTAGCTTTTTGATTGAAAATAATAGAACACATGTTACACCGTTTTTTGAAAATCAACCCTTAAGGTCGTTTAATTGGGGATGGAACTTTATTTTAAAATCCGTTCAATTCGGAGCAAGGACTGTAAAAATTTGCATTTAGCTTTCTGGTTCGAAATAGTAGAGCTACTTTTACACCATTTATGGAAAATCTATCTCTATGTGGTTAATATAGGGGTTGAAAGTTTGTTTAGAAGGAAGCCGATTATGAAGCAAAGTCTATGAAAATTAATGTTTGACTTTCTGGTTGTAAACAATATCATACTTATTTCCCCGTTTTTGCAAAATTAACCCTTAAGGTCATTAAATAAGGGTAGGAACTTTGTTTATAATCCGTTAATTTGGAAGGAAGCACTATGAATATTTTAATTAGATATAATGAAGCATCTGAGTCACTGTTTTTTTTAGATATACCCTTCAGACGGCTATAAAAGGTATGCAGTATGCCTTTCTGAGGTTCTGGTGTCTGAAGTTCAAATCCCAGGCACGCACCTCTGATTTTCAAATTTATGTGCGTATTAGAAATTAATTATCACTTGCTTAAACGGTGAAGGAAAACATCGTGAGGAAACCTGCATACCTGAGAGATTTAATAAAAAAAAAATATCTTAAAGGTATGTGAAGTCTTCCAATACGCACTTGGCCAGCGCGGTGGACTATGGCCTAATCTTTCTTATTCCGAGAGGAGACCCGTGCCCAGTGGGACAGTAATGGGTTGATGATGATGATGATGATGCCTTTCTGTTTAGACACCTGTTTCAGCATTTTTAGCTTTTTTTTGTTTACGAGGGGGAACCTGCAAAAGGTACCCGGTACCGTCAAAGAGACACAGGGTTATGTGGGATTCTTGCCGCACTAAAACCCCCCCGGTGGCCGTCCTCGGCGCTGCGTAGAGGACTCCGGGATCTCCAACGGAACGCAACCGGAGTCCTCTTAGCACGGTGCCCCGTCGGGCTTCGCCCAGGTGAGCTTGACGCTCGCCACACCGTTTGGTGTGCACAACGGTATGCGACCACACATACCGCCGTCCATCCCGGGGTCGCTGGCCGGGCGGTTCGAGCTCCCACTCTTGCCGTCCGCAACCCCGGAAACCCACTTTTAGTCGCCTCTTACGACAGGCAGGGGATACCGTAGCCCTATTCTGCTGCCGGAACTACCGGGACATCTGCATTTTAGCTACTCAACATTCAACCCCATTAGGATACTATAACGAATGTTTTTTTAAAAACCGTTGTAGGGTTGCCGACCGCTGGCATTGAACATTAGCTTTTAGAAAATTTCTGATGAAATATTTATTGATACATATGTACAAAGGAATGTTTTTGAAATTCCACTGAAAAGGTAAATTAAGTGTTATAAGTATTATACGGGAATCTTTTAGGTTCAAAGATAGAAATGTCAAATTTCAGATAGCGGCTATTCACACGTAAGCAACAACTACATTACAACGTCGACGGGTGCAAGTTTCATATACGATATACGATAATGCGTAATTTTATTCACATGGACCACATTCACTACATCGCAACCACCTTGGATGCACTGCTTGCCGACATTTTGTCTTTGCCGTGGGGTACAGCTGTGTTTTTTTTTTTTATAATATTGGAGTAGCAGACGAGCATGCAGTCCACCTGATGGTATGTGGCTACTGCCGCTCATGGACATCTGTAATCAACCCCAGATAGAATTAGATATTCCTACCTGAGGTCGGCTACAGATGCGTCGCTACCCCTGAGGACTAAGCTGAAACGCCTCGCAAAAGTTTGTCTCCCTTACCACACCCTTCAAACCAGAACACAGCAGCGCCTAACACTGCTGTTATTAGGTAGAAATAGGTGTGGCGGTGGTGCCACCGGAGGCGAACCACAAAGGGTTCTACCACCTTCAAATGGTTATACGTGGATGGTCATGTGGTAGACACATATCCCTTGGATAAAAATTTTGGGCTAGAACAGGGCTACAGTATCCCCTGCCTGACGTAAGAGACTAAAGGGGGACTTCTGGGGTTGCGAGCGGGAAGAATGGGAGCTCTAACCGCCCAGTTAGCGATCCTGGAAAGAACCACTGTATGTGAGGCCGCATACCTTAAGCTAAACACCAAAAGTTGTGAGAGGGGGTTTTAGTGCGTTAATAATTTGGTTCACATATACGTTTGTGTTTTATTTTTCACATACCATGGGACTGTTATGATTTTTACATAGTGATTAGGTATTTTATAGGTAAGAGGATAACATGGACGGTTCCTATGGAATAGTGTAAATAATAATCATTGTATTTTACATGAACTTATATTTTAAAGAAGTTTCATTACAGTCCACTAATTAGAGTTTAGTGTGTTTCTGAAGAAAGCTTGACCAAATTTTCGTTGAAAGTATTAAAGGTACAAATTTACAATTACAGTTATTTTTATCTCATATCATATTTTTACGCGGGCGAAGTCGCGGGTTCTGAAAATCGGCTACTATGTATTTTTCATACCCCTACGTGATAAGGGTTGTTCACTCTTAACATTTTTTCATTTATATGGCAACACAACGTTTGCCGGGTCAGCTAGTCTTATATAAAATACATTTTATGAATTATTTTTAATACATTTTAATCCAGTTGTACGCTGTCGGTGTGGTTATCATATATCAGTCTGTAGTCAAAAAAAGTTTGGGTAGATAACCAAAGTACTTTTTTTTATAAATCTAAAATATATTCCACGACCATTAAGTATAATATACAAAGGTCATAGAACATTTATTATATTTTAATCCAGTATGATCCTGATAGTTTGACTCGTACCATATAAGTCCGAGGTCAAAAAAACGTGCGTACCCCTGTTCTAGATAAACAAAATCCTTTTTGGTAAATAGAAACAGACTGTGGTAAGTCCGGAGGTGGCGCGGGATCAGCTGGGATCCCGGTTATAACGGGAGGCTCAAAGCTGTACATTTAATTTAATGGGCGTTTATGAGGAAAATCTCAAGAAAATCCTTTCGTAAAAGAAACCCGCTTATAAAAAAATTGACGTTCAAGTTAGTGTTCTAAGAAAATGTTTAGAAGAGAATAAATGTGATACCTAAAATTTAAATATTACCTACCTAATATTGAGTATTAATGTCCTTTATATTTCCAAAATCGGCTTTAGGTATGTATCTTAAAAAATACTTTTTAGGCTATTTAAACGAGCAAAACACTATCCAACCAAAACATTAAGCCGAATGTTTCTACTACAGGAAAACGTAACAAAAATGGCAAAAGAATTGTTACGTAAACATAAAAACGAAACCTCACTTATTACTAATCCACGTTCTTTTGCTCAACGCACTTATGTCAAATTAGGCCATTGTACAGATGTGGCACTTTTTCTAGATTCCAGAAGTTTTTACTCAATGACCCTCGGTTACTAAGCGCTAGCGATTTAGAAACATGTGACGTTGGCCTTTCCTACCTAGTTTTTATCCAAAAAATAAAAAGAGATGACGTAGATTTTAAAGGTAGGTGTAGAAATTACCAGCCAGAGTATTCTATAAGATCGTTTTGATTTATCAAAAATTGAATCTGTGGCTAGTTGTCAAATTAAAGGTTAAGTTTGTAAGTCCCGGTAGCACCACACGTTGGAATGTTAAGATTAGATGAACAATAGTTCACATAAGTTCAAACATTAGTGTAGTGTGCGTAATCTGTTATTTTATGTAGTGTTGTCATGATCTCGAATGTTGTTTGATTATTTATAATCCAAATCCACGTGTATCAGTTACACAGAACAAGCGAGATGTGTTAACTGGTTGCAATCAGTAGCCTTACCATGAGTTTTTACGTTTTGACAAATATTAGTCATATTTGTTTCCGTATTGCCCATACACTTAGCGCCCCTAGTGGATTGTATCAGAACTATAGTGTCCGTAACGTAACATTAAATGTCTAAATTGGCAAAATGACGCTTTATGTTTTGTCTCTCATTTTTGCAAACATGTGAGGCAGACAAAAATACTTGAGCACTTTCTTATTGTTACGTTTACTCAGTCTACTAAAGCAAACGGAACAGAATGATGAATTGAGTAAACGTAACGTGAAATTGTGGGATGTTTTGAAAATTCATGGTAAGGGTACAGACCAATTATTTCAGAACAGTAAAGTTTAAACCTCTTAGTGATGTTGACAATATTGCAATACCAAAATAGATACATATAAGATAAGCCCGGAAGCCTCCGACAAAGTTTGACGATCGTTATGTCATATTACAACAATTGGGACGGACTACTTAACACACCCTTCGAAGTACGGAAACGCTAACGAAAATTATTGGTAAGCGGTCACCCATCCAAGAACCAATTACTGTACTAGCTGGTCCTAAACTTGTCTGATTACTTGGCGAATTTCAAATTCACTAGTCAAAATACAAAATACTAATAAATTTGCATTGAGCGTTCAAATTATTCAAAGTTATCCACCTAACACATTCTATATCATCCTTTGGACTCTCAATATGGGTTAGTAAAATTTAATTAATGATTGTATGCTACTTTAGAAGATCTTTAGATTAACCAAATGTTCATAAGCATGAGGGCATCTGATCGGTTGCTTCATGATCCGAATATCCGCGCTCTGGGGCACGGAACCAGATAAATTAGTGATGTTGTGTATGTTTTATATGATATATCGATAAAATTGTCTAGCAATTATTTATTTCACGTGTATGTAAATAGTATTAAAACTTTCATTAAACAAATACTAGATTTTTTTATATTAAATTGTCTTTGTGATACGTTAACTTTATTAGTGAAATTTCTTTAGCACATTGATGATGATTAAACTTCTCCAAATATGTTTATGTAACCGTATACATGATTTTAAAAATAACAATTCTTATCGGCCATGATCACCCGATGCATTCATCATGGGTATCTTAACAACAATTCCGTGCTTAATTAGAAAAGAAACTTCAACCTAAATCGAATAATCGATTTTGCGAGGCTAAAAATTTATATAAAAATCGATATGTACGTAGAATGTACATCACTAGCGTACGGCAATGCGGACAATCCGGACGTGGACAAATGCGTCCGGCGAGTAACTCTGACGCGTTCATTGAGCTTTCATTTGGGCAATTTTCGACTAACTCCCAGGCAATCGGACGCATCTAACTGCTTCCATTCGCCAGAATAAATACTTGACTTTGAGCCGACTAGAATGGCTTCGAGTGCAAATGTCGTTTGATGAGCTCCGTAACGGTTAATTATATTGCTGGTCGAAAGAGATGGTCCGTGATTATATTATATCGATTTTGCTTTGTTAAGTATATCGATAGTACAGTAATTACGTATTATAATTCATTTAATTAATATATCAATATGTTTATTATTTATCAAAGATATAAATCAAAACGTATTTTGTACAAAAAGTAAATAATTATGCAATATAGCAACATCCTTGTCTACTGCAAATAAAGAAACATATTAATAAATAGTGAACTCGCTACTTGTACTGATTTTAACTTATCCTTTAATACTAATTTGAACCAATTCAAAACATCGTACACTCCGCATATTACCATTACTCAAGTAAAGAAAAACTCGTAATATACTTTATATGTCAAAAAAAGTAATTTTAATTAACCAATTAACCTGGCAATGCCGTAATCGCATGTACTGGGGTCGTTTTGTACCCAACGCCTGTAAAAATAGCCGTTGAAGTGTTACCCCTACGTAAAGCTTTTTATAAATACAAAGCTTGTCATGGTTCTTATTAACAAGGTCGTAAGTTCCAGAATCCATAAGTCAAAATGGATGAGGGTGGAATATTTAGATCGGTCAAACATTTATGTTTCCTCTTTCCTGTTCAGTTGGGTACTCACTTGTTTTAGTTTATTTTTTTATGAAATTCAAGTAGCAATGTGTGATGTTAAGTGCCCACAAGATAATGGTCCCTAAATAGGATTGGTTTAAGTGTTAGTTGGTTGGCCTCGTATAAGTGTATCTTAAAACTTTAAGACACATCTTTTAAATTATAACGTAGTAGCTCTTAATTTTATTATTTTCATTACTTTTCATTTTATATACGCATTTAAAGCAGGAAAACACCACAATATACTAATAGATAAAAAATCTATATATTTTTATAATAAAAATAACAGTACGACTACTAAGTGAGTGTTATAAAACACACACAGCTAAACGTAAAACAGATTAACGATCTAAATACATAACATTCAGACACATTCCGTAAATCTATCTCTATTCAGGGCAATTTTAGTGTTCGATCTTAAGTTACCCTGTCAAGTCGAACACAAGGCGAACATTCAATTACATGTTCGAACAGCTCACAAGTCTGTCCTTGCTCTAAACAGACATCAACCATGTTTTCCATGTAAAAGCATTCCACACCTGGGATCTTTCGTGATACTACGCAATAAAGGATTCTAGTTGCAACAATCTGACTTGTTCCCTCAACCCTTGTTAAGGGGGTATAGAGTTGGAGTTCGTACGATGCAGGTAAAAGAAACAAATAAGGTCAGTAGAGCAAGAGGCTGAATATGGATGTGGAAATAAAATTTGGTCGCACGCAAATGCGTGTCACCGGAAAATAGTGCGACCGCCGGCTTTATGCTGGAAAATCCTTTCGGTACGTCAATTTTTATTTATAAATCGCGTTTTGCTTTTTTATGGTACAGGCTTAGTGGTATGCATGCATGTGATACAAAACGAGGATTTTAAAAATTCGAGTGCGCTTCCAATTGACTTTTATTCTTCGTTTTTATTTACGGCTGAATTCTAAATAAAAACAATTTTGTGACGCCGTTTATTGGTGATACAATCACAAAGCTTAGATTCCTGTAAATCTGTAAATAAAAAAATACCAAAAATAAAATTTAAACATGTTCAGGCCAGAATGTTTTTTTTTACCTGACGGCGGAGAGTAATGTTTTTCGAGCGTACGTATGTCGCATTCTTAGGCACGCTGTATAACCCAAACGGCTTTACGAATTTTAACATAATTATGAAGTATCGTCAGAGACATCTAAATTGCTGGAATAACCATGGGATTGATTTTCAAGCAGTTCTATTTTCTTTTTTTATAATAATTCCTTATTTATAAATAATTATAGAATAAGCTTTCTACCCTATTTACCTCCTTGGGAGATAAATTTTAAAAGGGTATTTTTATTTTATACTCTCATATTTTTGTTGTAATGATATGCATTGTATGTTAGTCAGTAATGTTAGTTATTACTATAAGGTGGATGACATGATCGCTTGCGACTTCTATTTCATATAAAATACAAGATAATGCAAATTAGTCTCTCGTACAAAGAAGTCATTCACTTGTTATCGATAACGAAAGCATTTTTACATCAATATCAAAGTCGTCTCTTTGATGTACCCAATTCTCATGAGTTCATATTCGTGGCACGTATCGTTATAATCTTGTTCTTATCCAGCGCTCGCTAAACCGTAACTCATATAAAATATTATACTTTTTAGTCAAAGAAATAACTAACATTTTTATGGAATTGGTTACAGATGTCCATGGGTGGTAGTGACTACTTAAAAAGACTGGTTGCGCGACAGATAATTCAATTTGAAAAAAAAAACATATAAAATAACGGTTTTTAAAGCTTAAAAGTATAAAAATGTTTTTATATGGAAGGTAAGAATTAGGTATTATAATACATTCCAAGAATAAAGAACCTGTGAAGTAGAATGAAGCATGTGTCTAAAGTTTATGAAGTTTAGTATGTAGACTTTATAAAGAACTTCTAAATAGTATTAACGTGGTTGGCAACCCAGTTGCAGAAAGTTTCAATTTTGGCGCACAAAATGGTGCTTATATTACCATTTAATCTTTCTTGACTAGTATATTGTGCTAACATACTATGCTAACTCATCTATGTACCATAGGTAGTACTTAACCATTTAATCAATTTGTAGCATCTAAACGCCAACTGGTCTTAAACAAAAGAATTTAAATAATTAGTTGTAAGTAAAATGCTGTCGGTCTGTGAGAAGTACGCGGTGACACATGGACTAAGGTATAACACTAAGAAGAGTGAGGTGCTTATCTTCAAAGCAGGTAGCAAAACCTATTCCTCGGTACCACCGTTATATCTTGGTGGTACCCTATTAAATAGAGTAACTAAATTTAAATACCTTGTTCACTGGGTCACCGAGAATGGCTTGGACGACACGGACATAGAGAGGGAACGCAGGGCGTTGGCTGTCAGATGCAATATGCTGGCCCGAAGGTTTGCGCGATGCGATAAAAGTGTTAAAGTCACACTTTTTCAAGCCTACTGCCAATCGTTTTACACCTGCAACCTCTGGACCAAATATTCGCGTAAGGCATACAACGCTCTGCGTGTTCAGTACAATGACGCTTTTAGGGTGCTGATGGGGCTGCCACGTTACTGCAGTGCATCAGGAATGTTTACTGAAGCGCGTGTAGATGATTTCTATGCGATCATACGCAAGCGGACCGCATCCCTGATGCGACGTGTGACTGGCCTCATCAACAGCCTCGTAAGCGTCATTAGTAATAAGATCAACAGCCCAATAATGAGCCACTGGAATATGGTGCACGTGATCTCCGCGGGAATGTCGCATAGAAAATAATTTTAGTTGTATATTTGTTATTTATTATTATTACTTATTGTTTCTTATTTTTAATTATAATAAATTTTACTAACATAGGTTTTTAAGTACAATGAAAATACTAACAAAATATGGACTATGTCTGAATTAAATGGAAATAAATAATAAATAAAATAAAAATCCAACTTTTTTATTTATTATTGTAGAAGGCAGCTGGGGTGGAGTGAAGCGTATGGAACTAATAGCAATGGTATTATACCCTTACCTTGATTTTACAAATACACATTACGCAATACTATTTAATACCAACTTTAAAGGTGGTAAAGACTTTTGTGCTTTGACTCCGGTGGAACCATTATCACATCTACTCCTGCCTAATCATAACAGTGTTAAGCGCTGTTGAGTTTATTTTTTATAGTACAGAAGTAGCAGTCGAGCATGCAGTCCACCTGATGGTAAGTGGCTACTGCCGCCCATAGACATCTGTAATCAACCCCAGATAGGATTATATATTCCTACCCGAGGCCGGCCACAGATGTGCCGCTACCCCTGAGGACTAAGCTGGAACGCCTTGGAAAAGTCTGTCTCCCTTACCACACCCTTCAAACCGAAACACAGCAGCGCCTAACGTTGCTGTTATTAGGTAGAAATAGGTGTGGTGGTAGTGCCGCCGGAGTCGAACCGCAAAGGATTCTACCACATTCAAAGTTCTGGTTTGAAGAGTGTCTTAAGGGGTAGCAACGCATCATTATCGCCATCTTAACTACCGATGGCAATGGGCAGCAGTATACCATCAGGTGGACTCTAAGCTCGTCTCTTCAACTTCTATATTATAAAAAAACTTTTGCTTTAATTTAACAAATACATTCCGTAAACCATGATTTAATATCAACTTCACTGAGTCGAGTTGTTGAGTCGATGTCGATGTGTAATCGTTAAAATGTACTATGACCTATAATTTGCCAGTTTTATATTGATTCCCCGTACTATCGGGCTTAGCAATGATAAATTACTTAGGGAATTATCTAGCATGTCATCGGCATTTTGCCCCGTCGAAAGCTTCCGGAGCGGTCATAGACTATAACAATAATGTAGTAGTGACAGTCGATACATCAACCGCTAATAGCCCTTATTAATAGCTGTGACGGCTAACGGGCCTAAATATGACTGTAATAGATGACACGTTTGAAACAAGCTTAATTATGGTCAAAGAAAAAATATGTAGGTTTTACGTGCCACGATTATGATAGATACAGTCTGTTAAAGTTGTGAGTGCAGAGCGTGAGTGTCGTGATGTAGTCTGAATAATGTATTGGATGTAGAACTTATTCAATTTTTTTTTGTTTTACTTCAATTATTTTTATTATGTATATTTGATAATTCATTTGTAATATTACGAAGAAACATCAACTATACAATTTAATATTTTTCGCATTTACCGTTTAAATGCATTTAGAAAAAAATGGAATAATGTAAATGTGAACAATTTAAGTTAATGCAAAACCTAACCTTACCATATATCATGACATTTCTTATAATTTGTAAGCAATTATTTCAATTTAATATTTATGATAAAACAACAATAAAATAAAAATGTTACTAAAAATAAGAACGTCTCATCTTATATTGGCAGAAATAAAATGTTTACACGTAACATCCACTACATTCAGATACTAAATATTAATGGAATCGCTTGAAATCGTTAAATTCACATTCCATCGTGCCGATTGCGAGGCAAAGATGCAATTTAACTCCCAGTAAAGTCTGGAAACCACACTTGAATCAAGCTAATAAAATACATGCATAAGTTAGTATCCCAATATATCTGACGTGGTACCCATGCTAACAAGTGTCAAAAATTTTCGAACCCACATAAAATTATACAATGTATCTTAATGAACTTGTGTTTTAAAATCAATTATGTTTAAGCGGTATCAAACTTGTATTACTAATAACTACTCTTTTTAGTTTTTAGCTTTTCCAGAGCGTTTTATTTTCCGAGTGTATGTGACCATATGAATTCTTTGGTGTTGTTGGATTCTTTTAACTTGTAGGATTGACATAGGATACATAACTTAACTTAAATACGCCCATTTAATTAAGTAGGCTGCTTTTTGTTTTTTTATTAACTACTATTTAGACCCCCAATATTTACTAAAAATACGAAAATTATTTAGTTGTTACTACCCATGTGTAACCCATTTTATTTAGATCGGATTGGAACATTTTTTATTTAATGGATTTCAGTTTAATTAAAAAATAAAGGAGTAATAATTTCAAACTGAAATTTACGACTGATTAACTATTTATTTTGCACTTCTGCATAATTCCTAGAAACTCTATGACCGGCAGGTGTTAGGTATTCAAGCATGAAGTCACGTTAACATTTTAAAATGTCACGGCGTCTGTTTTACTGCCTTTTTATAATCACTGGAGCGGAGGAAAGCTTCTGTGTAGCCGTAAAGCTCGCAGTAAATAAATAAACAATTAGTTGTTTAGTATTCCGTTGGTCAGAATACTAAAACAGTTCGGTCGTAAAAGTTTAGAGGTACTCTACCACTCTATCTATTTTAGTCATATAGTAGCAGTGTTAAGTTACTATGCTGTGATTTGGGTGTTGTACGGTAGAGACACAAGCGTTCCTTTAGCGATAAGTATAGATATCTCACCGCCTTGTAATTGGATGAAGCCATTAAATGACTTAAACAGCTGACAATTCTGTCAGTCTTTTAATGGCTGTTATGATGTAATTTACGCGGAATAATTCCGACGATCGAATACCGTTTCATTCGTAAATGATCTAAAAACTAAATTTTTAAATATTTTTCAAACACGAAAATAATTGTCAGTGACAATTGTCAATAGGTTACATGTTCTTGTTAGAGCCGAGTAATCTTTACTAATCTATGTTAAGGGTAATAACGCATTTGTAGCTTCAATTAGGCTTCTATCTTATCTAGGATTAACTAGGTGTAGGTTATTTGACGTAAGTTATTCTTTCTTATAAACTTTATTTTTTAAATTATCATGATACTAAACTTAATAGCTACTTGTCTACAAATAATCAGGCAGAATGTAAACCAAATAAAAAAAACTGAGCTGAAATATATTTTTCTAAATTTACATTGATCACTTAAGCACTAAAGCTCATAAACAGCTAAAGCACATAAAAAAGAAAAAAACATTTATAAATAAAATACTGTTTGTTTGAGCATTGTTTTGTCTTTGTATAAAAAACATGAATTGCTTTTTTCCAATTTATTCCTTGTATCCAATTAAAATAAGACAACTTTTTTGTTTTAGATAGTTCAACATGATGTTAACGATTGCAGAAAAAAATCCATATTATTGCGTATTCACTAGTGTTACTATAAACTCGTGTTTAACTAACTAACGACTAATTTAATGCGAGGCCACGCGCCGATGAATGAACCACAGAACTTCGTTAGTTCAAACCGTACGAATCGTAATATGAGGCTTTGTGGATATTGCTCTATGTGTTTTCGAGAATTTGAACAATGATTGTGTTTTTCCTTATTTGTTTATTTTTTTACTTCGTTTTTGTTCAAATTTGCGATAAATGAACACATTGTTCATTTATATTGACATTAGAATATAGGTACATGATGTATATTGAATTTATAAATATTTATACCAAAAATATTAATGGCATGTAAAATTAATAATAGACTTTTACAAAAATCGGTAGATATATGATTTGATCCATCCATCCATCATATTTGAGCAAAGGGTCCGTTAAAACCTGTTTCGCTTTTTCTAAAACCAAGTTGCTAATTATAACTAACAACAAAAGGTTTCATTTCGTATAAATAGTAGTGAAGAAAATATATTGCATAGCGCACTTGTGAAAGACATTGTCATATATTTAATTAATTCTGAAACATAAGTTTAAATAGGTATACTCTTTACTGTACCATTACAGTTTAACAGCGTAATTTACTAACAATAACCAAATACAGCAAGAAACGTTCTTTAACCTCATTTCTACAACTTTGTATTAACAGTCATAGCGTCTTAAAATAACATGTTGCTTACAATTTGAAAATTATTTGCTATAAACATATTCCAAGAACAACGTACATAACTAATTTTACGAACAGGTACCCGTCAGTTGGAATATAAATGACTTTGTCGCAAAATTCTTTTACGATCGCTGTAAAGCGGTTTTGCTGTGATCGCACTAAACGTAAATATAAAATTAGTATATGCAAGATGAAATTTGAAGTAATAACCCATGTTACATACGTCGCGCGCTTGTAATCAATAATTTGATCAGGGTAGTGCTCGGGAGCATTACATTATTAGTGCATGAACCCGTAGGAATATTCGCCGTTGTAACTAAGCTTCGATCATCTTATATGCGCTTTTATGATATATAAATTTAAGCATCGGGCGCGGTCGAAAGTTGTATGGGTGACTCCTAGTAGTTATATTTCATGCTCTTTCTGTGCTTCGAAAGTTACCTTAAGCCGTCAGTCTGGTTATTGTCATTGGATTTTCTTATTATTATAAGAAAATATCTTCTATATTTAGAAGTAGTTAATGAGCAAGGAATGCACCTGGTAATAGTATGATGGTAAGTTACTGTCGCCAATGGGAATCTGTAATCAACCGCAGATAGGACTACAGTTCGTTAGATAGATACGTTGCTGCCCCTAAAAATAAGTTGGAACGCCGAATAAGTATGTCTCCGTAAGAAATCGCTTCAAACCGGAATACATCAACGCTAAACATTGCTGTTATTACACAGAAACGGGGATAGAGTTGCGAGGTCCCTCAAAAATTGAACCGCAAAGGGTTTTTCTATCCTCAAATGAAGAATTGCAGGCAACTTCTATACATAAATATTGTGTATGTTTATTTATTCGGGGGTATTATTATTGTTCAGTATTTAAGACCGGCTGAAATACTGATTAATAAAAAGTAAGTTCAAAATTTGAAAGGTTGACGTTTCTGTCATAACACACATTGTACGGACAGTCGGCATTCGGAATTCGTCACGGGACGTATATTATATTATATATTTATAGCGGGGGTCCTTAGGACCTATTCGGGAGTCGCGAGTGTGTGTGCATCAAGGACGATCGGTCGCCGAAGGGAGCAGCGCACAACTCACCGGTATTTATATTGTTTTCACTTACACTTATCGTCAGTAGCGCACAAGGATCTAATATTTCGGATCAAACCAGCGACCTAAAACTGATACAATTGTTATTATAGTTGTTTTAATTAAACTTAACTTAACTTGGATTTACTTAACAACGAGCATATGTACATTTACATACAGAGACAGACCGCGGTATTTCAAAATTCTGCAGTCTTTTAAATTAAAGAGAGAATATTAAAAATAAGTTGAGTGTTTGGATAGTTGGAATATTTTACCTTGCGTTGGAGAATGCGGGTATATCGCGTATTTTCAGTGAACGAGTGCGGTGAACTTTAGTAACATCCATTTAATTAGAAAAGCAACCTTACTGTCTGCGTCTTGTGTTTATATGAAGAAAATTGTGGTTTCTGATGTTTCATAGAAATAGTGGTTTTGTAAATAGAATATTTGTTGACATGTCTGTGCTGATTTTTGAAGGAATTTTATTTTGTCTGCTGAAGTATGCAGAATTGTATTCGTTATAAAAGTAATTGATATTCCACTTTATTTTTTTAGTAGTACAGTAATAATCATTGCGGTTTAAGACACAAAGGCTCCAGGTTCCGAATCCGAATATACAGAAGAAATATAAATTTATGAAAAACAGAAAATCTACAGTTTAGAGCGTTGTAATGATTTGTTTTTTAAACGTCACAATTAACACTTTTTGCAAATCACTTCGAGTAGATGCCTCCTTAAAAGTTTTAATCAGAAAAATTTTTGGTTTGGACTTTAAGGCGGAAAGGGATGAAAACAACCGTCTCATTAAACAAGAACTTTTAATTAAAAGTAGGCCCAACTCAATAATCTTCAGAGAAATGGACACAAAAGTTATTATTGTTTTTAGTTTCGTTTCGGTCACTTTTAGTTTGTCTATAAAGCTTTTGTATAGAATACACATATTTAATTTTTATTTTTAAATGCAACCCTTATATCCCAATCTAAAGGAGTGGCATCAACCTTTTACTGGGTCTTTGCTGTGCACAGATCTTCACTTAAAGTGTGAGGTCGTACCTACACAAGTGGGCTCGATTTGTACTTAATAATAATTATTAGAGACATGTAGTGAGATATAAGAGACGAAGGGATTAATCTAGGATATGGCTACCATCATCTTGTAAAGTCATTAGGAAAATATCAGTTTTTAGCAATGCTATGCAAAAATGGTAGTATCCAAGAATACACACTTTATATGAAACAGTTTCAGACTAAAAATCTTCAAATAATAGTTTAGTTCAGTTGAAACGAAGTCTCTTAACCGGGCATCCAAAGATCAAGCCCCAGACACGTACCTGTAATAGGTAGGTACGTATTTGTCCCTGTAGTACCGGGACTAGAATAGGGCTACGGTATCTCCTGCCTGTCGTAAGAGGCGACTAAAAGGGGGCTTCCGGGGTTGGGGGACCTTGACCGTCCGGCAAGGACGACGGCATGTGTGGTCCCCCGAGGGCAGAGCCCGACCGGAGCATCGCGCTTGGAGGACTCCGGTTGTGTTCCATCGGAGATTCCGGAGTTCTCCACCAAGTGCTGAGGACGGCCACCGGGGGGGTTTTAGTGCGGTAAAAATCCCACATAACCCGGCGTCGCTCCCACGTCGTCCGGTACCTTTTGAAGGTATCCCCCTCGAAAACAAAAATAAAAGGCAGGTACGTATTAGAAATTAATTATCACTTGCTAAAACAGTTCCAACAGTATATCGGTAATTGTTTGGCGACGAGCTTAGTTTTCTATGACATTCACGGGACTAAATGGAATAGGTCAGATCGTAGCACTAAACATACAACACTGGGTCCAAAATTCGCTAGCGTGGAACGTTACAGAAAATTGTTCCCGCTCTAGTGAACAAGCATTGCATGCAGCAAGATTGTGAGGAAATGATGCGAATAATATGTCAAATCGCACAATATAAATATGCAGAATGTTTTGCAAGTGCCATATTATACGATTAAAGTTACCGAATCCTAGCATTAAATTGCACGGTAGTAAATTTTTAAAGTTGCAAACGTATGCAGTTCGTTCGACGATAAGTGACCACTGCTAATGATATCTATTATAAACCTTCCATATACGAACTCTGAACAAAATTGAATCCTTTTTTTTAACGAGGAGAATAACCTTTATAAGTTACCCGGTGTAGGTGGGCGCAACACCAGGTTATGTGTGATTTTTATAGGTACCCTTGATGACTATTGGATCCTAGCCAAAGTCCGCTCAAGTCATACACTATCTCTAAAGACTAAAATCGACCGCCTAGTACAATTATATATCGAAAGCATCGCTGTTTTATCTAAAGTATTGTTAACATAAAGTTAAATTTTATTATATTCTACTCTTAATTAAGTGGCCATTAAATCTTGTATTACAAACATTGTACTAAACTAATTTTATTTCAGCAATGAACAATTTGTTTTAAAATTCAATCGTAGTTGTATTTCAGTGCAGACAGCGACGCGTTGCGCTTCGGAAACTCAATTACACGCTTCTTGTGCGAGTGGTTCTTGGTTGTAGCGAGTTAGAATTACTCGCAGCACAATGGCAGCTGTGAGAGGCTATATGATCAAGCGATCGAAACTTGATGATACGTAATAAGAAATTTAGACAATTGTGACAAAAAATGTTGTTACAAAAACCTTACATGTAAAAATTGCAGACATTTGTCGTTACTGAAAATACTTCCAAAAATCTTACAATAAATTATTTATATATTTATTGTAACACTAACACACAGTTAAAGTAAAGAAAGAAGTAAAGCTAGACTTAATGCCTGATGGCATTCTTAATTCTAAATAATCTCCTTTATATTTTTTGTAAATAAGTATATTGTTTTTATTGGCGCCATTTACATGGCGTTCATTTCAAAGAAGAGTACCGATTTCATAGAAATGGAATAAAAACAAATAACGTATTATATTTCCAAAATTTAAGTTCGAGTCATATTACAATTTGTTTTATTTTCTGCGTTTAAAACTGGTTCTGAATAAATTACTTTTAAAACCTTTTAAATTTTGCGATTTGTTTGTAAAGCCAAAAGTAATTTTAAGTATTTATTAAAAATAGTTCCTATAACACGTAATAAATGAAAGGCATCTAAAGACTACACGAACACATTCTCAGCTAAAATAAGTTTCATTGATTCATTGATGTGATACAATGTGAACTAAAGTGTCGTGCTGTAAGAGCAATTTTATATAAAAGCCAGTATTAAGCCACGCTGCGCTTCGGAAATTCAATTACACGCCTCTAGCCTGCGAGTAGGTCCTATAATAGCATCTTGTACTCTTTTCAGAACATATTTTGAAGCGTTCCTAAGATTTATACATCAATAGATACTTTTTTGATTTTATCATTTTTTACGCATTCTTACTATCTGAGGTCGGTTACAAATGCGTTGCTACGACGCTCTGCTACGAGGACCAAGTTGGTACGCCTCGGAAAAGTATGTGTACCTTACCACACCATTCACACCTGTGCACAGCAGAGCTTTACACTCCTATTGTCAGGTAGAAATAGGAAGAATAAAACCTATTTTTATGTCACAAAACAAGAACTTCTATATGACAGCTTACCAGATATTAAGTGACAGCTATAACTGCGAGTAATATTACCATTTTTAATCAACCCAAAAAAGGGGTCGAAGTCCTACCTAAGATTGGTTACAAATGAGTGTTTTTGTGTGTGACCCTCGAAGATGCAGCTGAACTAAACTGTAATTATAAGGCAGTAGTCTAATAATAATCACACAACACCAAGCCAAATGAAACAACTACGAATTCTACCACCAAAGTTAAAAGTTTACGCGTATATTTCTTTCACGCATTTAACATATACAAATCGAGTCAAATACGCAATATCCACCCATATTTGATTGTAACCCTGTGTGTATTATTAAAAAGTATACTGTCTCCAAGCGTGGCTGAATATTTAATAAGCGGGAGCATAATAATATTTCTTCAGAATACAAAAGAGAAAAAATAGCACGTTATCTCGAAAATGCTACGTCACTCCGAAGACAGTGCTCCGCATAATTTATTAAAATCTTATTAAAAGTGTCACCGAAGATAAAGCCTTTGTATTAAAAAGTCTCTATTACGTCCTCCACTTTTTATTAACTTTTTAATCTTTGTACTAATAAGGAACTAAGTTAGAACAGATGTCGCTTGTTTATTAAAATGGATGATCTGATACATACTTTATTAATATTTTTGGCGGGGTGAAGTTTTCTTCAATAAAACGAAAGTGATCGTATTATATTTTTAATAAGATGTCTTACAAATAATAAATACAGTCTTGAAAATGTTTGTTACAACTTATGATAATCTATTTCTTAAAGAAGATTGGATAGTATAAAATTGATTCTTAAATAACTTGTAAGATAAATATTGAGTTTATTATCTTATGGTACTAATTACGAAAATGATTACTCATCTACGTTGCTATTTTATAAGCTGTTATATAATAGCCTTTTTCTTTTATTAAATTGTCTATTTACATTTTATATGTACCTACACTACTATTGCTAACCTAAATTTGTCTAAAATAAATCGCTGCTTAAAAATAAGTCCACTTCTTTGTACATAATTCTTGTTTCAATGAATTGATTATTATATACTTTTGCAGACTGTAAAGAGTATTATTGTAATTATTTTCGTTTTCGGCAAGTACTAAACCTAAATATCGTATCTTTTATTGAGCGTCACATTAATATATTTTCTATAGTTTCCTATTAAATTGTATATACATAATATTAGGACCTTAAATATGTTTTAAGCCAGTTCAATTTTTTTTTCAAAATCTAAAAAATTATTTGTACGTTCAAATCGAAAGACAAGAATTGTAAATGTGTTTTTAACGCCAGTTTGTAACGTTAGTGGCAGTAACTTTGAAATGTCATAACTATTTTATTTATCTCTTTTTCTCATTATATCTTTCTCTTTCCTTCCTAAGACACAATATTACTTCTATAAAACAGCCCAGAGTTGTGGTAAATCCAGCTGTAATGTGGTCCGACGTCTGTATACACCACATAGTAGTTTGGGTCGCATGGAGTGTTGGGTCGGTTCACACCGCACTTGGAGAGCACGCCGCGTAGGAACCAGCTGATCTTGAAATCGGTTTGCATTGTCGGTACCACTAAGCCGCCGCCGCTGTCGCCGTTGCGAGGGTTGATGCCTATAACATTTCGGTGATAGAGCAGAAGCACACGAGAAAATAGTGCACATGCAGTGCACATAAATAATTTTGTCTTCTTACCTATAGTAACATATTATGTCGCAGAATAAATAGTAAGGGCTCAGGGTTTTTTTTTCAACCTTGAAGACAAACCACCTAAATATATCATTGTCTTCTTTAATATATAACCTTATTTTTAACTCACCTGCATTTGGGCCGTATCCAGCACAGAAAGTAAATTCATTTAACAAAGGTTTATAAAGGTGCTGTGCAAATGCAAGACAAGTTGCGTCGTTTTGCACCATGATATTCGTAGTTCTTAGAGTATCAGAGAGCCTATCCTGCTCTGTGGTTCCGAATCCAACAACCTAGAAAAAGAACAAATTATAGTATTAATTCTTAGAGAAAGGACCCGCGTGGCTGAGCGGTCACCATGTCGGACTGACATGCAAAAGGTTCCGGGTACGATCCCCGGCCAGACAGGCATCTGAATGATGGATTTAGATACCTGTTCTGGGTCTGGGTGTTTGTGTATCCGTCTTTGTGTGTGTCCATCGTCCCCACGACACAGGGAATTCTAGCGTGGAAAGCGTCTATTAAATTCATAGATTAGTAAAGATTACTCACTCCTAATAAGAAAATGTACCCAGTTTTGTTAATTGAAATAGTTGCGTAAAAAAGTTTTGCCACGTCTCCGTGCTAAAATGTTCCTAAAATATTTGAAATAATTATTTATTTATTAGGTAAATTACGTAAATATTACGTAAATTAGTTATTTATTCGTACATTTTCTCTAAAAATGTTTTTATTTGTCAAGGATTCAAAAAAAGAACTTACTAAAATAAACCGTTTGTGGCTTCATTCAATTTCAAGGCGGCGAATTATCTTTACTAATCTATGATTAAATTCTATTAATTCAATGAAAAAATAAAATAAACATAAAATAAAATTGCATTAAAACACGAATTACGTTTGTGTCAGTGACTGGGCGGTTTAGTAGTGTGAATGTTGCCAATCTGATTTTATTTGTGAATAAGAATTACCGGGCGTTAGTAAAGATCAAAATTAAAGAGTGTCTACTGTCTAAACATGGATAGATTAAATATTAATAATGGACGAAAGTCTATAATTAAAGTCGAAGTATTTTTAGGATAAATTCTTACCACCGCTTCTTTTCCAAATAATGCCGTTTTGTCGTAAACAGGACCCCATATGCATATAGGTTGTACGTATTCGGTAAAGGTGATTTGATTAACTATAATAATAGCGAGGTCTGAAGTAGCCGCCGAATGGTTGTAAGCAGGATGTAAGATGGTTTTCTTAGGCTGTAAAATATAAAACACAAGAGTTTAAATATAAACAGCTGTAGCGGATATTTCTTGCATTCATTTAAGCCATTAATAATAATTATTAATTATTTTCGTTTTAATGTCTGTTTATGTAAGTGATATATTACTCGATAATGGGAGAAGACGCTGGTTCCTGAAACACAGTTACGACTAACTCAGGAACCAGAGGCTACAAACTTCTGAAATGTACTTACAATTTTTGTGTCAATAAAGTTATTATTATTATTATTATTAATAATGAAAGTATCCGATGTTTTGCCTACCGAAGCTTCAAATTTGACAATTGTTGCATAATAGATTTTGTCAAATATCCAATCTTTGGCAGGTAAACATTGATTAATAATATTTAAGATATTGATAATGAATGCTCACGGTAAAAGTCTGCCTTCCAGCTTGAGTAAGGTCCTTAAGGTATGTAACACCAGCGTGGACTGTTATCTTATTAGCCGGTATCGCGATACCATTTGAGAAGAGGCAGTGTCCAGCTGAAAATAATTAAATAGTCTTTTGTATATTTGTGTATATTTCATTGTATTGTGTAATGTTTGAATGTAATAATCATCATCATCAACCCTTTGCTGTCCCACTGCTGGGCACGGGTCTCCTCTCAGAGTCAGAAGGATTAGACCATAGTCAACCGCGCTGGCCAAATGCGTATTGGTAGACTTCACATATGTACCTTTGAAAACATTTTTTTAAGATTTCTCAGATACGCAGGTTCACCGTTTAAGCAAGTGATAATTAATTTCTAATATGCACATGACTTTGATAAATCAGAGATGCGTACCTGGGATTTGAACCTAGGACCCTTCGATCATGAGGCTGAGTCTCTCAACCACTAGGCTATCACTGCCTCTAAATTAAATGTAATACATAAATAAATATGCTTCTAATTCTTTAAATAATATATTTTTTCAATAAAAAGTATGACCTGCCCTTCAAAGGATGACGGCATGCATGAAATTTTAACTCCTTCCCTAAGATAAATGAATTTTAGTTATCTAACTTCTGACCGTGCTTGATGACACTTTATTGCGTACGAATTACACATTACAATACATCACATTACATACTTGAGTTGTATAAAAATCCAACCTGTTAAAATAGCCGTCTTGGATATAATGTTCCCTCCGCACTGGTATCGTATGTTTTTGGTTACGGGATCCTCGATCATAATGGCCACATGCCACGGCCAGTCTCCAGTCTTGGAATCAGTCCTTAGAGAAGTGAGCTCGGCGTGGTCTAGAGAACGCCGTCCACAAATATGGCTGTACGTTTTGCTTTCATTCTCTTTGGTTACGTTCAAAGAAGCTATGGTTTGTGACAACTGAAATAAAAAATATTAATTTCAATATTAATAACAGCACATGCATAGAAGTACTGGACTACTGATGTGCCTTTATTCCTCTTAAATTACTTTCAACTTTTCTCTGAATTATATCACGCTTAACGTTATCTTGTTTCTTTTATTCTGTGAAAGTCCAGGATTTAAACCAGATTAAAGCGTTCGTTACATTCAGAATTCACATCTTGAGAATTTCCTATCGCTCTAATTCCAAAGGTGTGATATTTTCAATTAAATTTGAAATAATGTGAGCAGAATATTTATGTATGGTGCGGGAATTTTGCGAAAACTCAGTGCAAAGTCGGTTCATAAATTGCAAGCGTGGGGTTGTTATACACCCTCAAAGAGATATTCTCGCGATAATCAAAGGGATTCCTCTTGTCAATGTCTACTCGTTATGTGGATGCAAGGAAATTGGACTTATAAACTTTAAAGCAACGGTTTAGAAACAAGCGAAGTATATTGCGTAAAATGCTTTGTACATTTTGAAATATTTTGAAGAAAGAATTCTCTTAACCCATACCTACATATTGACGAAGTCAAAGTGGGCAAAAACGGTTTTTGATTTGATATCAATGATATACTTATATTTAAGTATGTGTAATCAAAGATGTTCAAGTATATAGTAGAAATAGACCGGACATGGGAAGAAAAATTCACCACTTGGTAACAATTAGTTATGAAATGTATTTCAAACGTCAAGGAATCCGAGATGGTGTCGGTGTAAACCGTTACGGAGATTTTTAAACGAAGATCTTAACAATGTCTGATCCTAGCATACACAGTAAAAGATAGGCGAGAAAATGATTGTCAAAGTCACACGATGTAGGGATAGCACTAGTCTACTCCGATGTCAAAGGAAGAAACTAATGTAAGGGATTAAATCTAGTTAATGAACAACAGTTTCGTACGAAGTCAGTCATCTCATGAGGTTTCCAACACGCATTAGAGGATTATGACAACAGTTCAAGAAGTGATAGATAGTTGAATGGATAGACAAATGCATTAATGAATACACGGATTGACGAACGGATGGATGGACGAATTGAGAGATGGATGAATGGATGATATAAACATGAAGGGATCTTTTTTTTTTATAATATAGGAGTAGCAGACGAGCATGCAGTCCACCTGATGGTAAGTGGCTACTGCCGCCCATGGACATCTGTAATCAACCCCAGATAGGATTAGATATTCCTACCTGAGGTCGGCCACAGATGCGCCGCTACCCCTGAGGACTAAGCTGGAACGCCTCGGAAAAGTATGTCTCCCTTACCACACCCTTCAAACCGGAACACAGCAGCGCCTAACACTGCTGTTATTAGGTAGAAATAGGTGTGGCGGTGGTGCCGCCGGAGTCGAACCACTAAGGGTTCTACCACCTTCAAAATCTGTCTGTGATCTGTGTGTAGAATGACAGTTAGATAGGAGATCAGTACACTTAGTACGAGTTTTACAAAATGTCTGTTTTTGTATTTGTTTACGTATTTGGCCATACATTTCCAATCAGCGTCCCTAGCGGACTCTTTCAGAACTAATCGGAAATGTATGGGAAATACGTAAACAAATACAAAAACAGTCACTTTTGTAAAAATGTAAAAACTCATACCATGGGTACAGACGTATGTACAGATTCTTTATATCAAAACTTTACCTTTATGGTCTCGTCACATAATGTAACATTATTTAACTTGAGTTTTGTGACAGTTGGTATATTTTCCGGGTTATTTTCATTAATGAGAATATAAAAATTGTATATTTTTGGCAACTCTCCCTTGGGCTTAATAGTAAAATCATGCCATTGGTTTTGCGCGGAGATTGTACTGTTGACAGACGCCTGAAAAGAAAAGAGAAAATGTTTTATGGAAACAATACAATTAATTAATTTTCTTTAAAATTTAATACAACGGTTACATAAATGTTGCTTGGTTAGGACTACTAAGAAATATAATATTGCTGTGTAGTGTCTACGTACTATAATGTCTTAATTATATTAAATTAGTTATATTATATTAAATTAAATTATTAACATATTAAATTAGTGTACCTCTGAAATTTTACTTTTTGTATTTCTCCTTCTTGTATATTACAAAAAGAACTGTTCTTTATATTAAAATTAGGACAGACCTAATTGGATAAAAATAATTAAGTTACTAGATAAATTATATTAAAATGTATGTAGAAGTGTTTCATGGCCAAGGTCTTAAGTTTAAACGCAGATGATAACCTTTTATTTTATTCATCAAACTACACGTAATTTTGCAAGATAAATAACGTGTATTTACTACACTAAGTTTTATATTATTTATTTATTAATAATAAATGTCCCAAGGAAAAGCTGTGTACATCTGATGTATATAGGTATTTTTTTATGTTTGTGTGCTTGTGTACGTAATTCTAACACTAGGCCGATATTATTTTTTTTTATAGTTACAAGATAGATATATAGATAGACGATAGCTAAGAAACTGGACGGCTTTAGCTACAAATCGCAACCAAAAATTAAACCGAGAATAAGATAAAGAATATGGTCTTCGAGCAGACGATTGTGTTATTATGTAATAGTAAAATAGGTGTAGGTACGATGACCCGCATGGTTTGGCGGTCCTCATACTCGTGTTATACGTAGAGTACCGGGTCGACTCCCGGCCAGGTAGGTATAAAATTAATTACTTTTTAAAATTAAAATATCAATGAATCGAAATTTAAATGTAGGGTATAGGGCCCTACGTGTAAAAAACTTTATAATTATGTATATTTTACTTACGCCATAAATAATCGTCTGCCGTTTGAAAGCTACTTCAATTTCGACATGTTGCACGTTGTGGTACATACCAATGTTCACGACACCTTGCCAAACTTTGTCCGTTATTTTATCAAAATACAACACTCCGATAGCACACGGATCGTATCTAGTCAAAACGGGCCCTTTTATAGACATAGAATTTGACCTAAGACTTAAAACTAGTAGAAAAAATATTGTGAAGCTAAATTTGATCATCTTGTAAAATATTTTTTATTCTAAGAATATTTCTTAGTTTACTGTGACGACCACTGTAGTAACGACAAGTAAATCACTGGAAAAATACTAAACTGTTATATAAAAATAAAAAATAAATGTCTATAAGTCTTTATCTAAAATTATTGTATACAGGATGTTGCGTCGATAACGCGCTTCGCACAAATTAATTTTGGTCACTTGCCACTTTCCTTATAAGTGAAAGTGCGGAATGAGTTATTGTTTGCTTATTAACTGTAAATTATGGTTGTAATATTAATCGGGTTATTATCCAATTAGTCATTTGTGTAACAAAGAAATTAATCACAATGGAAAAGAAAGGATCTGTGTTACCAGTTGTGACAGTAAACCTACTGCCCCAGAATATTGGTGCATATTTGTAAACTAGACTACTGAGCCATAGATTAGTAAAGATACTTCGCCGCCTTGAAATTGAATGAAGCCACAAACGGCTTATTAGTAAGTTCTTTTTTTTAATTCTTGACAAATAAAAAACATTTTTAGAGAAAATTTACGAATAAATAACTAATACTGCGTAATTAACACAATAAATAAATAATTATTTCAAATATTTTAGGGACATTTTAGTACGGAGACGTGGCAAAACTTTTTTACGCAACTATTTCAATTCTCAAAACTGGGTACATTTTCTTGTTAGGAGTGAGTAATCGTCGGCGGGTAAAGTTTTTCGTGCGTATGTCTCATTCTTTGGCGCGTTACTCGACCCTCTTGACGGATTTAACATATTTTCAAGGTGGTAGAACCCTTTGTGGTTCTACTCCGGTGGCACCACCACCACACTTATTTCTGCCTAATAACAGCAGTGTTAGGTGCTGCTGTGTTCCGTTTTGGTGCGAGGTGGGTGTGGTAAAGGAGACACACTTTTCCGAGGCGTTCCTGCTTAGTCCTCAGGGGTAGCGTCGCATCTGTGGCCGAGCTCAGGTAGGAATATCTAATTCTATCTCGGGTTGATTACAGCGGCAGTAGCCACTCACCATCAGGTGGACTGCATGCTCTTCTGCGTCGTTGCATCGTCTAAATTGTGGGCTCTTATTTTAAGCAGTCGGTATATTTTATCATATTAATAACCAGTAAGTTCCCATTTGAAAAATAAACGAGGGTATGGAAAATGTAATTAAGTGATGATCTTAGTTTGAAATTATGTTACACACTAAGGAGGTTCAAGTTCCATTTTCAATAGTTCAAATAGTATTATTTACAGGTCACAATTTTGATACCACTTGATTGAACAATGATGAATCAAAAATTCCAAAAAGAAACACTCTGTATTGTTAGTTTAATCATTGTTACCAATAATCACCAATGTTAGGTCGTGCCCCTGTGTTCTCTGAATATACCTTATCTACAACGGCACTAAACGTAAATATACCTATTAGTTTATTTATTAAATTAGCTCGTCAAGATGTTTCGAAACTTTTTTTCATAATATATGAATAGCAGACGAGCATGCAGTCCATAATGGTGAGTGGCTACTGCCGCCCGTAGACATCTGTAATCAATCCCAAATTGGATTAGATATTCTTATCAAAAGTCAGCCAAAGATGCGCCGCTAATCCTGAGGACTAAGCTGGAACGCTTCCGGAAAGTATGTCTCCTTTAAAATACCCTTCAAACCAGAACACAGCAGCTGACGCTACTGTTATGAGGCAGAGATAGGTGTGGCTGTGGTGCCGCCGGAGTCGAACCTCAAACATACCTATACATACGATTCTAAAATAATGATTAACGAATGCTTCGTACATATGCTCTGTCACACATTCCGCTAAAGTTGGCCCTCAAACTATTCCAAAGTCCTTCGGTTTTAATAATGAATCGAATATTCGAGCGTGGTATTAAAAATGTACGAGTGTACAAAGGTCTCAAAGCATACCGCGCGGGCCAGCTGAGGGCGAAATTAACGCAACATTTACAGGGATTGCAAATATGCTCAACTTTCACTTTCATGCTCATACTGATGCTCATGTCAACTTTTGTTTAAATAGGGTATAAATAAAATTGTTATCTTATGAAGCGATGGTTTCCCTTATAATTTTTTAAAATTTCACACTCAGGCACATATAGCATATTTATGAGTTTGATATATTTATAATGTGTTTCGAAATGATGCATATAAATGTAATTTTATATTTATACCCAATGGTCACAATAGTAGAAATTACTGGACCAGATCTAATACCTAATACTGTTATTATCATTGAAACGAATTTATTAACTAAATTATTTAAATATTTCATATCGCATACAGGTATGTACGAATTGCGTATGTTCGACCGATATATGGATTTTAAGGCTTCCAGTTCTCACAACTAAGTAGTCAAATATGTATTTTTATATATATTGACGCACCCGTATCCATTTGGCTCATTTAAACTCTTTGAAGCAAAACAAGGTAAAGTTTTCAGCTCCGCCGCCTGAAAAATATCGCCCAACTTAAGTTTAATGTCTTCAATGAAAAGAAAACATTTGTAAGTAGCAACTTCTTAAACAACTTTTGAAATAAGCCGGGTTATGGGAGCTTAATACAATGTCGTTATAACTTTAATGAAATAGGTATTTGTTCTTTTTAATTTTTCTTTGAATTATTTTATACTAAACATTTTGTAAGGATGCTGTTAAATTTTTATTTTATTCCCTGTATCGCAGGTGCCGTGGACACACACAAAGACGAATACACAAACATCCAGACCCTTTTTTTTAGTAGCCCTATTCTGGTCCCGGAACTACAGGGACACCCTAGTCCATACCTATCCATCCTATGGTAACATCCAGTCCCAGAACAGATATCTAAACTCGTCATTCAGCTGATATTTGGCTGTCCGAGGATCGAACCCGAAACCCTTTGCGCGTCAGACTTGTATGGTGACCGCTCCGCCACGGGGGTCGTCAAGAAAAGGTGATTGGATAAACAATCCCTAAAGAAATGGTTGTGGCCCCTTTACTTAGGTCACGTGTTGATTTATAATATTGAAATTATATATCTACATATTTTTCTTTCTCCGCCTCTTTCATTTAGACCTGAATACATACAAAGTGAAACTTTAATAAAATATTGTTAATTTTATGATTCCAACATGCAAAGTTACAACTAGACAAGTATTTGTGACTTAAAGAATATTTTAAACCCAATTTTTTTTTCCCATTAGCCCGTGAAGAAAAAATAAAGTATTTTATCAAGAAAGGAAAATATAAAGTCACTAGCTGACCCGGAAAACGTGTGTTGCCATATAAATAAAAAAATGTTAAGGGGTTCCCTTATCACTTAGGGATATAGATAGTAACCGATTCTCAAACCTACTGAATATGCATATAAAATTTGGTTAAAATCGATAAAGCCGTTTCTGAGGAGTACGGTTACTAACATTGTGACACGAGAATTTTATATATAAGAATAATCGTAACGAAATACTATACAGATAATGTTTTACTACGGTTATGTGAACATATAAATTGGTAATATCAGCTCGAGTTTGTCCGAACAAATAATTATGAATCCTACGGAAGTATTCGAAATATGAACGAAAACTGGATGACTTTACACCAAAACGAATAATGTGACACTTATGTCGAATTATTAATGAACTTTTATATAATTCTGCAAGCTACTTCATTGAAAGGATTAAACAAATTAAAAGGGTGATTGATAAGTTCAAGAATTCTTAAGCTTGATTTTTAAATGGTTATTACATGAAATATAAATATTTCATTGAACAACGTAGATTACAACCATTATTTTTTTTCTGTTAGGCCTGCATAAAAATGAATAAATCTCTATTCTAGCTTTATTTTACCATACCATACCCTGCTGTTATTAAGCAGAGATAGGTGTGCCGGTGGTGCCACCGATTTCGAACCACTTTCTACCCCCAATTCGTTCTATCACCTTCAAAAAAGCTCGTATTAACATTGTTGCTACAGATCAGTGTAAAAGCGTTCCGTTTTTAATAAGTTTATTACCGGACCGCCACTAACGAACGGTCGCAGGGACGCAAATTGACAATAAATAACAAATGGCCGACGGAGGCTACCCCTTTGTCTATAAATCTGTTTGGTGTGCTTATTATAATTATACAGCTTGTGATTTATCACGACGGAGTCCGCTTGTGGACGGGAGTTTTACTTTAAAGCTGATTTAAGGGACTTTAAAACAGACACTTTATATTATATACGAGTCTATGTAGTAAATGGGTGAGGTCAATGTACAAGAGAAGACTAAATAAGGGTTAGATAGTGAGTAAAAAAAGGTAGGCTTCATTAGTTCAGGCAAGGACTCTAAATTTGAAGTAGAAAATATATTCTATCTTTGTGTGAAAGTTTTATCCACGTCACTTCAGCAATTTTCTAAATATGACTTTTATCCTACACAGAAGACTCTCGTAGAGAGTGACAGTGATATATTTTTTTAAACTATTTATTTTTAAACTGTCTTCCTATATATCGAAAATAGATAAATTTTAACCCGTGTCTAAATTATCTAACAGAAGTGCGTGATTTTCTGTTAGATTTGACTTAATCTTAAAGTCACTTAAAATCGAAAAATAGAAATTTAATCAACGTCTAATTCGTGACCTTATTAATGAATCGTATAATTAAAAATATTTGTAAACCATATTTTACTAACAACGACAATAATAAGAATAAACGACATAATCGAATCATGCGCCACTGAGCACACACAGCTGAATAAATGACAAGATTTTGTGCCACAGTGGAAACAAAACACTTGTGCTGCAAACAATACGCTGGGACATAATTGTGAATAAGTATACAGTTTCAGCGTAAAGAGTCGTTTATAAAGAAGCTTAGTTGTTGGTGAAATTAACCACAATAACTGAAATCTGTTTCACAATAAGTCTCACTTTTCATCGAATGATGGATTTATTATAATTGACAAGAATAATGCTAGTCTAATTCTTCTAAGTTTATTAAGATGAAGTAATAAGACCTTTAAATAAAAATATATTTTTACTTTTGTTTTGGGGAACTAGCGCTACGAAAGCTACGCTATATTGTAGCGGGAAGATTTGATTTCACATTGTTTAACGATTTTATCGAATGATGAAACGGGATAGATAGCTTAACATCCTTTCCAAATGACTGAAATGCACTTCATGTGACGTAACTTTCAGCTACTAATGGTCACCCATCCAATTCCTAACCACGTCTGTCGCCCCTTCACTTTGTTGACTACTACGATGTTTACAAGCCGCGTCAAATATTTCGACTAAAAGTACCCCCCATAAAAACCAGTAAGCACTATAAACGCACCCAACGCGTGACATACAAACAGTTCGTGTTATCAACAACACCAATTAAGAGCTATTAAACGAATAGCGCTTGTTTGTCGGCTGTTGTCCAGTATTAGAACACATAAAGCATCTATTAAGGACATCCTCAGCCTCAAGTTAATTGAACTCTGCTCAGAGATATAGGCAGGCTAGATGGGGCAAAGGATACAAAAATAATATTGGAAACTTTGCTTTGTGTGAAATTTTGCTTTTAACGATTTACGTGGCGAAGTCCTAGATTCATTTCTTGGCCGTCCGACATGTAAATGATGAATTTAACTGTTCTGAATCTAGGTGGTTGTGATATACTCCACTTTCGTTCCTTTGGAGATCCCGGAGCGCAGCGTTGAGGACCGCCACCGGGTGGGTTTTAGTGCGGTAAAAATCCCACATAACCCCGTGTCGCTCCCACGGCACCGGGTACCTTTTGCAGGATTCCCCCTCGAGAAAAAAAAAAAAAAGGTGTTTGTGATATGATGAAACCCATGACAAAGACACCCTGGTGGCTATAAGTACTATATGGATACTAGCATTAAGTACATAGTTATTACCTACCCGTCTAATATTATGTGAACTATGGGTTCTAATATTACATGAATAGATGTGACGTTAAAATAAAGTTTAATAAGTTCTGATTTATTGCCACAGAATTGCCAAGTCCTTGTTCTACATTATTATGCTTGCCACATAACATTAGCAGCTATATTGACTTTTACGTAATGCTTAAAGTTTTCGCTTTGTAAACTTCAGCTTAGTCGATTTGATAAATATAAAGAGACCACACAATACATATTATGATAATAGTTAAGTTGATTGAACGCACCTAGTCTTTGTTATTTTTCCCGAAATATTTGCCACGTCCAGTATTACTATAGAAGTGTCCTGACGGTTGTATTTATTGAGACTTATGTCGCCTTGCAAAGGGTTCCCTACGATCGATTAGCGGATTATTATTTTATTGCACTGAACTACTCTAATTTGTTGCTCACTTACTGTTGATTGGAGTGGAATGAGTTAGAGACGTCCATTATTGTTAGTGGACATATTAAGGACTACTATTATGCATAGTTATGTATATTTAATAAGAGTAGAGTGGTAGTTTGAAAAGTGGTGTGGAGTATCACCATATCAATTCCAAGTGTGAAGCATATCTACGTTTCTTCTGTAGTCTTCAGGAATGGCAACCCATCAATGATCAGTTTTAAGTAAAACCTCTTCTACTCGTTTATCATGGAATTGTTTGAAGGGCTGTTTTTAAATTGGAATGTGTGAATGGGACTCTAAGCTTTACTTTCTGCTACAATATAATAAAGTAGCAATGCCCGCGGCTTCGCCTACGTTGAAAAAAATAACATGACATATACGAGTATATGATTGAAAATCTGTACCTTCGTTGGAATGACAGTGTCGCCATCTGTCGAAAATTAGTCGTACCAACTCAAAAAACTTCGTGGGCTCATGCACAACATCTTTGCTAAAAAATCACATGATCAAATGAATAGTTTACGATTCTACTAGTATAAAGGACATACAGATAAACATTCATTTTTATACATATAGAAGAGCCATAAAAATAAAACAGTAGTCCTTATCTTTAGTCTATTGGTTTCCTTATAAAACAGTAAACAGTGTTGAATAATTCTTTAACACAATCTCTCAAAGCGAGCACACTGGACCATGAAATCTTCTTTGCGAAGAAACGCCGTTTGACTGTTTGTGAATACTTTTTATTTTGATTTTCGCACTTAATTATTTTGTAACTATTTTATATCCTTTAGAAGCTTTGATGAGAAATGCGCCCGCATAATTAACTTTATTTATTTATATTACTAGTGTGTATTTAGAATTGAGGTTCGAATCCCTGGCATGATCTAAGGACTTCTAATGTTCAAAAAGTCTGCCCATCTAGTCTTACTATTTCATTTATAACCAAACCCGAAGAGTAAGATAAAAAAAAAATACGGAAATGCAAATTTCTATAACAAATTTCAACGGGAAATACGAGTAAAATAATAACAATATGTCCTTAACCAGACTCACCAGGGCAATTTTTCAAAATGGACATAATTTGCTTGTTTTTACCAAAAAGTGAAAAACAAAAATACCAAAACAGAGAAAGGTCAAAAGTGTTAATAAATCAGCTGAACCACAGCAATATATTTGGAGGGCCTAAATCGAACACGACAAAGTACCGCGGGTATTACAATCCGAAGTACTAATTGGGATAAAGTAAATATATGTAGGTCCTAAAAACACTTTATCGGTTTAGGAAAATGTAAGGACACATCTCTTAGAGAGAAAAGTATTAGTTATTAAAAAAGCCGATTATTTTATATAAGGAATATTTTTTGAATGTGATGGTAAATTGCGAATAACATTTGTCCAACACACTGCCGTGCGTATATAATACTAGCTGACCCGGCAAACTTTGTGTTGCCATATAAATAAAAAGAATGTTTAGGGTGAACAACCTTCATCAATTAGGGGTACGAAAAGGGGGGGTGAAGATCGGTAAAGCCGTTTCGGAGGAATACGGTAACTAACATTGTGACACGAGAATTTTATATATAAGATATGATTTTCTTTTTTCGGATTTTTGAAAATTACCTGTGTATTAGACATTAATCATAACTTAATGTAACGATGTAGGAAATCATCGTGAGGAAAATCTAGACCATTCTTTAAAAAGTTTTTATGATATTTTGTGCGTTAAAGACCATAATATTACCTACAAACCACTTGCCAGGGATACGCCTGCGTTCAAAATAAATACTGGTACCGTACTAATTAATACCAAAGTACTCAAACTTAATCGTTAAATTTATGAATACGAAAGCATTCCAGATCCATTACGAGTTAATCCGCTTTCCAGTTCCTGCTTTGATATTCGCACAAATATTTATTGCGAGACGCAAAGACGACTTAGCCCTCAGAAGACAAACGATCCTGTTCCTTCACTTTCTTACATGACAAAGACAAAACTTTCCGAGGCGGCATCTTGGAAATATTTCTCTTGTGTAACTTTAATCTCAAGACAGCTTCCGACTCGGTACGTTCTAATCTGCGTTCTGATTACGCTTTGTTTCTAATATTATTAGCGATAATGTAAGTTAAATTCTTGTACACTTACGCCCGTTATTAATAATCAATCTGTCACACGTTTTCTCTGCTAAAGATCGACACGTGTCAATTTTTATTCTTTATAATATACCTAATAGTAGCAGACGAGCATGCAGTCCACCTGATGGTAAGTAGTTACTGCCGCCCATGGACATTCGTGATCAACTCCGCCGCAAACATCCGCAAAGATGCGCAGCTACCCCTGAGGACTAAGCTGGAACACCTCGGATAAGTATGTCTCCCCTTACCACACCCTTAAAATCAGAACACAGTAGCGCTTAATACTGCTGTTATGAAGTAGAAATAGGTATGGCGGACGTGCCGCTGGAGTCAACCCACAAAGGGTTATACCACCTTCAATTTTTTCATACTTAACAGAAGATTCGATAATTAGTCAATAGTAGTTTGATTATTAATAACATATACAAGGAGCAAAAGTTAAGTCCCTGCCGCTCATGGACAGGTGTAATTGGACCCGAAACAGTCAAAGTTCTACATTTATACGGCCACCGATGTTTGAGAACTAAGTTAGAACGCTTGTTTAAGTGCACCGCATTATACAACACTGCTTTATAGTGATTTTATAATGATATATAATATAAGTGTAATAGTGTAAGTGATGGCTTTAGCGTCGGTAGTTTCATTAAAATAGGAAGGTGGTAGAACCCTTTGTGGTTCGAATCCAGCGGCACCACCGCCACACTTATTTCTGCCTAATAACAACATTGTTAGGCACTGCTGTGTTCCGTTTTGAAGGGTGTGGTAAGGGAGACATACTTTTCTGAGGCGTTCCAGCTTAGTCCTCAAGGGTCGCGGCGCATCGGTTGCCGACCTCTGGTAGGAATATCTAATCCTATCTGGGGTTGATTACAGATGTCCATGGGCGGCAGTAGCCACCTACCACCATGGACTGCATGCTCATCTGCTACTTCTATATTATAAAAAATATTGTATAGTTATATCAAAGGCGTTAAAGCTTCAGCTACAAACAATTATGAAGCATATTATGACTAAACTGAAGGATATGTTAATATTTCTTTCTTTTTATCCGGTTACGGAGGGTAATGTTGTCAGACAAATTGTATGTATGTCTCATTTTTTGACATTCCCTCCAGCGTAAAAGGATTGACGGGTTACACCAAGTGGTGTTGTCGGATTAGTCTAAATTGTGGGGGTGACACACAATCCCTTGTAGTTTTTTATTTTTATAATATCTTTAGTAGTTAGTAATAAAACACGATTAATATATTTACGATAGTACCAACAATGCACTACATACAATGCCAAGCACTATTACTTCAAGTGGATCATTCGTAGCACTCAAAACCTCTTCAAACTAGGATAATTATCAGCTAATACATTCAAGTTATGGCTAAATACATTGATATGCATGGTGATCGTGAGGTGATCAATGCATAAATAATTTTGGATTTGAAAATTATGTGCGCCTTAAAAATATTTCCTAATATATTATGTACAAAGAAAAACTTGCCTTAGAACTCTCCATAATATTCTCGAAATTTCGTTAGGGAAGATATTAAAATTTCCAAAACATAATCATCAATACAGATCATTTATAAATTCATGAATATGATTGATTGTTAATCATCATCAACTCAATCCTCAGCATAGTCTTAATCAATCATCTCTATCCAAAATCCCTATGCAAGAATAACGGGAAATACAGAACACATCTCCGATGTCAATTAAGAGTTAGTGCCAGTCAGTTACACTCGAAGTATCATAATTTGCAAGCTCACATTTTGCACTGACTCCGTCTGTTCGCCTGTCCATCTCTTCATATCCATCGAGAAACTATGGAACGGTTGGGCTTAAGGTGCACTTTCGTGTTACGCGATTGAAGCTTGCGACATTACCTGAATCTATAAAATAGTATGAGATTCGACAGCTTAGTTTCTATGTCTATCTTATATTATTAAACAACATTTTTTGTATAACTTATTATGTCGGGGCCGGAGTTAGGCCATTCAATTGCAATGTATGTGTGGTACGATCACATATATTTATTTTTGATAACAGAAGTACATGGATACCACTAACAACATGTATGCATCACACAGACTGCATTTGTGTTTGCTATATTAATTTTGAAATGAATACAGATTGCTAGTAATAAAACGTAGTCGACTTTTTATTTCTTATAGTACTGAACCTGAGCCATCTGAGTTATAACTAGTCGTAAATAATAACCACTGTCCAACTTAATCCCATACACCCAATTACTGCAATGGTTCGCTAAACTGACATTCTGTTCTTCAAACGGACATTTTCAGTTTCCATCAAGATGAGATATGGCTATGTGGGTGCATCAATACTAAGTATTACGTAATTAAATAATGTTTCCAATCCTCAATAATTGTTTTTTTTTATAATTTTGTTGCTTAGAACATGAGTTCTAAGCATGTGCTTAGAATCGAAATCTAAATTTATTATTTAAACATCTTCTGACATAAGTCGACATAACTGTTACATTAAAAATAAGCAACATAAAAGTATTTTTTTAAGTAACTTAGACAATACGAACATTTACAACTAATAACAACTAATTAATAATATTCTTTTCTAACATAAACGTTTTCCTATGTAATACATAAAACATGTATATTTTACTTATAGAATACACGTCGGAATAATTCCTTCAAAGTCAAGAAAGAGAATAGTAGCAATTAATCAAGGGTATTGTACATAAAAAAGTCGACCAAGTTAAGGGCATCGTAATCTTAATCGCTAGTAGCACTCCTAATTACTTTCAGAGGCATCCCTAATTGAAGGAACTCATGCAAAGACGAGACGGCGACAACTTAAAAATACATTTGCTTTAAAAGTTAGTCACGGCTCGGTGCCTCAAGACATTGCAAGTATTTTTTCCTTCCCTACATTTTGTTTCATTACATTAGCGTTCGCTTGCGGTGACTCGCAGAAAACTACATTGCAATATAAATAATAATGCTTTAGAAGCAAGAATATTCGATAATAAGCAATTTTTAAAATACAAAGGTAAATGCTGTGCTGAAGAACTTTTAGGCTTTTGTTCAAGGGGTAAATTGAAGAATATATAATTTTTATAATATAAGAATATATTATAAAAATGCTTTACCCCTGTTTTATTCAATGAGCTACAAATTTGATCTACCTAAGAAAACTACTAAGTTGAAATAGCGTAGTATTGGCCTTTGATTTTGACAGACCATCAATTCTAAAGCTCGATCTAAGAATACAATTCTGATTGTAATTACTGTGCCTATTAAAAAAAACTTTTAATTTTCCATAATATTTCAGAACGGTGTGTGAAGTCTACTAACTTTGTGTAGCGCCTACTACTACTACTACTACTACTACTATGGCCTGTTTCTTTGTAATTCTAAAGAGATTATTTAAACGAATATAAAAAGATGAGGTACCAATAAATGCGTCATAAGCGATAGAGTAGTTGCCATAAGCATTCAATTTTTCTTCGCTAAGTAAAGGAGACTCAGAAAATTAATTAGTCTCATAGCAGTTCGCCGTGACTCATTTTATTGTGACTTTGCGGAGCTACGGCTTACTGTTGCAGAACTATTGTAAGGTATAAGAGCATTAATACAAGTATGGTTTCTGGATCGTGAGCATTATATTGTCATTTGCTGTGAATTTAGGCGGTTTACGGTGGGAGGCCGAGGTTTTAGTCTGATTTTCCAGAGTTATATGAGTATAAAAAATTCGTTATCATTTGCTTTGATGGCAAATATAAAACATAAAGAGGAAAACCTACATATCTGTGAGTTCTATAGACAAAGCTTCAAGGGTGCACGAAGTCCATCGACTTGGCTAGCGTAGTGGACTACGACCTTTATGTTATCAACGCATTACTGTCCAAGTGTTCACTGGGCACGGTTCTTACAGTGGTATGCGAATTGGTAAACTGTACCTTTTTTGAAAACTTCTCTTCTCTTTGAAAATTCAAGAACTCTCAGTCGTGGATGATCCTAAACGTTTAAGCCAGTGATAATTAATTGCACACAAAACTTTTTGAAAAATAAGAGCTGCGTGTCTGGGTTTAAAGTTTGCACCTCCCAATTGAGAGATGAAGCTGCTAACCATTGGGTTATTACTTGAGCATATGTTTACATCTAACTATAATGTGTAGCAGGGTTAATGTTTAGACCGTACTGTAGTATATGGTATGTACGCTTAGTACCTAGAACCACCGAGGCGTGTAAAACGGAAACTTGTAGGGTCGTGTTTACCTCCACCCGTTATTAGGCAAGGAAATCAGATGACAAACAATTGTACCATATACTATGCGAGGATGTTAATTAAGTTGGAAGCAAATACAGACAGGCAATAAGCAAACAGATTTAATTAATAGAGCAAGACCGTGTCTTGGAATTAACGGATCTTGTCAACGGCAAATAGAGATATTAGTCTTGTATTGTGGTGAGTCGCGTGTAGTGCATTCTTGTGAATTCTAGTCTTACTACTGAAAATTAAATTTCTTGAAGAATGTCCTCTATAAGTATTGAAGCTTTCATTCCCTTCGGATTAATTTAAAAAAATATTTTCTGTACTCGTTTAAATGAAATGATTAATTTTTATGAGAATTTTAGAAATCAGAATTTATTGTCAGATTCGCAATAATTGTAGTGTAGAAATATACTTTAAAAGCATATTATTATAAAACTAAATTAACCAGTAATTTTATCTTCTTCAATTTGTACGACGAAATAAATTGTCGAACGAAATATACAAAATTAATACATAATTAATATATCTCGTTTTAAAGTAAAAAGTTGAGCTTTTACATCATTATTCCGCCGAGGTGGGATTTATATGTATGGAGAGAATCCATAGATTCCAGGTAGCCAGTAGGCAGGTATCACGTCACGTTGCCGGCAGCGCGCCAACAAATCACGCGGCTGCGGCGTGCGGTACGTGGCGCCATTGATTCATGGCCAGCTTCGACCAGCGAAGAGATTTTAAGAGGAAATTCAACCAAAACAGCAACTTTTTATGTCGTTGTACTAGAAAATAAGGTTTTGGACGCCACTGGAACAGGTCGTCGATCTTTGTCGAGTCAGGATATAACTAAACAACACTATACCCTTTCAATGTTCAAAACACAGAAATAACACTAGAATCAGTAATTACAGACAAGGAGTAAGTAATGTAAGTTACAGATTTATTTTTAATATTTAATTCAGAAATAGGGGAGGCGGTGCTGCCTCCGAGTCGAGCCAAAATACATTACATCATTAATTCGTCGTCGTAATTATCAAAACTAACTAGTATTTTAAATTATTTAGGCACCACAAAATTAAGAGGACCCTTAATACCTACTCGGATATCAAAATGTTTCCACCCCCATTTTATTTTGAAAATTTTCACCCCAACATGCACTTCACATTATAGAATTCGGGCGGCGATGCGAAGCGTCTGAAGAGCAAACAGTCAAACACGTTAATTTGCTGGGACTCGAACAATGTACGATAGTTGCTCAATTTTGAAAAGGATCAGTATATGTATATTCAATACTATTTTAAACTATACCCTTAGTATGAGTTTTTACGTTTTGACAAAAATGACTGTTTTGGTATTTGTCTACGTATTTACCCATACATTTCCAATCAGCGCCCCTAGCAGACTGTATCAGAACTGATTGGAAATGTATAGGAAATACGTAAACAAATCCAAGAACAATATTTTTTGTTAAAACGTAAAAACTCATATTAAGTTAAAAATAGTATTGAATATACATATACCTCCGTCATTAATATTCAATCTATCCAAGTTTTGCCTACCTTCGATTGAAATTTGGCAATTTCTAGTATGAAGTAAGTGTCAAATTACGATGTTTTGGTAGAAAATTTGGTAGGATATTCAATGGATTGATTATCAATAACAGGCTTCAAGTTTACATGATTAGCAAGAAGAAATTTGACATCTGAATTGCTTAAGTTTGTTAAGCAATTTATGGGCAAATTTTAAGTAAATTTTTAGGCTTATGCGTCATTCCCAGTTTGGGATACGATAAAGCTCGGTAAAATGCCTACTATAAAACTACCGACTACATTAGTATAAGCAACTATTGCTCTCTAGCTTCCCCCAAGCTCAGTTTTTAGTAATAAATCCTCCCTGACAAAAAACACCCCGCTCAGGAAATATTGAAATGGGCGGAAATCGTGCGTCTGCGATGTCCACTGCCCATTTTCGGGTCCGTTTGTCATACAATTGTTATTGTTTTGGAACTTTTATGTCGAAAAATATCTATTGTGTTTTTAGTCAAATACTGACAATATTCCAGCGTTTACAGCGACTGGCTTGAATGTAAACACTATGAAGTTTTTTTTTGGATTCAGACTCTTATTTTTGAAACGTTTTGTTGATGTAACTTGTTTAAAAAATAATGACAAAAGCGGTGTTTCTGTTTACTTTACGTTTAAATGTAAATACCTCAGTAAAAGAGTACACGTACATTGAATTCTTTTTTTGAATTAGATGATTTATTTTGTACATTATAATTGACAATTCGACTTCATCGCATAAATGATAATTTAAAAAATATTCAAATTAATTTCAATACAATGAAGCACAGTTTTATTCATTTTTTTTGTGGAGAACTAGAATGGAACTAGATTCTAATGAAGTACATAACTGTCATTATTCAGATTCCCATAATAATCTAAAGCTAGTATTTTTAGTGAAATAAATAGAATATTTCAATTTCATAAGAACACATGACGTCAGCACACAAATTATCCCCCGGTGATTACATTATGCGGTAACGGGAATGAACATTGTGGGGGAGAAAAATTAAACTTAGCTCGAACAACATTTTCGCGCAGTTCACAACTCCCTTGTTTAAGTTTGTACTAAGTTCCCGTCTATGTGCAAAATGAGTTATCTTCAACGCAGGCAAACGTTGAAATATGTGTGGTAATATATTAAGTAATATCAGCCCGCTGAATTACTTTTATACTTCACCAAACAAAACTTTTAAGCGCTACATGTATCGTGAGTTATTTTTAGGGAATATACTTTTAGTATAAATCATTTTCATATTTGGACATAGCATGGCGTTTTCTTTAAATAAATATACCAACTATGGACTTGGACTATGAAGAATTAAGTCAAAAAGCTGATTAAATCGGTCTATTTTGTAAGAAGCTTTTATCCATGACTTAGCTGTTTTGAGACATAAATATTTGTTTTTTTTACTTTTTTAAAATATAATAAAATTATACACCCTGATAACAATGATGTAACATAAAAAATATAGAAAACCTTACAGTGATCCAAAACCATCTTGTAAAAAACTGTAAATGAATTGTAAATTCTATACAAAATCATAAGATGATATCAGCGAGGCGCTAAAAAGTATTGCAATCTAACGATATACTAGCAGTCGGGAACAATACGTGTAAATTCAAGTCGTGAAAATAACACCTATCGAAATTACATTGTTCGAGCTCACAATGCGTTATGATACCGGATCGAACCGGAAAATATTCGAATCGCAATAAAAACGTTCTATATGCAGCGAGGGTGCAGCGATGCGAAAAATATTGGAATCCATCCAATAAGTCGGAGTAATGAAAACAAGTTTACAGTAGAAGCACCTAAGACGCTTTCCGGGCGGAATTTCCGCACGTCGCGAGACAATGGATGTTTGTTGGCAACTGGCAGAAGCGATCCGGACAACTCATTTTACGCTTCACATCGTCAACCCGATCCGGCCAGTGTTCGGAATCAATGGAGGCGAAACTAAACTCGATACATCCGAGATGCTCACACGAATTTATGAGGTACTTTGTAACTGAGTAGCAACGTTTATAACTGAAATCATTTCGTTTTTCTAATTAAAGTTTCGCTTACATTGACGTATTTTTAATAATCAATCCAAAAAAAAAGGTTTTAATTACACTAAAAATACATGTCTTTTTAAGACATATTTTTGTGATTAATTTATTATTATGATTACTAAAATACATAATTGAAAAAAAAATATATATTTTTTTTTAACAGATAATGAAGTAGCCATATTGAACAAGAAAAGCTAAATGACATTAAATTAGTCTAATTAAGAAAAGCGATAGAAGCACCTAAGGAACTATCCGGGCGAAATCTCCGCACGTCCCGAGATACTGGATGTTTGTTGGCAACTGGCAGAAGCGATCCGGACAACTCATTTTACGCTTCACATCGCCATTCCGATCGAGTTTCATTCGGAATCAATGGACTCGAAACTTACTCGATGTATCCGGTGTGAGATGTTACTGTGTTATAAGTTGCGAATTTATTAGCACAATGTTCACACATCGATTTTTGATTCAACTCCGGAAGAACTGTTGTAAATAAGTAAATATTATAATCTTTATATCCAAAAAGTATTGTTATAGGTTACTAAACTCTTTGGTAATGTTTTCTGAGTTATTCCTTCTTGTCAAATATTTAGAAAAAAAAAGATGTGTCTGAAATGAAAATGAAAATAAGATTTTATTATTTAAAGTATTAACGATCCTATATTTTAACATGGTAGCAGAGCGTGGTTAATAAAAATAATTAGAATTTCTAGAAAAACGCAGTGTGATAAAAGTAAATTTATTTAAATGCTTGGAAAACATTACTGTCATAAAAATGGCTAAAAAAGCGAAGATTGAAGATATTGTGATACCTATTTTTGATGGCGCAAACTATTCAAGCTGGAAATTTAGATTATTAACTTTGTTAGAGTATAAAGAATGCAACGAGGCCGCCATTGTGGAAATGGAAAAAGCCGGCGCAGAATGGAAAAAGAAGGATCTTAAAGCAAGAACGATAATTATGAGTACAATCTCAGACAAGCAATTGGAATACATCACCGATTGCAAAACAGCGTATGAAATGCTAAGTAAGTTCGATAAAATATACCTTACTCAGTCTACAGCCATGCAAATTATTTGCAGAGCGAAAATAGAAGAGATTAAACTAAACAATTATGATACTATGGAAGAATTTTTGTGGAGTTCGAGAAAACAATAAATGAGTTTAAAACGGCTGGAGGAAAAATAAATGAACCTGAGAAGTTAAGATACCTCTTAAGAGCGCTTCCGCCAAGCTATAGTTATATTGGAGACTTTCTCGATGTAATTCCCAAAGAACAAAGAACAGTTGATTATGTTTGCTCTAAAATAAAAGAGAAAAATATGTCTACTAGTGACTCAGATAAGAAAAGTAATATGAGTACATTTGCAACCAAAACTATAGCTCAATGCTTTGTATGTGGAAAGACTGGTCATCTCAAGAAGGACTGTTGGTATGCGCAGAGATATAATCAAGGACAACAAACTGTTACAGGTCAGCGAGGATCACAGAGAGGTTACAACAGCGGTGGATATTATAGAGGTCATATCCGAGGCAAAGGTCAAAAACATTTTAAGGGTCAAGGTCAGTCCAGTGGTAAATCTTCAAACAACTTTGCAGGGGAGTCATGGACAGCTCAAGTATGTAATTCGGAGATAAATCAGGTAACACAAGAATATGATAATGATGGTGAAATTAATTGGCTTTTAGATAGCGGGTGTACCGACCATATAATAAAAAATGATACATATTTTTATGATTTTATAGATCTGAAAAGTCCTGTTTATGTAAAACTGCCAGATGGTAATATGTTAAAAGCCTCTAAAGTAGGCACTGTCAAAATTTATTTTAAAAACTATTACAATCTAAAGTATATAGATTTAAAAAATGTTTATTTTGTTGAAGGCATTAAACAAAATTTGTTAAGCTTTTCAAAAATAACTAAAAGTTGCACTATAGTAGCAAAAAATGAAAATGCAAAAATTTATAATGGTCTTAGAGAGTTATTAGCTGTCGCTAATAAAGTAAACAATTTGTATTGTATAAAAAGTTTTTTATGCAAAAGAGAAATGTATGCACATTCAATAACTTTAACTCAGAAAGAAAAATGGCATAGGGCACTTGGTCATGTCAATTTTCAGTATTTGAATAAATTGATAAATAATAAATTATTAGATGGTTTGCCTGATAGAATTGAAAGCACAGAAATGAAATGTTCAAATTGTATACAAAGTAAAATGAGTAATGTGCCTTTTGAAAATAATAGAACAAAGACAACTAAAATTTTAGAATTAATTCATACTGATTTAAATGGTCCACATAATACAACTGGTTATGGTGGGGAGAAATATTTTCTTACATTTATCGATGATTATAGTAAATGCACAAGGATATTTTGTATTAAAAGTAAAGCTGAAGTTGCGAGTTGTTTCATAGAATTTGTTAATTTATTAGAAAATAAATTCAACCAAAGAATTAAGAAAATTCAGTGTGACAATGGTAGAGAATATCTAAATAAAGAAATTTACAATTTTATAAGGTATAAGGGTATAGAGTTATTACCATGTCCACCCTACGTTCATGAATTAAATGGAGTAGCGGAAAGATATAACAGATCTGCTATGGACATAGCTAAGTGTTTAATGAGAGAAGCTAAAATTCACAGAAGGTATTGGCCTGAATTTATAAAAACAGCAGCATATTTAAAAAATCGTACAATTGCAAATACGGTAGAAAATAAAACACCTTATGAGATATTTTTTAAAATAAAACCAAATGTCGAACATTTAAAAATATATGGAAGTAGAGTGTATGTTAGGGTTCCAGAAGTTTTAAGAAAAAGTAAATGGGATGATAAAGCACAAAAAGGTATTTTAGTAGGTTATAATGAAAATAGTTATCGAGTTCTATTAAATAACAAAATAATTAATGCTAGGCATGTACAGGTAATCGAAGAAAATACTGAACTAATTTGCTTAGAAAAACTAGATGATCCAAAAGATAAAGATTTAGAATTAGACCAAACTTTAAAAGAAATAGTAAATGAGGAAAGTGATGAAAAATATGAAGATGCGGAGGAGACTAGTTCTAATAATACCTTGAAGGATGTAGTTGATGATAGTTTAAATGATAATGGAGATAAGAATTTAGTAGAAAAGAGAAAGAGAACTCCAGTTTCTAGATATGGTAATCCAGTTTCACATTTTATATATGTTAACTATATTGATGCCAATGTACCTAATACTTTTGAGGAGGCGATGGACTCCAATGATTATAAACAATGGAAAATAGCAATGGACTCAGAAATAAATAGCATAAATAAAAATAATACTTGGCAAATTGTTGAAAAACCAAAAGATAAAAAGGTTATAGATGTTAAGTGGGTTTTCAGAAAGAAAAGCAATAATATTTATAAAGCTAGATTAGTTGTGAGAGGATTTCAGCAAAATGATTACATTGATAATGCTTACTCACCGGTAGGAAAAATGCAAACTTTGAAAATTTTATTGTCATACAGTTGTAAGAATAATTTATTTATTGAACAGATGGATGTAGAAACAGCTTTTTTAAATGCTTATGTAAAATCAGAAGTTTATGTAAATCAACCGAAAGGTTATGAAATTGGCGACAATAAAGTTTACAAATTGAAAAAAGCACTCTATGGTCTTAAAGAAAGCCCTAAAGTATGGTACGAATGTTTTGATACATTTATTAAAACGTTGACTTTTGTTAGAAGTAACTATGATAACTGTTTATATGTTAATAGAGCAAGCAAAGATCCAATATATATATTAATATATGTTGATGATTTTTTAATTTGTTGTAAAAATAAAACTAAAATAGACGAGGTAAAAACTAGTTTAATGAAAAGATTTGTTATGAAAGACTTGGGTAAAGTTAAAAGCTATGTTGGAATAGATATTGATTATAGTAAAGATAAAGGTATAATGACTCTAAACCAAACAAAATATATTGAATCTTTGGCTGCAAAATATGATCTGAAAAATACTAAGTTATATGATACTCCAATGGAAACAAATTTAAAACTAGAACAAGCTAGAGAAATAGATGAAACTATTAAGTACAGAAATATAATAGGTGAATTGTTATATATTAGTACAGGCACAAGGCCAGATGTAGCGTACAGTGTTAATTATTTGAGTAGATACCAAAGTTGCTCTAACGAAACACACTACAAATATGCAATGAGAATATTAAAATATCTTTATAATACTAAGGATCTAAGTTTAACTTATAATGATAATGTGGATACTGAAATATTAGATTGTATGGTAGATTCTGATTTTGCTGGAGATAATGTTGATAGAAAATCTACAACTGGTTTTATTATTAGATTGTATGGAAACTTAATTTATTGGAAATCACGTAAACAAAATACAGTAACTAAATGTTCAACTTTTGCAGAATATACTGCTATGTCAGAGGCAGTAACAGAAATACTTTTTATTAGAAATTTACTAAGTGAGTCATTTGATTTAAAATTTTGTGATCCAATAAAACTGTATGTAGATAACTCAGGTGCAGTTGCAATAGCTAAATACGGCAACTTTACAAAGAATTCGAAGCACATCGAAGTGCAGTATCATTATGTAAATGAGAACTATGAAAAGAAAATAATTGATATTGTAAAAATTAATACTAAATTTAATTTGGCAGACATATTAACTAAAAGTTTAAATAAGGCAAGATTTTTGAAGAACAGGTTAAAGTTAAGATTGATTTAGATATGTTACTAGTATGTAATAGTTATGTTATGAGATTATAAATTTAAGGAGGCGTGTTGTAAATAAGTAAATATTATAATCTTTATATCCAAAAAGTATTGTTATAGGTTACTAAACTCTTTGGTAATGTTTTCTGAGTTATTCCTTCTTGTCAAATATTTAGAAAAAAAAAGATGTGTCTGAAATGAAAATGAAAATAAGATTTTATTATTTAAAGTATTAACGATCCTATATTTTAACAAGAACCACTGATGCAGCTGTTTCTACCTAACGATAGCGGTGATAAGTGCTGCTCTATACTGCCTTAAAGAGCGTTGTAAAGAAGACAAACTAGAGATATCAGAGGTGTTCCAACTTAGTCCTGATAGGTACCAACTCATCGGCGGCCGAAATCACGTGGGTCTCTGATCTTATCTGAGGTCGATTACAGATGTCCATGCTCGCCAGTAACCATTTATCATGATTTACCAGGTGGACTGGTTTTTTGTTTATTTTATATTTGATTTTATTTATTTATTTTATATTTGAAGGTGGTAGAACCCTCTGTGGTTCGACTCCGGCAGCCCCACCGCCACACCTATTTCTACCTAATAACAGCAGTGTTAGGCGCTGCTGTGTTCCGTTTTGAAGGGTGTGGGAAGGGAGGCAGACTTTTCCGAGGCGTTCCAGTTTAGTCCTCAGGGGTACCGGCGCATCTGTAGCCAACCTCAGGTAGGAATATCTAATTGTATCTGGGGTTGATTACAAATGTCCATGGGTGGCAGTAGCCACTTACCATCAGGTGGACTGCATGCTCGTCTGCTGCTCCTATATTATATAAAAAAATATATAAAAAATATATCTACAGGATTATTCATAATTTGTATTCACTTGTATGTTACAATTCCAAAATACCACATAAGCACACCTATAACTCCATACTTACGTCTATTTCACAAAAACACTGACAGTTTGCGGCAGTGATTTCTGAATATGAACCCGGTCCTATTCGTTCTTCCCTTATCCTTATTAAGGCTTGCTTTTGTGCTCGGTCCCTTCATTTTTTGTCATCCCACACCATCTTTTTCAGAGCCACTATATACGACCTCTTAAATCTCTCTATTAGATGAATCAAGAGATATAAGGTAGGAGATTACATTGTTATATGACTTTTGTACAATGTATTGTGGCAGAATGTATTTTTAATCTGTGGTGCGGTGAGGCGCGGTGCGGCGTGGCGGGAGAAATTGAGTTTTTAGCGGGAAGCTAATTGTCATAATCGTCATTATTATAAAATATTTATGAAAATATATCATTTCCTCCAAATGTTTCTTTTATAGTGATACACTCAAGAAATATAGCTTTATAGTATATTATGTGTCGAGCGTTATACATTTTATATTTGAAAGGAATTTGTAACGTGAAAGTGTAATAATAAAATGTTTATTTCTTTATATGAGGTACAAATACATCTAGCTTTATGTATGTAGATTTATATTGCGTTCATTACTAGTTTGATCGTTTTAGATTCATGTTTTAGTCCATATTATGTAGTAATTTGTTACTTTTTTACTACTGCTACGGAAACTGGTTGAGGCTTAGAACCTTCACCACCTTCACCACCACCAGTAATCTAGATTAGTTAAATTTAATAGCAAACCTGTGTTGAGAAACCGTTAATGAAGGCATCGAAAATGTTAAACGACTGTAATCCATGAATATCAGTTGAAACTAAGGTTTAAATACGTAATCATATCAAAGGACCCAAAGCACGCATTTAGCTACTAGTGGTCACCTATCCAACTCCTGACCCCGCCAGAACTTGCTGAACGTTACAGACTGGTTATAATGTACTCAAAGCGACGAGCTAGGCTTGTATCAATTTATTATTGTAATAACACAAATAATTCCCCAGAGACATCAACGACATTCAAGAAATACAATTGTACTTCACTGCATAGTCTCTTCAATGATAATGTTGACATGTAGTACACCGCCAGTCGTCAGCCTTGTGTCACGTATATTCAGAGCTAAAAACCTCGAATTCAAATAATTTAAAACAATATCCAACCTACTTATAGCGCCCCCTACCGGTAAATGTCATTATCGTTTTTCGTGCAGCCTGTGTACATTTATGTTTTTTCAGAATAAGAAATAAAATAAGTAATTTATAGTAAAAATTGTTAATTTATAACAAATATTTCAATTAATAATTTATAAAAGACGTAGGTGTGATATATTGTGCAGAAAAGTTACAATGGAAAATAAAGAATTTTGACGAATTTATTCTGAAGACTTGTACTAGGCGGCCATTACGAATGCCGTCGCAAATTGAAAATGTATTATTTTCATTTATTAAAGATAAGATGATAATCTTATATATTAATGAGGAATGACAAGGTAAATTTTTACATATATATTTTTCCAAGCAAGGGATTTTTAGATTACCATATTGTTCTGTAGCAAGGAATTTGACGTCTTACGGTCTTATGTTCATTAACTAAGCTTGTCACCTATTTAGGTGATCTCGCTTATTTAAATCCTTATATAAATCTCGCTTATATAAAGCTATGAACATAGAAATAGGGTGCTATTTAGCCCCGTGCATGGGTACTAACCCGTTTATACTGAGTATTTACTCACATAAAAGAATCTACTATTGAGTAGAATATACCTAATGGGTATTCACCCGTTCAAATAAGGTTATGACCCTTACATATTGGATATTTACCTACATTACAAGAAATAGGGTGCTATTTAGCCCCGTTCATGGGTACTAACCTGTTTATATTGAGTATTTACTCACATAAAATAGTCTACTATTGAGTAGAATATACCTAATGGATATTCATCCGTTCAAATAAGGGACCCTTACATATTGGATATTTACCTATATAACAGCTATAACAAGATACTACTATTAAGTAGACGGATACAACGGATATTCACCCATTCTAATAGGGTATTATGTCCTTCACATTGGGTAAATAACCTATATAACAAAATACTAATAATCAGTAAATAGACACAACTATTACCATCGAGTAGGTGTAATGATTTCAATGAATGAACATTTTATTGAAGAATCATTCAGATTAATAATGTACATGATACAGGATATAGAGATGACAATTTATATCCTTTTGTAATACTCTAGAAGAACCTAAATTTGGTTTAACCATTCATAAGAATTTGGTATCTAGGTAGATCAGCATATTAAAGAGTAATTTACTAAAGGAACTATCTATCTATCTAGATGGTGATAGATAAACTAAAGGAAAAAATAGTTTAAAGGAAGAACACTAGCCTCTAGGAAACTGTGGGACGGATAACACATGATTAGACTTTAAAAGTTGCACAAGTCGCAGTTACTATTGTAGCTGTAAAGAGTCAAAAGCCATGCCACATCAGGCGAATGCTTACTGCTCTCGAGCATTTGCCATGATTGTTTCTTAATAATTTTAAAATTATTTGCCTTTATAAAGATAATTTGCTATCAATTATCTTATTACTGGTGCTGGTCATTTATTATGTATAATAAATAATAAGAAGAAATTTCATAGTACAAGTACTGGAACAAATGATCGGCAAAATGGTTTAAGAAACAATGATTGTTCAATTCATATATATATAGTACAATATTTTATAATAACAAATATAACGAAGATATTTACACTTCATCCTATGATAAACTTCATCCAAAAGTTTGAGATACTCTTACCAAATAGGGTCATTATCTGACTTACAACAAGCCTCATGCACAAATACCTGTGTCACAGAAAGGCTTGATCGAAGTTTCCTTTGGAATAAATCTTCAATCACAACAGATTTTTAGGTGAGTGGTTAATAATGTGGTCGATTATAATTATAATTTTAAAGACCAGTTGTAACAAATAACTATTGAACCAAGCTTTGCAAGTGGTTAGCTTTAAAGTCTAATTGTATAAACACTTAAACTCATTATTCTCAAGGAATGAAGATTTTTTCAAAATATACTCGGTATGTGTGTAGAAAGACTTCTCACATCAGTGGTAACATATTGTTTACTCTTAACCAATTTTTTACAATATTTTTACTTTACCAACACCTGATGATGGTGATGTTGGTTTATATTGAATATCTTGGTCTTAATCTTGAGCTTTAAATAAAGCCTGGCATTCCACTCACTACTTACTATTGTTTTCAAGAATGCATATTTGGATACTAATTCATGATTACCTTAAACAGTGTTTACATGTCTATGGTTAAATGGAAATTCTATGCATTTCAATTTCTTTCCTTTGGTTTGAGCAGAACACTATATTTATGTTTTTACTAACCTTTTAAAAGATACAAGACCATACATAACTGATTAAGATCTAGGGACATTGTGTCAGTTATATATTTATATAACATAGTTCCTATTTGAAATGTCATAATAATGGACAAGGAACAATAACGACACTTAGTAATTTAGGATCATAGACATAATAAGCTATATCATTCTTTAGGATTTATTGGTTACTTAAAAGATAGTCTGATAATTGGAAATAATACAACTGTTAAGGTTGTTCATTGTATTATACAAGGAATAAATAAATAAAAAATCAAATTGCTTTACCATTAGATAAAAGATTAGAAATCAACACAAGGGTGAAATAAAAAGAAAAAAATATATATATAATAATAATATTAAAAAATAAAAATTATAATAAATGCAAAGATATGTATATATATATAACAATTTTAATAATGTTTATCAAAATACTATCCCTCTTACAGATAGATATAATTACAGGTGGTAGTTGTCATATTATTTTTATTATCGGGACACAATCAGTTATGTAACATATGGTCATTATTCTCGGTATTTTTGTTATTTGATTTAAATAACAAATCCGATCAACTATTTAAAGTTAAATGCAGCGTTACTTGTGCTTAAAGATATTTTTTCAATAATCATCTTCAACACGGTGAAACCCTAATACGTGTAGGCAACTCCACAGTTATTTCATATAGAAACAGCATGGTGTTTAATACCCACATTTAACCGTAATATCAAGGCACATATTGGATTTATTGAATACCCAAAAAATGTTTTTATTTCCCTAATACATTCAATAATTTCAGAATGAATTTGCTATCACTAAATCAAGATTATACATTGCGAATTAACACTTTGAAGGTTTTTAAATAGATTTATTTACTAGGAAACCTACAAGAAGTATGACTTACATGTCATGACTAAGGTTATACTATTTAAATGGAAATATTCATTTTATTTCTAATAAAATAATTGTTGTTAAAGATTATCTCTGAACGGTTGGGGAGTTTGTGGTAGTATCAGACTGGTCCAGACAGTCCTAAAAAATAGTATTAAAAAAAAAAAAAAAAAAAAAAAAAAATTAATAAATAAATAAACCTTTCATTTTGGAAGGGTTGCATTTTGGGTCTCATATGAATTTAAAAAAAAAAAAAAAAAAGATCTAAATTCATTTGTTTTTCGTCAACGCTTTACCCTGTATGTTACTCGCTTCCTCGAGGAGCGTTTCGTTTCTATACACGAATCTCAAGATTTTGTTGCTCTACAAGCAATGTTACACGCAATAATGAAAACGTGATGCTGGTGCTTATAATATTTTGGCCTAAACAGTGTAAATAACTAGATCTATCTGTAGACTGGTTACAATATTCTTTTCATTTTGATATATATATATCTAGAATTATTTTTGTTCTTAAAATGCATATTTAGGCTTTCTATCCTCCATATCCCAAGTATGCTATTACTTGGGATAGTTACATCTGATGTATAAATATTTTTAGCGAGTTAAGTATAAAATATTTTATATTATTTAATGGAGATGAAGAAAAAATACTATTTACTTTTTTTGGTTACTGTAATTACTCATATAGTAAAAAGAAAAAAAAAAACAATAATAATATATAAGTAATATATATATATAAGTAATATATAAAAACAATAGATATCGTATATTTTATGACGTTCACTTGGTGTAAGCCCGTGAATGCCATTATTACTACCGATTCGCCTACATCTGAGTCGAGACTTCTAAAAAGTATACATAAACATAATAATAACATTATTGTATATTAACCAAATTGCTTGGCGGAAGATATTGTATATTAAATTGCCACATGAATTTAAACCTTACTATAACCAGTGTTCAAACAATCTAGTATTACCATTATTTCATAGTAATCATAGTATTTGTCCACCACATCCTTAATAAAATTACCTAGATAGGCCTAGTAACACTTGAGAGTTACAAGAATAAGTTTATTTCTTTTATGTAATCTTATAATACAGTGACCTCCCAGACGACAGTTTCTAGATTTTATCAACCACGGAGGATGATGGCATTGATATATCATTTTTTACAATACATACCATTAGAGAGCACGCATTACCACGCTGCTACGCTGACGTCTAAACATATGAGTGTCAGTTAAGACCCTCTTAGAAGGATAGCTAAATGGATCAGATCTAAGTTCAATTTTGTAGTAGAGACGTTACATCAAACGTATACTTGATAACTGTAATTAATCTTTAAATAGATATATTAAATTAGGAATTTTAAAAATAATAGGATTTAAATGTTTTTGTATTTTGTTTAATAGGCTCGTTATTTTACAAATCTCTAAACATCTACATGTCAACATTATCATTGAAGAGACTATGCAGTGAAGTACAATTAGAAATTAAACGAACTTACCTAAGTGAAGTTCCAATTTCAATTGTACGAACTGCATAGTCTCGAAATGATATTATAACCCACCCACCCATACTTATATACGATAAGTATTACCCATAATATCATCTATGTTGTAAAATAATCGAGCTAATGAACTTACATCTTGACCCCAGGATCTCTAAACTTAATGACATTTACCGGTAGGGGGCGCTATAAGTAGGTTGGATATTGTTTTAAATTATTTGAATTCGAGGTTTTTAGCTCTGAATATACGTGACACAAGGCTGACGACTGGCGGTGTACTACATGTCAACATTATCATTTCGAGACTATGCAGTTCGTACAATTGAAATTGGAACTTCACTTAGGTAAGTTCGTTTAATTTCTAAGTATGACACAAACAAAAAGAAGAAATAAATAAAATGCTTTTGCGTGAAACAAAGTTGTAAATAAAGACACTTCTAGAATCTGAGTGGTACTCTACGGGGAATCCCGAAGTTTTCATATTGTTTTCACTGCGCTGGCGTTTTTATATTTATTGGGACGTAAAATAAGACAGACAGCGGAATTTTTTGACATTGAACTAATTTTATAACCAGTTGGCTTAAACTTATTATAAATACACATTAAAAGTGTTACAAAAGCAACAGGTTTATTATTATTAATAATCGGTACTGTTTTATAAAAATATACGATAAGAAATATATTTTTGAATAAACCTACGAAAGATATTTAGAAAAAAAGGAATAGTTATTTACTATACATTTTTCAAAATACCTCCTCCTCCTTTTTTCCATACGAAAAGTTGACAACCCTATCTTTGCTTGAAATCGATTACAGAAGATTGTCAACCCTGCACAAGAATTCAGACCACTTACAATAGATAAGCCTGATTTACAGTATCCTTCAAAGCAGAATACAATAGCACATATGCAACAGAAACAGAAATAGACGTAAGAAATAAAAACAGCCGTGATTACAATTTTAAAAAATATAGACGAAGAAATTATCGTATTCGAATGAAACAAAATGGTAAATTCAAATACTAGGAACAAAAAAAAGAAATGGATGATGATTTGTTAGAAATACAAATAGACGGAAAAACAAATTTCAAGTTTAGAATGGAACAAAACGGAAAATTCCTTGCAATATTACAAGAAGGAAATTGCGTTGCCGTGTCGCTCTAAAAATGAATTGTTGCTGCTATAAAATGAATTACTGGCTGTCGGAATAATGCATAACAGGTGCATTCAACGTTATCTATGCAAATACACTTTGTTGAGCCGCTGAACATTCTTGAATCACTCCTGATTCTAACAACAAAACAACTTTTAGTATTAGTTTCTTTATAATAAATATCTTTAGATAAGAAAGCAGCATTTATATTTAAATTTTATTAGTGCTCATGTTATTACTTTAAGATTACTATTTCTTTTGTAAAGTATTTATCTTATATATAAAATTCTCGTGTCACAATGTTAGTTACCGTACTCCTCCGAAACGGCTTCACCGATTTTCACCAAATTTTATATACATATTCAGTAGGTCTGCGAAACGGCTACTATTTATTTTTCATACCCCTGAATGATAAGGGTTGTTCACCCTTAACATATTTTTTATTTATATGGCAACACAACGTTCCGGATCAGCTAGTAAACATATATTTTGATTAACCGCGAATAGATCGAGATATTTTCCTGAGGTCGATGACAAATGCATATGGGAGTGACCATTAACCATACATATCGACATTGACGGCTTGAGCAAATTACGTATCACCACACTTATCGTATAAAATCGATCGGCCATCGACACCGCCACTCTTTCATTTGTATCGCATACTAAGAAATTGTCATTAAATACCACATTAAAACGCTTTATGTAAGTGTATAAGTTAAAACTAGAACACAATAACGTTATATATACTCTTATAAGGAAGGTAATGGTTTGCCGTAAGTGTTACCGTTGAACGAACCACAGTTCGACCGCCTTTGATTCAATAAAAATAATTATATTGATATAATTTATTTGTGCACTCACAACCAAGTTTACATTATAACTTACAGAATAAACTAACACTTTATAGTTTCATTTTACATTCCAAAGAAAAATTTATATAATATTGAACAAAAGCCACTTATTATTTATTTATTATTCATTTAAAAACAAAAAAAATATGTGTTCATACATTTAAAGCGGTGCTATTTTACTCATATTTAAAACACACCCCATTTCACTTCATAATCTACTCGACATGCAGATAAGATTTGAAATTAAGCTCTGAGCCAACACATTAAAATCCTCAAGTTATCCTCAAGCAATGAATACTTAATAATCAAGATGAAGATGAAAGTACCCTACCGTTTACATTTACGAAACATCAAAAGACAGTGATAACAACACGTATTTTCATATATGCAGGCTTGAAACTTTAGTATGAACAAAGGCGCTTTCGCAAGAAGCTTTAGAAGACGGATACGTCTATAGAAAGCCTAGAGATGCCGGCAAAATCTGATACGATTCATTAATGTAACGACCTTTTAATTTTTGATGTGGCCTTTGATTGGGAGTGGTGGAGGTGTCGTACACCCTGAGGGGTTCGTCTTTAGAGGTGACAGGTACATCGTTTCAACACCTTTCTAGTTAGAATTTTTCGAAGAAACGAGGTGTTTCGACAGCTTTTGGTTGCAATGTTTCTTCAGAATTTCGACGTTTAGCTTTTATTGGAGTGAAGATTGAAATACAGGTTCTTAATGACACTTTTTAAGCATTTTTTTTAAGTTTTATGTGTACCATAGTGGCTACTCTAAATACTTTTGCGCATTTTCAACACTTGTCTTTACTGTTAAGGTGATGTACGTGATAAATAATGTCAAATACGCAAACAACTTTGATAAATCAGTGCAACTGGGATTTTACCCTAGATCTCTGATTCATACTAGAGATCGCCATATATACCAGAAGTAGTTTGAGTTTTAGTTTTTGAAGAAGTAAAGAAGCATGCAGCGCAACTAGTGGTAAGTGGCAACTGTCGTCATCATCATCATGGGCATCATCCCAGATAAGATTAGAATCATACCTGATATAGACCACATATGCGTTGATACACATGACTAGCTGGAATATTTATAAATGTATGTCACTTATCTCACCGTTTCAACTACGACACCGCAGCGCTAACACTTGTTATAAGAAAAAGGTGTGGCGATTGAGCCTCCGATGTTAAATCACAAGTATTCTTTCAATTTACAAGTATAAATTAAGTGTCACTTATAACGAGTTCACAATTTTATAAAGCTGGTTAACATTTTCCAATTACCTCATAACGTAGCTCAAGAAATACCGAGTGAAATCACGCCACCGTTCACAGAAATTAAGTAAACAAAATTATACGGTGCATAATAGTTGCAATATGCCACTTTGTAGACTGCTTACTTTGACTTAATAGGTTTCCTTAAGGTCGATATACTATTGTAGTATAGTGAATATAACTTAATCCAATGAAGTTTGTAATCTAAAATGGCGGCATTTCTATTTGAGTCTTGCTTGTTATCTATTATGCGTGAGCGGGACAAATATACAAAAACCATTTCGCGTTACATTCTTAAGTGAATCAAGTTATCAATTTAATGACATTTTTACACCCGACCACATAATTATGTACAACGTAAGTAAGTGAAACAGTTTAATAAATTCTAAACAACCAGGAAAAAAATATATAATGCAATTTATCTAGGTTACGTAATTGTAATAATGTTTCATAGGTTAAAAATGGATCGCCAAACCCAATTCGAAGTAGGAAAAGATCAGAAACGTAATAAAAAATATTTCAACAAATAAATTCTACAGAGATATTTTCAAAACTAAAATAACGCCCTTACCGTACTTACATTTAATTATTCAACAACAGCAATAAAACATAAGTTTAAAAATAAAAGTTAGGATTAGGTATTACGTAGAGATTAATAAAAACATTGGTAACATAAAAAATAATTTCATATCCACCCCCTCGTTGGAGTTGAAAGGGTTCAAACCTCAAGGGAGGTGTCGAATCATTCAAACGAACTTACTAACACTCTCCCCAGAGTTTTATGCACTCTATGGTGTGGTCCAAGTGAGGGTTACGTTACTAAATGATTCAGAGTTTATATTTTGTGGTATGTTTTAAATATAGAAATAGATTTATATGAGGTATCAAATAAAACAATTTCGTAATTAAAGTAATTAATCCCATTCACGAAAAATAATTTATTTAATCAGGTGTTTATTCCTTCAATCAGTGCAGGCATGGGCAAAAATGGAAAAAAAATATCCTACTGTGTATGCGACAATCTTTGAGTCATACTGAAAAATCATACCGGAATTGTAAATCTTAGGATTAATTGAATAACAAACTAGCGATAAATATGAAATATGATTATATCATTTATATTAATTAAATAATAAACTGGCACCTAATTCTTTCGATTTGAAGGGAAACATACTTATTCGACGTAGTCCAATTTAGTCCTCAAGAGTTGCTAAACTTTCCCATAGGCGGCACTCCCATAGGTAGACTGCGTGCTCGTTTGCTACTTCAATATAATAAAAAATATATATAACAAATATATAAAATATAAACATAAAATACTGATGATCATAAAGGGAAATAAGATAAAAGGTTTATATTTTAATTTATAAAATATTTTAATTTGTCACAATAATCGCTATCACCTCATAACTTAGAACTACTACATTAATCCCGGTGCGCTCGTGAATATTACAAAACTGCAATTTCCGTATCAACGGCTTATAAATACATAATGAAACGCCGCATTCTGTATTCACACGTCATACGGATGCCATTCATTGTTAGATACTTCTGCATATTTTAAACTGGCTAATAGTACCACTGTGTAATGTTTTGGGTGTACACTCTACACAAATTATCATGAAAACTAATAGTTGTCGGGTATTTGCCCTAACAAGTCTAAAAATAAAGTATATTTGTGTGACGACATTATTAAAAAAATACACAAAATTAAAGAATGACACCTATAATTTTAACATATTATACTGTTCCAAATTAAGTTTATTTTAATGGAGTTTAAATATTTTTTTATTTGATATGAGATATTTTTATCGTATTATAATGTCAATTACTAATAAATTGTGAATTTTTACATGCGATTTTTGGTTTGCATCTATTGCATAAAAATATTGTAAAAACGATATGAATAATAAAACATTTAAAATCTCAAAAATGCGGACATGATCGAACGCATATCAATTTTTCTATTTTAACGTCGTACGTATCCCCTCTGTATGTAAAACGCGAAAATCGCATAGACACTGCTAGATAATAGAGAATTTTCAATAAAAGCTCAGCTAAAATACATAATTTAGGATCTAGTCAGCTTTAACGCATAGCGTTTTCCTATTCAAATGGTGTACGGGCATAGTATCGGTGGAAGCATAATTTCCTGTAGTGAAATATTTATACTAGCTTCGTAGCAGTGCTACGGAGCTACGCCGTAGTGAAATCTATGATGTTAAGACTAGCTACGTGAGTTATGGAAATGGCGTTGGCAAACAGTGAACGTCGATTGTATGATATTTCAGCGCCATTAATAGCTACTGCTTAATAAGATAACAATGCAATTTATGCGCTTTTGAGAATAATTTAGCAATTGCCTTAGTACACAAATCGCACGTTTAGAATGAAAATGCCGTATATTCAAAATTTTGAGTTAGTTTAGTTACATTGTAAATGCGAAAAATTACAAATATCTTTGAATTTGTATTTTATTCCCAATATATACTTTCCTATGAAATTTACATTAAATTACATTTAACAAGTTTTACCTGATTATAATGCGTTTGAAGATGCACTTTCAAGGTTTGGGTTTCTCATGTAATACATGTAAAAATCAGAAGTATACAACTTTACTAAATTTTATACAAAGCGGATAATATGCTAATGAATGAAGGTAATGAAATATTTAATAATAGAACCCGATCCGCTAATAGAACCCCGACTGGGTTCTATTAGCGGACTGGCCGATATCAAAATAATAAATTTATATGTTTAAATCGAAAAACAAAAGCTATGTGTGAAGACCTATATTATCTCTAGTAAAATATATGTCCATTGCTGTACATAGTAATATCTGTTCACTTCTCAGCATAACCGCTAAAATATGTTTAAAAGCCTTTATCATTCAATTTCCAAAGTTCCGTACGACGTACCACGTATCATCGCCGAAAACCGTCAGTCACTTTCAACTCAACCTGAAACTCCGCAGAAATCAATACCATACGAAATTCGGTATTTGCATAAAACCGTCAATATTACTGCCTTATAAAACACAGCTTGTCAATGTTTTACCGCGTTTTTATATAATGAAGCATGTCATAACATTTTTATAGCAAACATAAGCTATAAAACGGTTTTAGAGCGACATCGGTGCAAAGCCTTCCTTTGCGAATGTATCGAAAATGTGTTACAGTTATCGCTTTTATCGTGAAGTGGTAAGGGTCGTATTTGTGTAACACATAGTCCATGTCCGGAGAATTTGTTTAAGTCGCTATCTTAATGCCTTTTGCTAGTATTTGTTGGCCTGGAAACGCATTCGCTTGGTTATGGATTTGAGAACAATATAGTTCTGTATGTTACGAAGTCTGCTAGGGATAATAAAATCTATGTCTAATAGCGGCGTATTGCTGTGTTCTAGTATGAGAAGTGTGTAGGCATATTCCAAGTATTCACATTTTCGAGGCGTTTTATTTTAGTCTACCATGGATAAAAGTTTTGTAAATTATATGTAAATTCTGCTTAGGATATTAAAGTATTACGCATTCAAGTATTGTCATGTTTTGCTTTAAAGGGTGTGGGAAGAGAGATTAGTTTTCTCGAGGCACCTCATCTTAGCCGTCCTAGCACAGCCTTTGATCACGACCTTAGTACGACTATGTTAGTAATTGAAATTATTATTTACAAAAATAATTTTCTTAAAAGAAAATATCCACATAATGACTTCTACTTCTTGAAATTCTTCATTTAATTGCGTTTTATGAAGAACCTAATAATAATCATATTAGCCACAGTCATTCAGTATTAATTTATTCAATGAATCGACCATGGCGTCGCCGACAACTCCGACAGGAAATCGACGTTGACTGCATTTCCAGCTATTCACCATAATTCATTTCGATTGAAGAAAAGAAACGTCATTTTATTTATAACTAGACGGAGTTTTCGCTATTGCGAAAATGTGTTTGTTTGTACCTTGTTGGCTCTTGGGGTAAAATATGACGGACACCAAAAATTAGATAGAGTATGATTAGCACAAAAAATATTATGAAGATATCTTTTGACGAAGTTGATATTACAACGTTTTAAATTGGCACTAGTACGATAAATTACGTTTGATTCAATTGTAGTCGATGTGTGCTTATGTATACGCTGAAAAACTATCACGGCTTGACGACTTATTTGAAGCTATTTATTCGACGATTCGCAACATCACGATGTCAAATATTTGTAGTTTAGATCGCATTTTCTACTAAATCATATTCATTCAAGTGTCTGACGACTTATTTGAAACTATTTATTCCATCAGCGATTCGCAACATCGCGATGTCTCGCTGTACATCGCAATTAGAGGTCAATATTTATATAGAAAATCACATTTAAGATCCATATATAAAACAAAAACTTGTTAAACTTATTGTTCCATAGCCATAGGAGACTAGATTAAGTGGTCACATTTTAATGCTCTAATAAATATTTATAGCTTAGATCGCACTTCCATCTAAACAATATGGTTACTTTGATAATTAAAATACTAAGATACTTCACCACCTTGAAATTGAATGAAGCCAAAAAAGGATGATTCTATCATTTATTTTTTGAATTATTAATAAAAAACATTTTTAGAGAAAATTTACGTATAAATAACTAATACTACGTAATAAATAATTCAACGTAAAGTAAAGTAATCATAAACAAAATAAAGTATTCAAACATTTTAGGGACATTTCATAACGGAGACGTGGCAAAGCTTTATTTACGCAACCATTTCAATTCTCAAACCTATTTACATTTTCTTGTCAATCTATGTATTTTAGCAATCTCAGTATAGGTGTAACAGTCATCCGCGCAACTTCAAGTATCTGATAACTTATTTGATGCTATTTATTCATTCAGCGATTCGCTACATCGCGATGTCTCGCTGTGCATCGCAATTAACGCCGGCAGCTAAGTGTTGAGCGCCGGGTAATTGGCGCCTGTTCTGAATCGGTGGCAATTCATTACAATATTGCAAATAAAGGAAACGTTTGCCCAATTATTTTCCGAGTTGAAGTTGATCGTTCATGCTGAATGCAAATTTTGAGTCGATTTGTATATATTTGTAAAGCTAGCTCGAGACTTGGTTACGAAAGCCTGAAACAAATTTGAATTGGGTGATTCTTACGTAAATAAAACGCAAGTCTGTCTTCATTCCAATATTAACGGGAAAAATGATACCTTAACGTGAGAAATTGTAAATAAGTGTTATATATAACAAAATAACCTATACTCCTATGACTCACTCTTCTATGTCCGTTGGTTTGCAAGTATTATGTATTATCAGTCGAGTCAAGGTCAATAGAATTAATTGTAAAGCACTTCCAACGTTTTGTAAACGTGCTTTCAGAGGGTTAAAAATGTACCAATCTGTGGTTTAACTCATAGGCGTCCAATTCTATCATCATTTGTTAGTTATTCATGAGCGGCAGTGTCCACGTAACATGGTGCAAATTTAATATTAAAAAAATATATACTATTTAAAATGAAAATAAACGGAATTAAATTTATTTTCACGGACAAATCGTTCCGCCGACATTTCGTTACTCCCCTAAAAATACCTTCAGAAACACAATGCCCTTATTATTGCTGGCAATTGTCGAAGTGTTGCCTCAAGTATTCGGTTAAGAAAATAGGAAAATCAGTGCCCCTTTGAAGGCATCCTTGAATGCACGCCCTGCGATAATTCTCCCTTTGATCCGGTCCATTCAATCGAGAAGTCGAGCCCTTGGTTAAACATCACGAATGAAAAGCCATGGGGAATGTTTTAAGTAATTGAAGAATCGAAAGTCTTCAACAAAGGGCCGGCAAGTGGTATTACAGTTTCATTTCAAAATTCGAATTAACTGACAAGCGATATTTTGACTTTAATTGTGGTATCGTTTCGGATTCAAAGTAATTTATTGGGTCAAGATGATAAATCAGTTAACAAATTTAAATTAGTATGAAGTCGATATCAATTTCACTTGAAACCAAAATGTTTAGCGTTTCTGTTATTTAAAGTAATAACTTAGTCCATAACTATTAACACATTGTTTTTACTGTACCACTGACTTAATTTAATCATAGACGACCCGCAATTGCATACCAACTGTTATCTCGGTTTCGATTTCAAGCTAAGGTCTAAACAAAAAAATAAACCATCCGTCTTGGTTTTGGTAGTTTATAAATTTGCGCTTTATATGTATATGTATATGTATCAAGAGCACTATGGTACGACAAGGATAAGACAACGAATCTAGAACGCGTTTTTATATTATTTTTTACTTACCAAAATTAGTATGGTATAATACATCTACATTAGAATATAATCATATGTAGACACTCCCTATATGTACGCATTTCGCAGCATTCGCTAAATCAAAAAAGAAATCCCGTAGGAGGAAACCAATCGGACCAAAATCACTTTCCTAGTATATATTATATAGATACCCTTCACATACATCATTTTTTCACATTGTTATATAATGTACAATAATCTACATTCGCATTAAATTTTGAGTGCATTTCAAGCGCCCCTCGTACCGTTAATGTGTTCTTTGATATTGCCTAGTCAATCGGAATGATATCCTTTTGTTAAACATCGGAGATTAGGGCCTTTGTGTACCGGATGCGATTAGCTAAAAACGGTAAACGAGAAATTGTTATACGTAAGTACTTTTATATATACGTTATAATTATGGTTTCCTCTAAGTTTAACCGTACCTCAAAATTCAGTACCCATTTACAATGTTGATTATGAATGCCTTTACCTATATTATTGAATCATTTTGTCTATATTATTAGTTAAATACTTGAATTGAGAAAAAAAATAATTATCTTTCTAAAATGTTATAATGAACTTTACTTAAATTCGTAAAACTATAAAAATACTAAAATACTATAGGCGTGTTTAAAAGTATATGTGCCTGTTACGACGTACGAAAGTTCCCTTATTATTTTTACTAGCAACAACATCTTTCATCGCTACTAGCTGTCCGTGAGACAAGTGAATTCCTGTGATAGAATATTATTTTTCGCGCTTCGTTTGCTAAGAAGATTGCGGGCACATCTGTGTACACTGTTTTTGTAAATATACCCTTAAATAATGTTGAAAATATCTAGGGGATAATATAGGTATCAATACTTTACGGTGCAGAATATGATGGGATAGTTACTAGCGAAACTATTTAAAAAAAGTAAGAGATTTCTCGATTATTTCATGGCTGCATGAGGATTTCGTTAAATTTTGCAAAAAAAAGCATAAAAAAATAAACAGTAACTTTCGGTAATGTTCCTAATATATGTATAATTACGCATTATAAATCATGCAAAGTTGACTAGCAAGCAATTGGTATCCTTCTAGTACTTCTTCATATTATTATTTCTTACTCGAGGCTTTCCGAATTAATTTTATGTAGCAAAACATCTGTAGAATTTTTATAAAAAATAAAACTTTACACACAAATTTTAATGTAAGAACAATATTATTGCTTCTTAATTAAAGTGCAGGATTGTATATAAGTACCTAAATGAACTGATAAATCATTGGAAATTACTCCCAAGATCGGAAAAGATTTCTTAGAATTTGAAATGGGAAACAACTCCATCATTTTAAGCTTCTTCCAAGTACAATTTTCTATAGATACAAAAGATTTTCAATTAGTCGTAAAAACGTAAGAATGATTGTTAGAAATGGAAGCGGGACTCGGGCGTACTCCTTTATAATATCGAATACCTGGTACAGATTACTGAAGCCAATTTCCGGAGAACATTCGCATACTTCAAGCCATTGTATACTTACGTAGCTATATAAAGCGACAGTAAAACGTTATGACGAGATACGTAGAGAATTTGTACTGACAAAATATTCGGCATTCAGCCGCGTAGTCGGCCCCACGAAAGTCAACCTTATTGTGATGCTATCAAAAAGTTTTGCAACCAAATTTAACTAGATCAAAACGCACATTTAAGTTGGTTTCAACACACACATGTTACATTCGAGGGGCTAAACTTTTTACAGCCTGAACACTGTAAGAAAGTCGATAAGACCCCTATAATCGCATTGAGATTGTGAGTTTCCGAAGTAATCTAGATTCCCAAGTTTTCATATGTACGATGTCACGGATACTTGCGAAACTTTCTTTGTAACATTATCGTAACGTGTGGATTTTTATAAAAAGGTATTCATACGTTGTAGTAGGGATATATCATAGATGTCATTACATATGACATCGTTATTTACTATTTGGTATGAGTTACCCACATTCACAATATCAAAGACCTTTTTTTTTTTTTTTTTTTGGTTACGAGGGGGAAACCTTCAAAAGGTACCCTATGCCGTGGGAGCGGCACGGGGTTATGTGGGATTCTTACCGCACTAAAACCCCCCCGGTGGCCGTCCTCGGCGCTGCGTAGAGAACTCCGGGATCTCCAAAGGAACGCAACCGGAGTCCTCTTAGCGCGTTGCCCCATCGGGCTCTGCTCAGGTGAGCTTGACGCTCGCCACACCGTCTGGTGGGCACGACGGTATGCGACCACACATACCGCCGTCCTTCCCGGGGTCACTAGCCGGGCAGTTCGAGCTCCCACTCTTGCCGCCCGCAACCCCGGAAGCCCCTTTTAGTCGCCTCTTACGACAGGCAGGGGATACCGTAGCCCTATTCTGGTCCCGGAACTACAGGGACAAATATCAAAGACCTAGGTTACACTATTATACTGGCTACTGAATGGAATCTTAGAAAAAATAGAATAAAATTAAAGAAAATAGGATTACAATATAGGAAAATAGGTTAACAATGATATTTTCCTTCACCTTTAGAGATTTTTCGTATACCTACCTCGCACTTATCTACGTAAAGTAAATTTCAGAAACGAGTACGACATTATTTTGTATGCGAAGCACATTAAAGTTTCATAAATTATATTTATTACGATAATTTATCCTTCAGACGTCTTCTGTTGCTAAATACATAACGGAGAAAAGTTGAAAAGAGAGAAACTTTCTTAACATAGCTATCATTAATATTTTACTTAATAAAAAATAATACATGACACATTTATTTTTAATAACATTGAAAACCTTCTTCTTAATTAATTTTATTATAGAAAATTTTAATTATTGAACAAGGGATGGATTCTAAATAATGTTACCTACTGTTCCTCAAGTGGTCGAAATTCCATCAAAACGAACATAAAATTAACTGTAATAAGCATTGTTTTGAAGGGTTATATTAACCACAATCACTATCAGTAAAATCATGGGTGTCAGAGAATAATGAATAACAAACAACTTGATAACCACTCGCAAACAACATAACATGCCATTTCATAGACACATTAACTTTTATCTACGCCGATAACAGAGCTGAGAAAGAAAACAATACGAAACAGAAGGAGCGTTTCGGCAGTAAACTTTACTGCTATACTGGATATCCCTGAGGGACGCCATCGAACCATGTAGCACAAATAAAATGTATATTTTCAGTACGAATAAAATTGGCACATTAATACGTGGGATATCTTGTTGTGTTTTAAGTCAATGTGATATTTGACGAAGAGACATAGTCAATTTTAGAATACTGTAATATCTATAGAAATGACATGCTAATTAAATTAAAGGAAACGGAATCGCAAAGAATGGAATGGAACGGAACGGAACATAACGGAACAAAATGAAACGTATTCAAATGAAATTAGGTGTAATTTTTAGATTTGTAATAGTGCTTGATTGTATTGATAATAAGATAAAGGCATAACGAAAAAGATGTAAAGGTTTATTTTAGGCAGGAATTGGTATTGGCAGTGCTAAATATCGTTTATGTAATGCATGTTCAGGCGCCCAATTTGATTAGCTTCAAAACAAGTCTACCTACAAATACAACTAGATGTGAGGATTGGGCCGTAAAGTTTAGTGCGGATGTCTCTGGAGGGATAATAAACGAACAACCGGAGTACAGGTTGTATTGGACGCTTTGAATAAAAACTAGTTTTTATCCCTCAGAATAAATTATTTTTAGGGTTCCGTACCCAAAGGATAAAAACGGTATTACTAAGACTTCGCTGTCTGTCCGTCTGTCCGTCTGTAACAGTGCTCTATCTCTGGAACCGTAATAGATAAATACTTAAAATTTTGACATAGGATGTATAACGGTGGCCGTTATAACAACATATACAAAAATGTTGAAAATAAATAGGGGTCGCCATACAGAAACCGCTACTTCTCGACCTTTTTGCTTTATCTATTGAACTGTAATAGGTAGACAGTTCTAATTTTCACAATGTATTTATTCCAGTGGCTGTTATAATAACAAATACTAAAAAAATGAAAATGCTGGTGGTACGAAACCCTCCGTATGTGAGTTCGACTTGCACTTGGCCAATTATTATTTCTACTGTAATGAGACGTGTAAATGGTATTTTTTTGATTTCTCAATCTAAAGTCTAGAGCAAAGGTTCTTTGCAGTATTTTTATTTCCATGTTGTACAAATTAGAGCTGAGTACGACTCTGTTTCTTTCTTTCATTCTGTTAACTCTGTGGTTATTTTTACCAACGTCGTTCTCGAAGAAGTGAAGTTTACATTATTTTTAACCCGTTTGTTTCTTTATAAAAATCTTACCGCTACTGTCATTCCATGTACCTAGTGGTGCACACCCATGTGACGATGTGAATGTATAAAGTAACGTTAGAGACCCCAAACAAACAGTCGACCCATCACCATACACCCATCCAATTAGGAGTATCCAATACGAGTACTTGTAATTACAGCTTTAGAAAACGTATTAAGAAAAAATCCAATCATTTACCACTTTTTCTACGAGTTTTACTTTCAATTGATGCAAAATTTTCCCTCGAAGCAAGCATTTTCAAAATGTCAGTATCGTTACAAAATTTTCAAGCTAATGTCAACATTTTATTTGAAAACACAGCCGGCAATCATCCATAAAATTTCGCGCTACAGACGACTTCCCTAGGGAGTAGTGTGGTGTTGAACAAAGCTGCCGCTTACTGGGAACACTTCGATATTGAAATATAAATACGGATATAAATATAAAAACACCATGAAAAGTTGTAGTAATGATTGCCCACAGTGAGAGGATTACTATATTTCCCAAAGGTATGCATTTTGGCAACTAACATTTACTATCATTGTTTGTTGCGTCATATTTCTTTAAAGCTTATTCTTAATACTTAGTATCAGAATTGACATTGCCTCGCAGATAGCACCGATAGATAGACCGATTTCCAAAATTAAGATACCTCTGGTGTGGTTGTAGTTGGATGGGTAGCCATGGTATGGCCATTAAATTTCAGGTACAGCATGTTGATGGCGCTAAGCCTTCGGTCTCGATTAACGTAATTTAAAAATTGTCATAAAATATTTTTGGGATTTTACGCGCGGTTTAAAAACATTTGGTAAAAGTTGATCGCTAGATAGCGATGTAGATACACATGCCCAATAGTAGTACAATAATAGGGAAAATAATTTCTCAAAAAAAATTTTGATTTTGGATTTTTTTTATTTTTTATTTTTTTACCACTAAACATTTTAGATTTTTTATCCATCCTTCGAGTAATATATAAAATAAAAACATGTGCAAGCTTCTAATATTTAAAAATATAAAGGAAGTAAAGCACAAAACAACAGCAAATGGTCCATAAAATTTAGTACTGCACTGCGTCCCTCAGGGATAGGAAGTGTAGTGAACGGAAGTGTTCAACAAAGCCTCCGACATAATGGATGTCTGTCGATAGTACGACCAGTTCTCATTTTAGATTTCAGTAAAATTGCCTTGAACGTATCCTCAGAGAAGAGAAACAATTAAGAGGTTTTCAAATTTAGAAATCAATATATATATACCTTTTTTATCAATATTTTTTAAACAAAATACCTTATTGTTATCTCTAAGATTATTACTAGTGTAGTTTTTGGTTTTCACGTATATGTCGACGATATCCCAATACCGCACTTTATTAATAAACTGAACGAAACGACTTTAATATGAGAATCACTTTTATTCACTTTTATTTACAATTCGAGCAGAATAACGGCTTACACGACTGATTAAATGCGAATGTACCACGCTCTACCAGCGCGTGGACTTAAATACTACTCGAGTGACAAACAGCATAAGAACTACCTCACATCACTTGTTTTGTTATAACAAGTGACGTGATTCACAATAAATTTAACTGTTAATAAAATAACATTATATTGAAAATATTGTTTTAAAAAATACGAGAATAAGTATTTTAATATTATTATAATTTACATAATTTATTTGGTATGACTAACAAAGTGTTTTGAAGTACTACCGGAAATCGTCCATATTTTAATCTAAATATTAATTCCACATTGACAATCAAAATTGACATAATAAAAATTAATAATGAATTTTATGTTACTCCAAATAATTTATCTTACACAAATTATATTTGTTTTAATAAACAAGCGCGTTACAACACGCAAACATTCCTTACAAGTTTTCATAAATCGCCAAAAGAGGGCGCTACTAGTAGGAAGCAAATTAAACTAAGTTTTGTTTATAAAACAATAAAATTGGAGTCATAATAATCTAATTGATGTTTACTTTGAAGGTTTGCAACAATATGAATTATTAAAAATAAATTACAAAATCAATGTTTTAAAATCAGTCGAAAGAGTCAGTGCAATGTCTAAGAGACATTGAGGTTAGATCAATAACAGTATTGTAATTACGAATAATTATTTTAAACATTAAATATTATAATATAAACGTAAGATACAGATTTACACCCATAAATAATTATTTTAAACATTAAATGTTATAATATAAACATAAGATACTGATTTGCGCCCATATATACTTATTACGAATTATTATAAATTTAATTAAGCCTTCAAAAGCAACATAGACTAACATTCACTAATAAATATAAAAATAAACAGTGTAATAGAATTTTGTAGAATATAAATTATATTCAGAGTGGGAATGTTTAGCTAATTAAAATAATTAATATAAATCTAATTAAAAAGTCTTCAAACACAAGACTATTTAATTATGAGCCTAATTATAACATAAGTTTATGAATTTTTAGCTTTATCAGACATTGTTTGTACAAAATGTACATTTTGTACCGAAGCGTTTCGTTTTTATAACACTAACGCCACTGAGCTACGCGCGTCAAAACGTCCATAACTCAGTTTACGTCTAGTCGTGTTCCGTTCGCTGTTATAACAAAATCCCAGATCATATTACTGATTTTACCAGGAATTTCTAGCGATTTTCCTTCACACTTTTCTTTTCTCGAATCTTCTCGGAATAGTTTCAGACAATATTTTATGACAGGATTGCTGAAAGCTATCTTGTGTGGTTTTAAATTTTACAAGCTCTCATAGAACAAACTGAAACATTGCGGACATGTTTCAGCGAAAATAACTATGAATAGTGTTGAATTTTATTGAACACGTGTCTAGTAAATACACACGTAAATGGGGTGCAAGCATATCAAAACCTAATTACCATAAAATTCCAAGTTAAAGAAGCAATAAACTGCAATGGTAGTAATTACTGTTATTGCTTCATTCTTAGAGGATCTGCGGTTTGACTTAAAATGATCTGAAACAAATAACGATCTCCTTAAAGTAGATTACAGTTACGTTATTATGGTGACTAAGTTGAAACAATTCAAAACTACAGTGTGCACTTTTAGAGACAAATGAGAGGGATGATTACTGTCAACAATTGCAGCAAAACATCTGTACCCTTACCATGAGTTTTTACGTTTTTGACAAATATGAGTGTTATCGTATTTATTTACGTATTTGCATCTGGTATTTATTAATCAACCAATCTTAGCGGATTGTATCAGAACTATAGTGTCAGTAACGTAACATTAAATGTCTAATTGACAAAATGGCGCTTTATGTTTTGTCTCTCTGTTTTGCGAATATGTGAGGTAAACAAAAATACTTGAGCACTTAATTATTGTTACGTTTACTCAGTCTACTAAGCAAACGGAATAGAATAATGGATTTAGTAAACGTAACGTAAAATTATGGGATGTTTTGAAAAGGCATGGTAAGGGTACTGTTAGCTGATAACTTACGTCTAAACATGTAAAATATCTACGGGGAATCGACCACCAATGACCCTCTAACGCTAAGTTATAACACACATACTTGAGTCATCTTCTCGCAATGGTTCCGAATATTTGATAATAATATGTAACACTAGTATTTTTCCTCCAAATCTAATATGATATCACACTTCACTTAACTACGATACGAGAGATACGGACCTATACATTGGGTAAGAATAAAGAATTCCTCCGTACAATATTCAAGAAGTAAGAGGGTTTCCTCGAAACTGGAGTGGTCTCAGTCACGTACATTCGCAGCGTCCTTACTAAACCTATTTAATTTGAACTAAAGAGCCCGCTGAAGCCCCCTTGTTCATTTAAACGGCGATTGTTGGCCACGCATACTTCTACGTAGATACAATATTACTAGAAGTGGTTTAGTATTGATTTAAATTACTATATTTACGGAAAAGACATGAGAAAAATAAAATGTTACAGGTAATTATCACATGCTACCTTTCATACAATTATTAATTTTTAAAGTAAATAAACCAAATATCAAGCAATATATTTTTTTATAGTATGTTATATTAATAAATAAAGAATTCAACAAAAAATAAGTTAAAAGACTTGCTTACTACATCAATTATTATTGAATGGCAATATTTTAAACTTCACACCCCGATAGTGCCAACCTCAGGACACAGTAATTATTGTACCACTTTATCTTGGAATCGTTTAATGGGCTACAGATATTTTTGTCTTATAACAGTACTTACGCTTTAAGCATTACTGCTTTGTAGTTTGAGATAGTATGGTACTAGGGTGTTATCCGAGGCAATCCGACTTAATCCTTAAGTAGACTGACCACAGGTAGAACTCCAATCCTACTTAAATATGATTACAGATGTTCATGACTTATTATCCAGTAAATCTCATAGTCATTTGCTTAAGAATAATTATATGTCTCTTCCAGAATCCTACTGATGTTATATACTACTATAGTGTAGACGTCGGCTGTAAACCTGCCTTTATTTTAGCCTAGAGAATTGCCCCAATTACAATCATGTAGATAATAACAATTCTCAATTCTAAAGGGACACTGCCCCCACTAAGTTAAGCAATTGTTCCTTACAATTGTGGTAAATGACCGAAGGAATTTGTAAAGGCGACCCCACGGTGCGGTAAAATGAGCAATGTTATTACAAACTTATATTTGTTAAATTATATCTGATTATAGTAACTATTTATGATGACACTTAATGTAACCGACTATCAACTTAGTATTGTTAAACGTTACTGTAAATACGTATGAGAAAAGAAATATTTATGTTTGATATTATTTCTAGGTAACAGAAAATGTATCACATTTAAGAGCAACATAATTATACCTATAGTATAACTATAGGCATGATCCTTTTTTTTGTTTACGAAGGGGAAACCTTCAAAAGGTGGCCGTCCTCGGCGCTGCGTAGAGGACTCCGGGATCTCCAAAGGAACGTAACCGGAGTCCTCTTAACACCTTCCCCCGTCGAGTTCCGCCCAGATGAGCTTGACGCTTGCCACTCCGCCTGGTGTGCACGACGTTATGCGACCAAATAAAGAATTTGAATTTGAATTTGACCAATATGCCGCCGTCCCTCCCGGGGTCGCTGGCTGGGCGGTTCGAGCTTCCACTCTTGTCACTCGCAACCCCGGAAGTCCCTTTTAGTCTCCTCTTACGACAGGCAGGGGATACCGTAGACCTATTCTGGTCCCGGAGACCAGAATAAGGCTACCGTATCCCCTGGAACAGGGGCAATCTATAGGCATTACCTATCACCTTATTTTTAAAGTAAATTATAACTTTATAGTAATATTTGAACAAATTAAACACACTAAGATAAACAGATCAATACATAGACAGATATTAAAATTACATCAATTTTAATTTCCATTTAGTTACGAAAGTCTATAAAATGTAGAATAGTAGAAAATGTAGATCTAAATCAGCAATAATCATAAAACAATTAAAAAATAAATTGTATCCTATTTTATTCGGAGTCGTTTGTCTACTGAGCTATACTCGTAACATCAATGGTTCTGAATTGAAATTATAAAATATATATTTTTTTTTCGAATGCTCTATGCTATTTAATACCGCATTTTTTCGCAAATACGATCACTTCCAGTAATTAAACTTTGTTCATTGTTCATGTTAACCCTTTCCCGTTCTGTGGTTAAGAGTACCCAAGTAATGGGTTAGTGACCCGAGCTGTCCATGAATTAGAAATAAGTACCGTAATTATACGCTGCACTTAACGCTAATGCAGATTTATGCATTTAATTTCGACACCTGTATTGCTATTTTACTGACCTGTCTCATCGCTAACGATGTTTAGCGTCGAACGACTGAAAAGAAAAAGTATTAAATGAAAGATTTTCAAAGATTTTTTTAAAGGGTTTTTTTTTATTTCTATGTGTGTTTCTAGTTACGTATTCTATTTCTACGTATATTAAGTTTAATTTGCGTTTGAATTGATTTTAATTGTAACATGATATTAATGCAAATCGAAAAATACATCAAACTTTTGCAAACTCCTTTCATTACGCAGAACAGTAATTTTGGCAGCAACTTTGAGCATACACAACATAATAAAACATTTTATTAGCTACATAAACTTTTCCATAAAAAAAACATTAATTGGACTGAAAATTACCCTTCAATATTAAAAATAATAAAAGTATCATTTATTTCATAAATAACATTCACCTTTAATTTCTTAGCTTCTGTTGACAGGTGCTTTTCAAAGAATTGAAGCCTTAAGCAGGTACGCAGGTGCTGCTAATTTGATATTAAAACATTGAACTCGAAGAAACCGCCAACATAACATTACAGCTACATTTATATTGCACATATATTGTCTTGTTAGTCATACATTATGTCGGGTACATATATAATTATAATTATGTTTTCTAAGCTGTGAAGTAAAGGAGAAGTTAACCACTTCATTAAAAATACCAATATGTATATGCATTTTTGAATAATTTTTAACAACGTCTAAAGAGTACTTTTTTCTAAAAAATAAAGATAAAATAATAAGAATATTACCTATTCATATAATATTTTTATCTCTCGAGAAAATGTATTCGTACACATTATGAGCATTTGTTTTTTTTTATCGCTGTTTAGCTTAATCTTTAATCCTCAGTAATATAACAAGTCATTTACACGAAATGCAAAACACAATTCAGATTACACGCATATTGCGTCCATACCAAAATGAAATTAACATTTAATGGGCTGAACTATAAATGGGATGCACTGTTTTCCTGGCTAGTTTATATTCATATTTCGTTTTCAACTGTTATAATTCATATTATTTTGCTATTAATAAAATTTTGTTTTCATTACCGAAACATTACTGTCGTTTTGTAGCGCGTATAGCTTCGTGACTCATGTGGACCAAAAGTGATCTACAAAGTTTAGCGTCGAGCACGGTTGGATGAGGAATGGGTGAATGCTAGTAGTTCATGTGCACTCCCATGTTTAAGAGGGCATGTGGAATTGTCGGTCCTAGAAGTTATCATTCTATAGCTGTCATCAAAGATGTCGAAGGTTCTATCGTTAACCAATTACTGGCCCACTACAGGGCGCGGGTCTCCTCCCAAAGTCGGAGTTAAGGCACAGACCTGTATTTATTTTTTAGATACAGGTCTATGGGTTTAGGCCATAGTCCGCCATACTGGCCAAGTGTGATATGGTATGGTATGATATGGGCCTTCGAGATTTTTTACAGAACACTAGAACTATAGGCTTCCTTACGATGTTTTCCTTTATCATTACATCAAGTGACAATTAATTTATAATAAGCACATAACTTAGGAAAATCACACGTGCGTGTTTGAGTTTTGAACCTTAGACTCCCGATCGATTCAACCTCTAGCCTACTACCTAGAGCTATTTCTGCATTATGTGTTAATAGCTCAAAGGTACACCTAATTGTTGGGAGCTTATGCCCAGCAGTACAAAATTAAAGAATTACTAGTACAGCCACTAAATGTCGACGCTGCTTGTACCTCAAATTATACTCAACTACTTCAATTATGTCAATAGGCAAAAGTGTAGGGATCATTAATAGATGATAGTCAATAGGCATCAGTATAAAGAAAATAGCTATTACTTGAAACACTTAGTCTGTTATGTAAATAGGTACGCGTGTATTTCGCAGAATTGCCTATCATTGCCAAATAGACGTAAATTGAACACGAACAAACACTACAGCAAAGGAGAGTCAATACTCTTGTTTACACAAATGCCATGAAAATGACAAGCCGAGGAGTAAATCTTAGGCTGAAGGTATAGTACTATTGCCAACTTATGTCATAAAGGCCCTAGAACTGTGCCTTACTGTAGTCTTTATATTTGTGTGAAATGATATAAAATATATATTTATTTTTGTATAGACCTACGGAGGCACTTACAAATTGTGAGTAATTATATTTTTTTCATATACTACTATTGGATCGGAACGTGACCTCAACTGGGAAAATCTTTTCGTATAATAGCCGTTATGTCGGAAATATAAAATACCGCCATTTTAATTTTTAAGAACAACGATCAACATTTCGTCTTATTTTGTCTTAAATGGAATCCCCGGGGCAAAACAAATATTCTGATCGACAAACGATGTAAAAAAATCAAGAAATAATTTTAATATTACTTTCATTTTGACGCAGGAAAAATATCAGTACCAAAAATGCATTCTCCTTTAGTAACCCGTACCTTATTATATTAAATATCAGTATACATGGACAGGAAAAGTGTCATCCACTTATAGGAATTATTTATTACCAGTATAATAAGTTGTTTTCACTTCAATCAATCTGAGGTCAGGTGTCAGAGTACAGCGGGGTGGAAAGAATTTCTAGACCACTTTAGTGACACTCTACTAGGCAAGACGTCATAATAGTAATAAAAACGTAGAATAAACTTTCACTATCCTATGGATAAGAGGCAACGATATCGTATTTTAATTCAGGCAAAGTTCTAAATCTATGGCGGTGTTGAAACTTTCCATTCAGGGCAAGTTTGCCAAAATACTTCAGCACAAACCATCTTAATAAATATAGCAGCATCGAAGTAAATTTGATCGAACAATGATATTAACTTATCACGAGCATAATAGCAAGTCTTAAAACTTTAGTACTAACGAAACCATCCAATTTGCTCGCTCGAGGAACGGTCGGAAGCCTGCTAAGTGCAACTGTTACTACATATAAACATCGTAAAGGGGTGAGTAAATGTACACCTACCATTATTTTTGTAAGAAAATTCAGGATGACTTAAGAAAACTTGTTTGAATCTCGAAGCTTTATTAAGGCTAACTTTGTATATATTTTTGAAGTTATTATAATATTAATACTTTAATTTGCAGGTAGAGGTTTGTGTGGTTTGACTCCGGCGACACCACCGGCATACCGATTTCTGCCTAATAACAGCAGTGTTAAGCGATGCTTTTGGTTTAATTTGAATGTAGTAAGGAAAACATTCTTAGTCGAGGCGATCACACTTAGTTCTCAAGGATACCGGCACATCTATGGTCAAACTCAGGTCGGAATTTAATATTAACTAGAGTTTATTAGACAGAAACCCCTTGAGCGACAGTAGCCACTTCCTATCAGAAGGACTGCATGTTCGTTAGCAAATTCTATATTAAAAAAAAAATTGTTACTTATTCTCAGCTCTCCTACTATTTTGCAAATATATTCTATTAGCATATCCACACATCACAAGATTTGTGGAGTCCCCACAAACAAGGTAGTTGGCACAAGGGCGCTGTTCCCTCCTGTCTAGCGGCGCCCTCGTGTAGTGTCTGTCGCAAGGGTTTGGCGTGACGGACAGAAACTAAGGGATCATATGTTGATAGAATGCTCAAGTTTAGATGTTTGTATTGAAGAATCCTTAAGTAAAGTAAAAATTAAATTAATATATTCAATTTTATTCACCTTAATTTACTTTTCGTACGGGCTTGACAAACATGTTTCTGACAATCTTTTTCTTTTCGATCGTTTGTTTGACAAACATGTTTGTGACGAACACTATATTCGTGACAAACTAGGTGCGGGGTGAACATATTTGTGACGAACATCGTATTCGACAAAAATCTTTGTGATGCACTGCATGTATGGTGAACTATGTTTGTGACGAACATATTTGTCACGAACATCGTATTCGATAATTTTTTTTGTGATGCACTGCATGTATGGTGAACTATGTTCGTGACGAACTGCATATTTGACAAATATATTTAACGACCTACGTGTTTGACAACATGCTTGTGCCACAAAACGTGTTTAACAAACATGTTTATGACTTTCATCATGTTTGGCAAAGTTTGTTGGTAAGTAAGTATATGTTTGATCATGTTTGGCAAAGTTTCTTTGTAAGTAAGTAAATGTTTGACATATATGTGTGTGACTAATTGAGTCTTTGACAACATGTTTGTGACAAAAATCGTATTGGATACACACGTTTCTCATGTTCTGCATATTTGGCAAACTATGTGTGTGACAAACTGCGTGTATAACAAGCATATTTGTGTTGAACTAGGCAGATAAAAAGATCATTCAGATATTGTGAATGATGTAAGTCTAGGTCATTGAACCGTCTGAACTTTTGAACGAGTCAGCAATAGTATAAACAATCCAACATGTCGTATTTTCTAAGGCTGTATTTAGAGCTGGCGCAGATGAGGGCAAACCACACAATAGCTTCCGCTAACGAGGACCGTGTTGTTCCTGGGAATGCAAGACGATATCAGGATTTAGGCCAGGATTTAGGCATTGTAATTGACTCCTTTAAGTTATAACAAACCTCCTGAAGGTAATTTTACGAAAGCCTTGTCTTGTAGTAATGAAAAAGTTATTAAGTTGTACATAACTTATAAAATTAAAAACAGGTTAGAATTAGATTGTTATCCTGATTTAAGGTTATCTATAGATACATAGCTATATCTGAAGACTTAGTTGGAATGCCTCGACTGTCTCCTTCTTACCACAGCCTAACAATCAGTACTTAGACACTCCTGTTTAAAATAGCGTGGCGACGGAGTTATTTTGATCGAACTCCATCATACTTTAAATTACTCTACTGTAATTAATTAAAATTCCCTTATTCAAATTTAAGATTGTAGTACCATTTGTTCCAAATTTTCATGGCTTCCTACACACGTGTGTATCAGTAAAATATAGGACTTGTCCTAAATTCCTCCACAAATTGATGTAATCCATTTACAAGACCAACAAATTAGGACAATGGGTGACGACAATCAGGGAATGTAAAAAAACATCAACGAAATAACACGCCGCCTGTCGTTAAAATGATTACTTTGTGGCAATTTACAAGGACGATATAATTTGGTTACCATTTACCTAACGGTGTGGTCAAATTGAATTGACCTGTTATGACTTATCTTCAATTTTTATCGTCATTCCTTTCACAAATTACTTATTTAGTTACAGATAGATATGAACCACTTACTATCTAATTCTCATCAATTGAACCATATATATTGAAATCAATACATATAGAGCTACTGGCTGACCCGGCAAACGTTGTTGTCATATAAATAAAAAAAATGTTAAGGGTAAACAACCCGTATCACTTAGGGGTATGAAAAAAAGATAGTAGCCGATTCTCAGACCTACTGAATATGCATATAAAATTTGGTGAAAATCGGTAAAGCCGTTACGGAGGAGTACGGTAACTAACATTATGACACGAGAATTTTATATATAAGATTAAAGCTGCCATTGTTAAGTTTTTTTTATGTAAAAACTCTCATTCCGCGTCCTCGATTGATTGGTAATCCAATGTTTGCTTATTAAAAATTGAAATTTGGCCATGTCTAATATCGCCGGTTAATTTATCCAATAGTGTGTATAGCAAAACATCGACATTTGACAATTTATTTATCCTAAACATAGTAAAATTTTGATCTTTGGTAGGTAAAAATTGAATAGATTGATTATTAATTACCGGCGAAAAGTTATAAAATTACCCAGAACGTACCTACTTTGCTGTTGCAAGCTTATGAGTGCAAAAACATTTGAAGCATAAATAAAACGTTGGTTAAAATATGGAGTTAAATCCACGAATTACTTTTCGAATTTAGCACACACAAAAATTTGGAAGCACAATGTTTATATACAAAAGCTGTGCTACTCGTTATTATGCAGGTCTTCAAGGGGCGGTCTCGAAGGGTTGCGGTTGTGGTGTCGCGACATGCGGGCTGAACTAGCAGGATAATGGCCGCTTTGTGTTATTCACTTGTCTAATGAGTTGTTCGTCAACCGTCTTAATTAAATACCCGCATTCTTCTACAGATTGCATTGGTGGTTTTCACCTGATGTAAATGTCAAAGCAGTCAAAGTCGATCAATAACCCAATTTTCGGCAATGCACGCATTACTGTATAATGTATATTACACGAAAAGTTTCAGCGTGCTTTTCCTCCTATCATAACTTCATTATTGTTGCACTTAATGGGAGGGTAAGGAAACCTTTAACCGCCCTCCGCTTCCACCTTCCTACATTCCAAAATACATAAACGCAGGCAATTGCCACCAGTGAAGTGCATAGTAGCTAAATTCAAATTGGAATTGGTAGTCTGGTAGTATTGTTTTTTTATTTATTTTCTCTCATAAGGTACATTCATACATATATTATTAATCTGCCAAACTGTGTAACAGTTTGTCAGCAGTGTTCCCGTGGATAGGGATAGTTGTACACCTTAAAAGACACACAACATACAAATATATATATACCACAAACCACTACTTGTTAACGCATTAAAAATGATACAATACATGAAATATGCATGAAATATTGATAGTGATAGTAGAATTTGCAGCCCTTTACTCACGGTAGAATTTCCTAAAGTATCATCCGACTATCGCTTCCGACTATTTGTGTAGTAAGAGGGAGACAGACTTTTCCGAGGCGTTCCAGCATAGTCCTCAGGGGTAGCGGCGCATCTGTGGCCGACCTCAGGTAGGAATATCTAATCTAATAAAAATGTATTCTTCGAAATTCATACGACCATTACACAAGTAATAGGTAGAAAGTAGCAAACCACGATATCCTTAATGGATTCTTATTTTCCGCAAAATAAACAGTAGCAAATGCCCGGAAAATAACGCTCCACGGACCTTAGTCTCGTGATTGACAAGTGTACATAAAGAGGCTGTAATGAGACCCGGACCCAATGAGACGGAGATATTAAACGCGAATACAACAAAATACTTGAGTAAGCGAGTAATCCTTAATGTGGTACACCTTAGTGTGGTAGAAGCCTCTGTGAACTCCGGCGGCATTGCCGCCACACCTTTTGCCTAGTGCTAAGCGCTGATGTATTTTGGTTAAAAAGGTGTGGTAAGGGAGACATCATTTTCCGAGGCATTCCAGCTTAGTCCTCAGGTGTAGTATCATCTGTAGCCGATCTTCAGTACGAATCTAATTTTATCTGGAGTTGATTGTAGATGTCCATTGGTGGCAGTATCTACTGATTCTCGTCTACTAATTCTGATACATAATTATATAAAAAAAATAGCAGCCGCATTTAGTAGCTTTTTACTAGCTACCGGTGTTTTTACTTCTAAACAGTGTTAAGGACTAATATGTTCTGTTTGTAAGATGTGGCGAAACATACGGGTGCTGCTAGGTGTTCCAATAGTCCTCAAAGGTATATCAGTGGCCCATAGATCAGTGACCAGACAAGTTGGATTTCAATCCTATGCGGGTTTGATATGCATAGACGGCAGTGGCCATTGTCCATCGCCCATCGAATGGATTGTATGTTCGGTACTACGACTTGATAAAACAAAATTTTGTTAATGTTTCAAGAATGAGAAATTCCTTTTGTTAGAGGAAATATTGTTTCGTAACCGGCCACGGTCACTTGTATCATGTAATGAATCTGCGCCACCTTGCTTCTCTAAATTTTATTCTAAAATACATTTAGTTATAATTTATTAATTGAAAACGTACACATAAGCACATAAGCAGTGTGCGAAAGTTTCAGCAATGTATCTCATTTGTGAAATAAAATATTTACAAAAGTATTACAATTAGGAGGCTTAAATAAAACACAAATATGAACAATATAATTTATAATTTTGTGCATACAATTCTTTCACGTAGATACTAACACGCAGATACTAAAGTAGATAATAACAATTAAATATCTATAACAAAAATTTTAAGTAAAAGCAAAATAATGTAAAATACTGACATCTTGTAACCTAACTAATAACTACGTTCATTTATACTTTTAGTATACGCTTACACAAATTAGTTCAAAAATGTTTTGGTAGATGGCACTCAACACATATTAATATGTACGCTACTCACTAGATGGCTCTGTTATGACTCCTTAGTAACTGGATTATTTAATTTTAGTTACATAAAGTAGATGGCACTACATGTTTGTTTATAGTAATCAACATAGATGGCGTTGTATCCATCACTTATTATAAATATAATTTCGAGTCGCGAAACAGATGGCGTTAAATTAGATTAGGTCGCAAACCAATACAGATTTTCAACGATAGTAGTAATCATTTTAGATACAGTATCAGAACTAGCGTAATTGTTACATAATTTTATGTCAATATTATTTAATTATTTTAACTCCAAAACAAAACAAAAAGTTCAATGACCTCTGTTATTCCGCCACTTACAGCTCTTCATGTTACAAGTTTTTGTATGGATGCGTATAGGTATTTCTTCATATTTCATCGAAGAAAGCCAATTTACTACTGCTATCGATATTTTGTTGTGATTGTGTATTTTAACTTACATATTTCATAACTTATGCGAGAGTAATCGGCAATTTACTTCATTTCTTTAGGTTTTAAGATAGGTGGATCGGTGTTTTCTAGGCAGTGTTTTAGAAAATAATTATGTATTTTACTTCAATTTTGTATTTTTAACTTGATTTATTCTAGATTTTGTATAAATCAGATTTATCTAATCATGTTGAAGTGATAGGGTTGATTACAATAAAAATAAGAAAACAAATGAATAACATTATCACGATGGAATTTATTTTTCAATGTCAATGACAGATTACAGTTTTAAATAAAAAAGTAACTTTGCACGCTGTTAAAAATATCGTCATAACATAGTATGGTAGTCGTGTATACAGTAAGACTTCACGAAAAAATATAATAATGGCTGAGTTTATTGTACCTATTAGCTACAAACTTAAATCATCAAAATATCAAGCTCAATATGAGCTATCGAAATTCTCGACCGTCGGTCTTCCCTGAGTAATTGACCAGGATGTATACAAAAACAGCATATCATTGAAAACTTTTTATTCCATTCTCTTATATTTTCATAAATATCACAGCAGGTAAAGACCGGGCGAAAATCTGAAAATTACACTACTATAGCATGCAATGCAATTAACGCAACGTCTATTATATTCTCTATAATACATTTTGACTTGACTGTGAAACGCACTTGACATTTGAAAAATACGGATACAATTAAAACGTCCATTTTGCTGTCCGTCATTTGTCTAAATTTGAAAGTGCTACATCTATCGATATGGACATCGAACGAAATGCAAAATCGTGTGCTTACGGACAACAAATGGACGGTAAATCTAAGATGAGTCTAATTTTACCCGAAATGGCGGTGACCTAAACATTTAAAACGCCAGAAATCCGATATAGTTTGGAAATTGAATCATGTTAAACAATATCAGAAAATATTTAAATTTGGTAGTATGTATACGTTACGTTAAAATTGTACCATATTTCAGTCTCACTCACAACACAAAACGAATGATATAAAATACTGCATCAAACAAAGGTGTTCTTTAATATCCACACAGTACACGTGTATAATATAGGCTCACGAAACTATTTGATCGAAGTTCGTCTAAGAATACGATCATGTCTAGAATAAGTTAATGAACTACAAATGCCCTATAGTCAATATTACAGTTATCAAGGCATCATCGTTTCTCTATCATTATTATTGGATTTTCGTCACTAGTATGCGCGACCGCATCTTCCTAAGTTCATTCATAACTTTAAATTAAAATTAAACTAAATTCATTTGACTATCACTCATGCTTACAACATTCAGATATCGGCAACGAAACAACACTCAAACATCAGTGTTCTAATACTTAATAATACATATCTAGGCTTTACATCACAATGAAGTGCTGAATGAATGAAGATTTACATAAGAATATTGGTCATAAGATTACTTAATTGGTCGAAACGATATGTCAAGAAAGAGGGCGAGATGCCCGTGAAGACATTTTAACTTTTAAAAATTTTGATATTCGAGTAAAGATATGATTATGATTACAACCATGGAGTTGTTGGTTGAGGTCTATGCCTGATCAGCGCTGAAGTGTCCTGCTTCTTAGCTGCTTGAATACGTATGTTGTAAAGGCGGCTAATACACGTAAATTTGCTTAAGCTGCGGCTTGAGCTCGGGCGGGATCGTGTACACCTCCTGTTCAGGCTTCTTCTTCACCAGTCGTTTCCAACGACCACCAATGTTCTTGCGTAGACTGCGAAAACTCGCACGCTCGTTACCGATCGGCTGCATCAAGTTGTCCTAGAAATAAAAGAAAAGAGACGTTATGACCGGTTCTTTGATCCAAAACGTCTGGAATAGGTTTGTTGACCCCGATGATTCGTGCCCGATTTAGTGGTTCCGTTACCGTCCCCGATGGATGCATTAGGTGCATTTGCGCCGATGTAGAAACGATTTCCAGTTACACAATACTCCCCACATGCTATATTTAGACGCGGTTGCCAGCCAAACAAACGTTGAAAGAAGGTCGTCTCGTCGAACGTTTAATGTTATTACTTTGACGCGAGAACTTTTTGTAAACGTTCCTCGTATTGTGAATCTTAGTTATGATTGAGACTGGTTTAAGCAGTTTTTTTTTCATTTGTGCTATCTAGGAAACGCGAAATAAACGTTGAGGCCGTGCGCGTATGAAGCAAGCCTTGAATACACTATTCAAAGGCACATTAGCATTCTCTACTTCCTGGTACAGACCCGATATGGCTATTCGTGTATTGCAAACATAAACATGAACGATGCAACGGTAAGTAGGCCTCGGGAAGTGGTAACCGGACCGTGTTAATGAGGGTAAATTATTTTGAGAGGCTGCACTTTTCAGTACAGTTTGTTTGCATTTACGGTCTTTTGTTCCAAGCTAGACTGCCACAAAGAAAGAAGGTCGAACGGTTACAACATGCTCGCCTTGTGCAGCTTTCTACTCCGCAAGCGTGTCCCGACATTTAAATTATTATTTCGCACTTAGATATCGTGGCCGAGCCGTTTAACCAACTCTCTCTCGCGTGGCGGGGACGTGGGTCGCACCAATCACGATTTCTTTTGAATCTTAATGTTAACGTTCCTAACTTTCCATATTGTTTGGCTCGAATTGCAGGAGGTACAAAACTTAACTAGAAAATGTTCACATCTGGCGTGTGGCATTAATAGCATTTGGGTCAAGTATAAATGCTGCAACTGGTTCCATTCTCGAAATAGGATGTTAATGAGTGTTGATGTCGTAATGTGATCGTAATATTTTGATAACTAACCTGATCGTGAGGATAGACGTAAGGCGGAGGCAGCGGCGGTGGGAACTGCCACAAGGGCTGCTGACGGAAGGCAACAGGCTCAGGCGGTGGTTGCGGCGCAGCCTGGAGCACAGCTTCGGCCGGGTGCACCGAAGCCGAGTGCTCCTCGCGCTTGCGCAGCTTACTGTGGACGATGCGAATCGCCATCATAGTACCGTTGTTTCCGACCATCGTGGCGAAGGATCCTTCAACGCAAGAATAACTGAACACACTGGGCTGGATCACAGGTAACAAGTTCCAGTCGGGCAGTCACAACATTTCAATTTCACAATTTTCACTCACAGCCGTATCACGGTCTAAACGACGCGCGTAACTAATAACTAATTTAAATAAATTATCACAATTATTTATATTTTGTAAGTAGAGCTATTGCACATATCACTGCTCGTAGGAACGCGCGGTAGACCGCGTTACGCGAGCTTCAGCTGCGCGGTGACTAGAATGTTATCGTAAAGTGGCCGGCAGGTGCCTAGCAAAGCGCTCGCTCGTGCCAAACGACCTCTACGGAGTACTCCATGCGTCTGAGTTGGAGTGGAGGGGCGCGCATGGCTTTTATATGCTCGCGTCTGACGCGGCGCCAGCGCGGGTGGAAGGGAGAGGGGGGAGAGGATTTGACGATGTGGCCGTTTTCCGCGAAAAACTACGACTGGTGGCGATTTCTTCGGTCGCTCTCATATCGTAATGGTAACGATAATGACGCATCCGACCGTTGGTTAGTCCCGCTTGCCCAAGCCATAAAATTAATTCACACACGTTTAACTTTTTATAACGTGGTCTAATCGATTCGGGTTTTACTATGACGGCTGTGAGTGCAAATCTGACATTTAAAACCAGCTGTGTCGTGAATTCTTGCGTTAAAGATGATCCGTCGTATACATAATAGAAGACTTAATCATACATACAGATAAAGCTATCAGTACACATCAATCAAATGCAACAAGTAGATAAGGGGTTGCCGGAATCGCTAAGTTTATATCAGTTGCCGGCGTTAATCATGAGACCGTAAGTAAACAGAGACCACGCTTCCATTTCGGCAGTTAAACTTATCTAGAACGTCGAGATAGTAAGAAAAATTAATGAGCCCATATTGATTTTGTGGATGATAACAAATGCGAGGGAGACGTCCTGCATTTCACCATTAACCGAGTTCAAAGTCCAGAGAATATAAATGTATAGCAAACTATAGCGAGTTTACGCACATCTGTGTCTATGGACGGAACGGGCGAAACGTTGGGTGACATTGCATCTCTTTCGGTCAAACACATGCACGCGTATATCGTGAAGGAGGTGCGTATTCAGCGCTTTCGACTCGTAAAGGCAAAGTAGGGCTGCAGGGCAAGGGAGAGCGGGAAGGTGCAACGCCCTTAGTTCGCTCTAACTTAGCCGAGCCTTCGGGCCTTTGACTCGAATGTGGGATAAAAAACACAGGTAGTGAACCATTATAAGTTGTTACCCTTGAGAACCGTCTGGAGGATATCGATGATAAACGAGATTTCTACCGAACAATACAAACGCCAACGAATTCTAACGAAAACCTAAAAATAAAATTCTAGTTATTTTTAGCTGAGCAAAATAACAAAACGTAAGTCACGTAGTAACATTACCCTGATCGAACGAATATTATCTTACGTCAATAAACATACAATTTTAAGATCATTCCGTGTACGTACATTATTATCTTTATCTACAAAGTCACGCTCAAATGTCTTTATCTTTAACATTAAAAACGTATAGCACAAGTCAATTAATTTATATGCGTGCCAGTCTCAACACAGCTATTGGCTGATAAAGAAACCTTGGCGGAATATCGAGTTCATCTAAAATATCAACAATCAACCGTGTGATCGTTACCAAGGAGACTATTATACATACTCGTAGCATCTGTATGTATCTATGGCGTATACTATTTGTGTATTCACGAATATTTTCCTGTGACTTTATTTGCCTATCGTTTTATTAATTTATCTCTTAACTGAGACTGGTCTAACGTAATGCTAGATTAACTACGGAAAAAAAGTTACTAAGTAGTTCAAGCGCAAAAAAAAATATTATAGTACTAAAATGACTTAACCTACTGATTTAAACATAAACTTTTTAAAAATAGGTTTCAATGTATCGCGTGATGTTTTTAGTGTGCACAACAAGATAATTTTTGGAGTATGGTGCTAGCAACAGACTGTTTTGACCTCATGCTTGCGTCAATAGAGTTTATCAGGTTGACTTCGATCATTGTAAAAAAATCCGAACAAATAAAGTCTGTTTACCAGTGGATATAGTATTGTTGATAATGATAGTGTCAATGATGTTATTAACGTCATTATTCCAGATGAACGATCTAGAAGGCCGTATAAGAAATTCAATAAGCAGTCTATAAAAGAGTGCAATTGATGAAATGATTATTAGTGGCGCCGAAGTTCGATTGTAACATTGACGTCATTATTGATGAGAGCCAATACATTTTTAATATGGACATCGCTGTATATATAAAATAGATATATGATCATCCTAGAAAACTTAATTGCAACACATGTCTTTTAGTAGTTCTAATTAACTCGACAGACTCATACTATAGTACCTAACCTTTTTGGATTAAGAATATGTGTGATTTTCATATTCTTTACTTTCAACTTATTGGTTCATAACTTTATTTTCGAATGTGAATTATAAATATTAAATAATTCTTTTTGTAGGGAATTTAGGGGCGATCGTTATTACAATTTGATTATTATTGTAGACAATTATAAAATGCAGGATAAGACAATACAAACATAATATCGTGGCATAGACTCATAATTAATGTTACATCGGTTCGATTATTTTATTACAAATAAACCATAAAAGCAGCGACGGCGAACATAATTAGACTTATTTTCCTTTTATCACAATTGCAAATATAAATTTAGTAGATTATTAAACAAAACGGGATTTTAATTAGCCATCAATGTATCATAACGAGCAATGGGGTAAATACAACTATTATATGCATTAGGCGAAATAAACCTTATTTAAAAAGTAAAAAGTTTGTCTCGGAATTACCTAAAATTTAAAATTGCAAATAATATAAGTGTTATTAATATAATATGTCTTCAATTCAGCCATCATAATTGTATTGACATTAAACTAAATAAGATATTGAATTACGATACATTTTTGAAGTTATTTCGTACATTCGTTTTCAAAGAACAATCTGCTTATAAACACAATAGACATACTTATTTCCTTTGTCATACAGGATTTATTTGCTTGGACGAGAACAATTCATACCTTGATGCATTCTCTCGGGTTCTCAGACGACCTGAGATCAATAGGGTTTCGTTTGTAATCTCTTATGTTTACGAAAACATCGTCTGGGGCTGTTATATAAACGTTGAAAAGTGGTCACACAAACAATGCTTACGTTCATTACGTTTAATGTACCTATGTATTCGTACCTTTGATTTACAATTGAGAAAGTATTATGTCATCGTCATCTTCATGATGATTGACCTATCACTATCTCATCAAATACACAACATTTATAAGTTTATTATATTTGCAATCAGAAGATAAGATAAATTATTGAAATAAAAGTTCAATAAGGTTCATTGACTCCTTGTATTTTGTTTAACCCCCACAGTTAATACTTTCTCAACGTAAATCTTGAGGTATAATAAAATACATTCGAGCAATATCACGTTAAGTGTGATTTTCCGTATTTTTTGCTTATTAATTTTATTGCGACAATAATGAGGCAAATGTGGAGGTCATGCCAATAAACGTTGCTATCAACCACGCGAACATTTAGATTCATATATTCCTACATAAAATTATTTTTATATTTCAAGTATTATAGCAATTTTACATATTTCAAAGCATACCTACTCGATTTCTAAGGATAGACTTAGAAATCGAAATATGTAACATCCGCATTACATAAATACCATGTCACAATTATCGAATACCGTTTTGGCGTCTTCGGTTCTAAGATTATTCTTATTGAATCATACATTATTATGTCTTCTCAGCAACAGGTTTAAGCCGTTTAACAGCCACGAGATTCATACAAGAGAAGGGTTCAGGTACCTTCTACACATTTTATATATTACAATCACCTGTCTTATAAACGATCAGATTAATTAGGCATTACTTCATAACTAATCTATAAGTGGAGCGTAAATAATAACAATAATATTTTATATTTGGTATTAACTACATAACCTTCATAACAAACAATTCAAAGATCAGATACGAGACCTCAATTACATGACTGTCCAAGTGTCCATACTTGAATAAAACAAGCATTAAATTGTCCAGTCCTTATTAGTTTGGAAGCCATTGTACGACCGACCGCGACCTTGCCAGTTACGGTCGACGATCAGTTCCTGCTATATTCCTCCAGCTACACGTTTTTGCCCGTCTCTTCGATTATCTGACTCACTCTATAGAATTGTCAGGTTTTAAATAGAACCGCATGTCGGATAAAGTAACCAATCACTAACGACTAAAGCCACATCGCGCGAAATTAAACGTCAAGTACTTCCATTACTTTAAGCTTTAAAACATCGAATGCAATCGAGCAGACACATCGAGAGTGGTATATGGGCAATCACAAGGAATTTTCCTTGACCAGACAGAAGATAACCTTGTTGCACGACCGAATGATAGCAAACGAGTTTCTCGGTGCATTTCACGCGACATAATTAAGACAAAAATAAAATGCTACGCCCAATTTATTACCGTAACTGTAATCTATGTATTTCTGCCCACGGGTACAATGTTATGATCCAGAAATACGTCACCATTCGTGCCGCTATCATAGACAGTTGTCATAGGGCTACCAAAATTCATGTGTGATATAGTGCCGTTTCACAAGATGGTACCTAAGGAGTAAGCAGTAACCGACTAGTCGACTAGCGGGCCAATAGGTTAAGTTACCCGCGCTCGAAGGGGTTGTTCTTGTCTCGTCCGCAGAGGCAGACGATGGTCTTGTTGACAGACAGCACGATCAGGGAGTTGTGTTCCAGCACCACGCCAACTTCGCAATTTTCCTCTTTACACTTCATCGCCTCGACGGCGATCGGAGCGAAGAGCATCGAAAGGCGTGCACAGACACTTGACACAGAGAGTTTGGTGTGAGCGAGGGCGGCGAGGCGCCAACGTGGGGCGCTCGGCGCGTTTTGGCGCAGACTGCCGGTCAACCGCCGTGAGTTTTCATACCGCCGACACCGCGGTGACTATTTGACTGGCTCGTGGCATCGACACCACGCCTCGCGCAACGCGCCGGTGGGTGGCGACTGAACAGTGAACACGCACCTCTCCCGTTACCTTATTGCTATGTTATGGGGACTCGACCTCGCACCGAAAGCCCTCTGCAATCGACATGCGTTACGGTATTTTAAGCACGTTCATTATAACCCTTCTTTGCCTATCCGCCGACCTGATCACGCAACATGGCACCGGCAATTTTTCACAAAAATCACACAAAAGTACGTACATAAATTTAATTTGGCACGATCACATTAAATACCGTCACTAATTAGTCTCTTGTCTTGGCAGATGTAAAGTTATTCAATTTCAATATGCTTGGAGCTGCTCGGCTTTGTTATTCGCTCTTTGTGGTTCGACTGAAAACAGTTGCACGTCAACGGATGTCGGTCCCAGTGTGCTGTATTCATACATAACAAGTGCTGCGGCACTAAGCCGGGAGACAATTCAGCTAATTATTTATGTATCACGACAGAATATTTAAGACTATTCGTACTGTTATTGGTCGTGTTGTACATGAATGCTCATATGGAGCTCGAGAGTTGGAGAAATCCTTCTTAATGAGGTCTTCTTCAGCGAGAAAGTTTGTTGCAAAACATAAACAAAGACCGCTTAGTAAGTTCCCGACCGAAAGATAGCCAAGCTGGTAGTACTAGGTATTATGGCGTTTGTTAACAATGAAGTGATAGAACATATTAGCGATTATGGATTCCATTAAGAGATGACGTCAAAACTTTCATGGATATAAGCAAATGTATTGAGCCCTATCGTTATCGGGTGATAAGATACATCGAGTGGGCATCAAGGGGCGTTTGCTAAATCCGTTTGTACATTTTCATAAAGCTACTTTTAAGCTGACATGTGGAATGGTTCCAGCAAAGTTCCAGCAAAGCGATAACAGTTTTATGGCGGCAGAACTTTCGTTAGTTCGAATCTTGTGATTATAAATAAGTATTTTTACTAATGTTCTCATAAAAAGTTCGTGGTAAGGTAAATTAACTTACATAAGACACTGTAACATCGTCTTAAAAGGCACTACATTTTATCTGTTTAAATAAAACTTTATAAATTTTAATACCCTCCGTAATGAAATTCTAATTTTTAACATTTCGTAAAGAATGTAATTGAGTAAAAACAACAGACTTTATCTTCCATACTGTTGCCGAATAAATGACATTTGATGTGTGCAAGTATTGCAACACTTTCAACGAAGATCATTCATCTTCTTCAAGTAACGGATATGCGCTTCATTCACGAGAAAAATATATAAATAATTATGCTGTAAGACAAATTGGAGTGGTCTTAAATTTATCATGATTTAACGCCAGCTGTCAGGTGAAACTGGACCACACAAAGACTTGATGACTTCCTGCCATTAAAGATCCGATTGACGAAAACACCTGAATACGACATCTGGCAAACTAGTAATTTTTTTGAAAATTAAATTCACAACTTGATATTGTTATTTGGGAACAAATGTTCAACTGCTGATGTATTTTCGTTTACACATTCGCACATGAATGTGTATCACGTGGATTGGAACAGTATTTATAAATACGCTAGCAGTTCATGTGATCAATTTCGTTGAACTAACTCTAACTGACAATGATATTTAGTAACAGATTTTAAAGTATAGGTTAAACTTGGGCGTAAATGATAAAAAATGAATAGCAGCTCTCTAATCCTGAAATAATAAGCCTTACGTGGTCTTGATACAATTGACAGTCGATGATTATTTAATAGTCCATTCTATGAACCACATTTACCTTCCTATATTGTTAGGTCTGTCTCCAAAAGTATAGGGAACGATTGGTTCATTTCAAATTTCACAAGTGCAGATTGATAGATATAATTAAAGCAAGCTTATACAAACAGTTAATGGATATGTGATCGTTGCTATCAACAAGTTTCTGACGGGACATCCATAAACGGAATGCGTCAACTTCAATTGAATTGTGTTGTTGAATCCGAATTAAAATGGTTGCCACAAAATTGTAAGGTCAATTCCATTCAATGGGATGTAACTAAATTCATATTACGTCAGCATGGACGTCCTTTGCTGTTTATTGCAATTGTGTAAATTTATCTCAAACATGACCATGCAAAATTTCTCGAAAATGTAACAAAATGTTCAACTATTGAGGATAATATTTATGTTAGAATTATCCACTCGCAATCCACTATCAATCCTCGCTAAAAACTGTGCTTATAAGATCAAAACTAATCATCTATGAGTTCGATCCTTTGATAATAGTATATAAAAAACCTATGCGTATTAAACTTTTCAGTAAAGGTAAATTTATCATTCTTCCAGAGAAAACGTTTTTTGGACAGTTCCAGTGCATGGAATTTTTAACCTAGATTCGTGTCCAAAATTAAATTTTACCAAAAAAAATCAATTTTGAAAAGTAAGCCTAGCTTCGTTTACATTCCAATTATGTTCTATGGCTTGTTTGGTTTAAATCTGAAAATCGGTCACGTCTGAAACACACCGAACCGAAATGAACAAATAGAACAATAGTGGAACATTGTTTAATCTGATTACAAAACCAAAATCTATGTTGTTTGCGGCTGTCAAATTCGTACATTTCACGTGTAACGTTTCTGTAATATTTCCTTAGATTTGATTCGATTGATTCACATAGTTTTGTGTTGATTTGTTATTTAGTATCATTTTGAAGTTACATTGTATAAAAATAGGACTTGACTCAACCGTATAAAAGTATTTAATATATTTCATATCTATGTCGAAAACAATAATAATAATTCAAGGCAATTATGTACAAGTTACAACGCTAAACATTATACTTAGTACTATTTTTATTGTAACTTATAAATTTTCAAAAACAGTAAGCAACTTTAACTTCTGTAGGATGTTAAAAATTTACGATGCACATTTCAACGCAGAAAATACGGGTAGCTTTCACTTTTACAAGGATGCATAGAACAATGGCGCCGGAGAACATTAGAAATTTAAGTAGGTTAATGTTTCGTTTCAGAGAATACGAATACGACGACAACTGTTAAAATATATGTCTAAATATATAACATACTAGCTGACCCGGCAAACTTTGTACCGCCGCAAAATCTATTTATCAAATATATTCATATAAAATATAGCCTATATTACTCGTGGATAATGTAGCTTTCGAATGGTGAAAGAATTTTTTAAATCGGTCCAGTAGTTTTTGAGCCTATTCATTACAGATAAACAAACAAAGTTTTCCTCTTTATGATATTAGTATAAACTACCAAATAAGAAATGGAATATGTAACATTTTGACTAAAGGTCAACAAAGACACATTATGTGAAAGGGAGATAACTTTTTACATTTTGTTCTCGTGGATGAACCGCATAAAATCTGTTTAAATCAACTCCGACTCAAATATCCACGGTAAAACACACACCTAATCGTCATTTAAATTTCTGAATACTTGGAATCCGACTTTTTGTATATTAAGTCAGAAGGTTGATTGTTATGGCAAATGTGTGGTTATTATTACCTAATGACAAATGAAGGCAAACATTTAACTCGAAGCAAATAAGTGTTTCTATTTCGAAAATTAACTTACCATCAATGATTAATTGGTCTCGATGTTAACGCCAATCCGTTCTTATCACAAACGCTATGAGTCATGTGCCTATCATGGCGCCTATGGGTTATGAACACTTAATATGTTTAGTTTCGTGGATATTGTTAGGAACGGCAAAACTTTTACGTACTTTTACTGAACAGATGTTGACGTTACAATTGGCATGGATCCAGCATCAGCGGACCTTGGTTGATTTGTATATCCGTATTAATTATGTGTCAGTGTTTAACTAGACATTAGCTAAAACTCTTTAACAGCTAAATAATAATGAAACTTTCTACATCTAGAACAAATTCACGATTTATAATAATTTTAAAAAGAGAAACTATTCTTTAGTCTTCATTAACTTAGTTCTAAGCGTTATCAGTAGGTATTGACTGAACTGACATTAAAATATTTTGTTCAAAACAATAAGACATACAGCAAGTGCAGTATTTCTTACCACGCCAATACAACAAAGCTTCTGGACGTCACTGTTAGCAGACTTAAAAGCACATACTTCCGAGCAGCCATGCTCCATCGCATGCCAAAACGTATAACTTCATCCGTTGCGTGAGATGCATTACCTAGCTATTCGTGTAATGATACTTAAAAGTGGGAGCCATTTATGTTAATAAAGCGATGACTAAATGCGAACACCAGCTGTTGCTATTTTGGTAACAATTACGATAAATGGGAATTTCAAGCAAAAATTTTTTGCCAACGATCACACTATAGAAGACATTTAAATAATTTGTATTTCAATTGTGAAAATCAATTCTTGAATGTATGTTGATCTTATTAGCTTAAACTGTGCCTAATTCGTTCGAGTGATATAATAGGTAGCGAATTTATTTTTCATCATGAGATAGTTTTAAATATTTATTTGTCTAATGTAATACCAGGAAGTGAATATTTTGCAGCAGGATTCTTTTGGTTAAAATTTACTAAGCCTGAAGCGAATAATTCTAAACATTAAAAAAAAACATAACATTTGAATAAAAGGTAAGCATCTGAGTCCATGATCCCATGTTAATAGGGTTGCTGACATTTGAAATTCAATTTTGTGACGTGACTTCAGAAATAAACTTCCTTGGTTCAACCAACTTAGCTGCGGAAAAAATCGTAAACCAGTGATCATCAAACACAAGGATAAGATGTCAAAGAGACTAAATATATGCAGAACGCTATTGTTACAGAAATTCAATTTTCTGATGCAGAAGAGCTGGCGTCCGTCCAAACATGATGCGGACCTTGGTGGTTCATTGTTGTGGACTGGTTGCTTTAATTAACCATCTATTAGCTCCTTCTATGAGAACTTTTACTCTTTAACCCACAAACTCAACAACGTGTGAAGTATCATCTCTTACCGAATAGTTGACTTGTATGAGTTCCTACCAAAAATATCTGCGATTTTATCAATCATTAGACTTTTACTGTTGGGTATTTAGGGGCAAGCGCTCGGCTAAGCGCGATGATGATCACAGTTATTTAAGTTTTCAGAAATAAACTGTTGCTCATTTCCTGAATTCAACTTTCTGCTATTAACATTATGATAGCATAGCATTCAAAGTGGTGATTTAAGTCAGCTAATCGACAGCGTAGTAACTCAAGAATTGAAATAGTTACAAATTACTTTTAGACAGACAAAAATTTAGAAACGCACTACAGTGTTGTCAATGTCATATGAACAAAAATAATCGAGTCACATAGATAACTATTCGTACAGAGGTTGTGAATGGTCTGAGGTCGAAGCAATAACATTGATTTTCGATCTTTTTTCGTTCGTTCGAGTTTATTTTTGTATTACATGGGTTCTTTTTTAATCCGTCCCGTTTTTGGATTCACGTGACACGTCGATCTACCGCATTGAAGTCTGGATGACATTGATACGATTTAGTATTTCTATCTCGGGTTACTATTTGACAAATTGCTATTTTATGCGTGTGTCTACAATATACACAGATAAATATAGTAAGTATTTTAAATTGTCATAAAAACAGATATTTCATTATTAAAAAACTTTAGTTTATTTTGATCTGGTTTTTATTTAAAATATTAAAAATCCATTGGTACTTCTAAGATATTTTAAAGTAAATGAACACAACCAAAAGGATTTTTGAAAATTCCTATCTTCTAATTAACACTGTAGGCGTTTAAAAAAACTAGACTTGTTTGCGTTACTAAACTGAAAGTAAGTAGTAAATAAAATAATGGTTATATCCTACAGTGGAAGTACTCAATTACTGAGAGGACGTAGTAATTATGTTAAAAATGGATTGTACTGGCTAAAACAAGACCATCTAGTTACCATTATGCCAATTGGTGTTATCTTGAAAATACATTTTACACACAACTAAACTTCATACACATTTGAAGATATAATGGAAGACACTAAGGAATAAGTGTATTTAGGTTTTTTTACGATTTTTTAGTTTTCTTGATCTAATTTACAACTGTTATTATTCCCGCATTAAATAAAAGTCTCGCGCCAAGCGCGTTCTTTTTCTTTTTTTATGCTAATGCACACAATCGTATGACCCATACAGCCAGTAACTATATAAATGAGCACTTATTATTTTAAAAATAACACATCATGAAAATAATACTATACGTAATTAAATAATTTGAATATATTGCTAACACTATAGAATAACGAAAGTTTATGTATTTATAAATTCAAACCCCAGACCCACATCGTAAAGGAACGAAATCCTAAATCTGTGTCATATATTATCACGGATATAAATATGATCTTGCAGGGAGTCGAATACAGGACCTTCTGAGCGGAAAAGCGACAATCATGGTGACTAAATTCAGCGTATCATAATAAATGGTAACGAGGTCTAGATAATTATATTTCATGCACAATATAACATTGACATTGCATTTCATAAATTGCTTACCAATCTAATACATATATTATTTCCTCGAACAAAAAGTCTAGTCTAGAATCTAATAATTGGTTTTCATCAGATACGGCTATAACTACTCAACTTTATTTACTGTCAAGGCATAAAAACATTATATTGATTAATTTCCATTTCAGTTTTTAAGCAATAATAAATACTTTGAACTGTTAATAACATGGACATGAACTTATATATATACTTAATATGTTGTGTCCGCCTTAGAAATTGAATGTATGGGGGATGGGGTCTCCGTGTATGGGGGATGCACATTAGCTTGCGTTACATAAGGAACAAACTTTACGTTTGCACAAAGTATTATCCTGTCAAAATAATCAAATATTTACTTACATTTTCCTCAAAACTTTTCTAAAAGATCGTTTAATGATCCCGAAAATCAACATCATAGTCGAAATATTTCACCACACACGACAGACAGCGGTAAACGTTTATATTAATGTAACTACGTTTTCTGGTAAACAGCTTCGGCTAAATCTATCAGTATCACTGTAAAATTTTATAGCATCTGCGTCGATTACGAATGTAAATTCGGGAAATCTGACTGTTTAAACACACGATATTTTAAATAGCAAACTGCAAAGACAGCGCTTGATTTCCGAACTGTCATTATTATGGGTGTCTACCCTCATATTCAAAACATTGCCATATTATCAGGATCTTGTACCTATGTTGTGTATATTGGAGTTAATTACAAAATCTAGGTTCACCACGTCGGCTTACATTTACCAAGTTTTATTTTTTTAATTTTCCAAAAAAATATTCACAAAGTGATACATTACCTACAGTGAATGAGAATATAATCATAGTTATTTTAAGATAATGATTTCATTTGCTTCTGAATCAGTTCAAGTTTTTATGCAAAAATAAACGGAAGAAAAAACCAACGCATGTCCGTCATACCCTATTTGTTTCCCTTTAAGAAATAATACTTTTTCTTATACAACCATATCTAAGTAATGTTAAAATTTTCATTCCATTGACACGTACAATTATAACCTTATATCAAACATTTTAAAAGTGATATTACCTTGAAACGCCGTAGTTTAAAACGATAATTATGGGAAACTTTGAAGTACCACAGCTAATAAGATATATCAATATAAATCACCTTGTTCGAATTTACTTATTTTACTACTTTACCGGACTTACCCAAAATAGGGAAATATAGTTGTTACAGATACAATTTGCCGGCTATTAGCATGTCCAAAAAACCGCCTACCAAATTTACTTCATATTTCAATTAGCGATAATAACCCACATGAATTCCACAGTCATCCACAGAATCCGGGTTCATTTTACATCTTGGATAAATATGTAAAACGGTAAAATAATATAAATCATACTAACATACGAGTAATAACCAATTGTTGTTTTAAAACTATAATCAAAGTCGCGTTTACAACTAACATTAAAATGTAAATACAAATATAGGTAACAGAATGAACGTAAGCGTTGAAACAAATCCTTGGAGTTGCCGGCACTTAGGTGACTCGCCCGTTCTATTGCCTTGAGCTAATGATCAGTCTCCAATTGTATGATACGAAGCAGTTTCGTCTACACCAATTACATCATCGGACAGATGTTGTAAGTCTATATTACAATGAAAGAAGTTACTATCAATCAAATTATATTTTGGTTTTATGTCTATAGCATAACTTTCAGATTGAATATATATTTTATATGCACTATGATATATAAATATTATTCGCCACAGTTGTAGTTTTGTGGGTGCTCCACCTTTATTCGTTTGTACACATCTAGTTCTTATATCGAATCAGATTGTAAATTCATTATTTATATATTATCTCCTTTATTTAGGGCTTCCTTCATGGCGAGCAAGTATGCTTACCTTAAACCTAGTATCAACACAATAAATATATCATCCAGGAAAGATATGCAATACAAGTAAATGTCTTTAACCTTTTTGAAAGAACTGGTAATTAGGTATGTATTGATAAATAAAGTTCAATGAAATGTGAATGGTTTGGTAGGATTGTACTTATACATTTAAGAAAATACAACATTTTGCAAGAACCAGATTATCCTGTTAAAACAAATCTTAATTGACAAGACGATATTGGTGGTATGGAATAGTAAGGATTGGTAGGTAGGAACAGCGGAGCATGAATGGATATGTATGTACGCTTATTGAAAATAAACATGTTAGGTAGACGGGAGGAAATGACAATATCGACTGGGAATGCAAGGAATTGTAAAGAACTTTGTCAAATTGCCAAAAGTAAATTCGAATGCAAACTATAAGCAAATATGTATGTAAGCATCTATGACAAAATGGTGGTGCCAATGATTACAAAAGTGTTAATAAGCTTAATGATTTTTTTAAATTAGTAAAGATGTATAAAGTATGAAGTTATTATGTTATATAAACATTATATTTTTATGAAGTGAAAACAATGTGGGCATAAGTAAGTACAAGTCACCGAGAATCCATGTAAGCAGGATATAAACAGTAGCTAATTGAATGAATTAATCATTATACCAAATTTATTTCCTTCAGGTGGGTATTTTATGTTAAATGTAAGAATAATAATATTTAATGTTATAATAACAGGAAGTATATAATCTTATATCAACCATTCTTTGAAACACAAATCCAATGTCTGTTCATGAATGCGAATATATGAATGAAGGTGAATAAATGAAAAGCGAATAAAACTTACATGTAACTGATGTGAAATATGGGAAATATACAAACAATTTATTCTCTGGCTTTAGTTGTGTTACATAGAATGTGATTGTTTATAAAACAAGCAAGTGGAAAAATATCTCATTAACATTGATTACGAAACGTGTACATTTTTCTTTATAACGCATACTCGTAGATATTAATTGACACGTTATAGATTGTTTCCAATCATACGGTGTTTTAATTGTTATTGCCATCAATTTTTATTGTACTCGTATTTGTATATTATAGTTGTATGTTGTAGAGAAAAGTGTATATAAGGTTTATACACAATTTTGTCCTCGGGTCTTATATACAATTCTAAAAGATTCATTAAAAAATCTATTATTCTGTGTATAAAATTGAAATCTATTTAATTAAAGTCTAATTCTACCACAACTATTATGATTTAGATTTGCCCTACAGTCTAGTTTATCTACCGAACTATCGGGAAATATTAAAGACGTAATTTGGCACAGTATCAATCTCTTCCCTTGATTTATCCCGTCAATTCATCACTCCAGTCTCATTCGATCAAAATATAATTATTTTCAAAACGATCTCTGTTTGCTTTACGTTACCCATTTGATTATTCGGGAAGTCATAAACTTCAAGTGCTTATACACGTACGATTTTTATTATTTCTTTACGACGACTTTGGCTCTCATCATAAGTACTATCTTCGAGTTACGATCGTTTTACAAATACCTATCGAGATCGCTTACTGTATTTTATTATTTGTTTATTCACAATTTATATAACAATACAGAAAAATATAAGAATGTCTTATAGTGGGAACTGTACAATATAAAAATCTGTTATTCACCGATCTCGCAATAGATATTCGTATACAATAACATTTGAGTAAGGCTAGTCACATAATTACAGTAAGGAGGTTTGATTATATCTAGGCTTTTGTTTTTACTTACTTGATTGTGAGAGCCAGCAGCACTATAATAAGGCCAACTAGGGCCATGGCAATCACGACTCCACCAATCATGTAATTCGCATCATTCGGGGCATCTGAAACAAAGGATAATAAAATTACTTCTACATACATTTGCAACTCACACTGCATACTAATACAAAGATCAATTATGATTAGACACGGAAATTATATAGTCGACGTCGTGCAAAAATCGAAGACGCAATACGTTGTTGATACGTTACGTATGGAAGAAAACTAGTTTTATTGAGTAACAACAGTGTAGTGACATGTGGTACACCCGGCAATGATCATGCGACGATTTGCTATTAAACACACACTACTATAGATCGTATTCAACCAACAGATGGACTAGATTTGCGTAAACCCGTACAGTTTGAACGAAAAAACTTCGAAGACCACGACCATAAGGAGAGGCCGCAATATTTTTAGGACAAGGTTGTTGCATATCAAACTGCGTATATTACACGAAAGGGTCAAATTCATGGACGCATAAAGTTCAAATTTCTACGTAAATTTTATTTCATTATTATTTTTAACAATTATTAGGTAGTCGACCATCAAATTACGATTTGAGAAGGGACGAGCTAAAGGTTCTTAAAATAACCGTAAAACCAAGGTAGAACAAGATATTATAAGATGTGCTTCTTATAGAAAAACAGTGGTTTACTTGCCAAAACTAAAACTGGTCAACTCGGGATTGCTTCAAATAAACTAGTGAGGTTGTCCGAGGATAAATTATGAGAAATAAATGCAATTCATTAATGACGATCTTATGACGGTTTCAATGACTAGTATTTCAAACAATAGTAGGCAATTCCAGTTTTCTTCCCTTTTTAATCTACTCATTAGTCAATCGGATATTTAAATGATGACTTCGAATATTTTTTTTCGTTGGTGGTTGCTTAAATGCCCTATAGTATCTATGGTAAACAAAACGTAGGTCGTCTAATTTTTGCATATGTCATACAATACTAAATTTCATGATGATGTAAAAATACTGTAGATAATTTACTTTCTTCGGGCGTTTTAAGGCGACTAACATTGTTAATATAGTTTGTAAGAAATAATAAAGTATAGTTTAATACGTAAACCAGAGTAGAATATTCCCAAAACTTCGACCGAGATTATGGATTACGTGGATATAGAGTAGATCTCTTGTGACTTTTAAATTTGACAGTAAGTTTTAATATTTAAATTAAAAGTTATAAGACTTAAAATGAAGTGAATTATAAGACGATCTTTCATTATTTTCATTCCAGAATCCATTGGTTTTAATGAGTTATTATAATACCGTCATCATATAACTTTCAAGAAAGTGAGTATTAATCAGAAAACGCAAGTGTTACTTATGTAACATAAGAAAATTATTTCATGTAATACTAACATCTGTGTAATTTTATATTCCACTTGTAGGTTTATCGTGTGGCAAATACTGGTTTGAACCAATTTTTTTACATAACGTGTCTAGTTATTAACAGATAACCACAAAGCTATTTAATCTTCGGTTGGAAAATACTTTATTCAGCTTCACGTATCTGCTATGACATAAGTAATTTTTATTAAATAAAATTAATATAATAAACTAAGATAATTAAAAAAAATGAGTTTTATGTCCAATACTTGACACACACTCAAATAATACACTTCACTATAAAATAAAGATTAATAACAAAATAGTAAGGCTAGATAGGATTTTCAAGAAAGTTCGATAAAAAGTAATAAATTCTCTTAGAAACAATCGGTTTTCGTGTGCCAATCATCTCGATTTTATTTATGTAACCGTCAACCGTCATTAATTAAACCCCCCAAATACCCTATAAAGATTTAAATATTTAAACAAAATTATTTGTTTTAAGAAAATTTAGTTATGGCAGAGTAATTTTATTTATCTGAGATACGACCTTGACAATTTAAGTTATCTATATTATTGTAGTTATTAATCAAACAGTTAACATAACCATAAAACCACAAAATGATATGAACAAGAGGAAAATGTTTGGTCTTAATACTCTTACGAATACCTACTTCATAAATCCGACAAACCGTCCTAAATCGAATAATATTTCTTACATCGAAGAGAATATAATATAAAAAATAAATGTTTTGTTTTCCTTCCTTAAAGTGTATTTTTTCAATTTATAATTTGTCAAAAAAACCACTTTCAAATTTAATCTGTGTTCGTTAAATTTTATATAACAACCATGATAATGCACAAAACATGGTAGCTGGTTTTTACGTGTTGCATATATTATGTGCATATTATTATATACCTAATAAGGTAAATGCAAAATAATTTATTATGAATTACTTCATTATTTTGCAGACAAAATATAATAATGTCACGTAAGTAGGTAACTACGATCAATATTGGCCAAGGCGTTACTTTTGACGCCACATCCAACACCAAGGTACTCGTAAGTCGTATGCTATGCTTTCGTATGCTCGTATATACTCGTATGCTTTGGAGGATCAAAAGTTCGACTTCTATCACCCGCATTTTACTTGTGTGCCTGTTAGTAACAATATTCGTGTTGTTATGTTTTGAAAAAGGACGACAATCGTCAGTTGTATCCGTGACAGTAATTAATATGAGAAGAGGACTATGATGATGATAATATGCGACTGGACTAAGTGCTCATTTCTAACATAATTACGTTTGCCAAAAGTGATATTTGGTCATAAATATGTATATGATACATACAACATCATTCTATTTTATTACGGCTGCTTTATTTTAAGAACGAGCATTTAACACTATTTTAGATTGTAAAAGAATATACCTTCTCTGCAAAATGTTCTAGCGTTAAATTTCGTGCATTTAGTGATATTGTGAGTAAGGACGCCAGATGAAGTATTTCATACTTAGGTAAAATAATCATTTAAATCTGAGCTGAAACGAATTACGAACCACGTTCTATAATTATAAACACACAAGTAACAGTGTGGCATTGTAGTCATAAAATGCTGGGGAGAAGTTCGATAAGTTTGATAATCGTAAAGGTAAAAACACAATGAAACGTCAATTCCTTCAAATCGTAGTTTAGGGCCATCGATCGCTCGTTTAAGCCCTAGAAAACAACATATCGATCGCGTATTTCCCCGTAGTATACAGTAAAGTATTGATTGTCGCAAATAACGTTATGGTTGAGAGCGCAGTATTGTTGCAAAGTAGCGCCACATTTAGTTCGCTAAGCGTGAAGTGGTTTCGCTTCACGAAGTCATTGGGTACAAGCGGTTTTGAGCCTTATATTTCAGACATGTAGACTGCACTCCGCGCCATTATGACATGATAGCTTTACGACTTGTGCAGGATATACTTGTACTGTAATGGGTCTCTGCACTACATTCAAACAATGGTGACTTTCTTTAACAGTGCTACATGTTATGTATGAGTGTAGTAGTATTTTGTTTGAATTAATTGTTCTGTAAGAGGGGAACACAAATATAATTACTACCAATGTAATATGATACATACCTTTGTGGAATATGAACATCTGTGCAAAGCATTTGAATTAAACTTCAGTTATGGATCCTATTCAATTTTAAATTGCACTTGTAAGAGCAAGAAAAGTCAAACAACCGCAGGTAAAAGTCTGTGGAACAATCTACCTAAAGGTGAGCTAAAAACCATATTCGAAAAATTGTAGAGATTAGAAACAGTTAAAATGTTAGGAGAAATAAAATGTTTCTTTCGAAATACTAACATGCAAAATTCAGTTTAGTCTATTCGTTCGGCCTAATCTTTAAAATAACTAAAATGATTTTAAGGCAACTAATAATAGGGACCTAATAGTAAAGCAGCATGAGTTTCTTACTCCTAAAAGTCTTGAAGGGAATTTTGTGGCAGTTAAATTCAAAAACCATGCATCCTGGCGGTAGCTTTTTGAACAAATTCCTAATCCAATTCACATAAACGATAGTATCGATAGGCGATTCAGTTGGACGCATTGCGCGAGGGAGATAGCATCAAATAATAATGGGGTCATGTTCCGAATAGGGAGCCGTTTTGTGCATGTATCAAAACCCAACGGTCGTGGGAAACCGAGTTTTTGTAACGAGGTCGTGTGTCAGTAATGCTAAACGCTTACTAATATTACGAACAAATAATTTAGATGGCAAAATATTAACGGAATACTCCAAGTATTTAAGATTTTACTGTGAGTGCAAAAATAGAAAATTTGGCAGTTCAGAAGTCTTCTCTGTACTGAAATCCGTAGTTTGGGGTGAAGGTTCAAGCATCTGCTACTATTGAACTACTACTACTAGCTTCTCCTAGACTGAACGGTTATTAATAATCCCATTGCTCCAGAATTGAAATTTGACATTTGTTGCAAACTAATTCATCCAAAAAATTGTGTACATTGTACAAACTAAACTCTTGATTCACATACTAGACGTGTTCAAATTTTCAAATAATTTGCACATCAGAATCACAGTACATGATTATCATTCACGTTTACCGGGAAAAATATCGTGACATTCAAAAAAAATTTCGTAACATTCTCAAATGGGTCCTTATTTATTCTTATTTAATAAATAAAAAAATAAGATTATTTTATTGACAGTTGCAAGGTTACGTTTCACATGATGCACAGGGAAGGAAAAATTATTGCCAACTCATATACAGTCAGTTTAAACGTTTATTTTATTGCTCATCCACTAATATTTGTACCACTAATATGTGTTTCTATACAAACACATGCATATTACATAAACCTTATAGCACCACTAGTAGTACTTGCAAACGCATCTAAAGGTGCGTTTAAGCTCAGATCACAATTAATCTTGCGGTTTCGAAAATTGATCGAGTGATATTAGGATATGGTTTCAATGTAACCATATTTTAAATTTAATATTTTGCTTAGCTCACCACAAGGTGAACTTACAATAAAAATAATAAGTAGTATACATCACGACGTAAATAATCATTGAATGTAGGCACCTGTCACTAACCCAGGCACGATATACCAGTCTCACACACCCTGAAATGAGAATGATGCGTATATAATTATCATTATTTCATTGATTTACCTGAGTGTCCTTCAAAAGCCATTAGTTCTTGGGATTTACTCTATTTTATGAAAAAGAAGTGGGAAATGAGCATGAAGTCCATCTGCACCAGATGATGCATGGCTACTGCCGCGCATTGGGTTTTGTAATCATCCCTAGGTGGAATTAGAGTCCTTATTAGGTTGGCGTTATACCACCCGAGCTCTAAGCAGACTACTTCATTTATGAGTGTCCCTCTTATGTTCCCTGATATTAGGCAAAAATAGGTGTGGCTGTGATGCCACCGACGTTATTTCAGGATGGGTTCTTCTAAATTTAGTCTCAATGCCCTTAGCCCTTTCACCCGCTTCATTTTATTAGCATTAGGTACTGTATATTTTATTTTATATCTGACACACGTCCAGTAAATCGAAAAGGTTGTCAACGTTAACTATACTCATTAGTAAGCCCTTCCAGTGACTGTTCGACCTGGTCTGATAAGACCGAAGGTTGACCTACTACGGCTAAAACCAGATTCTTAACATGGTTAGGTGGTGACCAAAGCTGACCCGGATTTACTCTAATACAATAACCTATATTCAAGTTGTTTGTTGCAATTTTGACAGGCGTGACAAATTGATAGTTTATTCTCGTCTTACTTTATCATACCATAAAGAGTGGCAGAAGTAGGTAATAGAATTCATAATTCCATTACACCAGTCAAGCCATATATTGTTGTATGAGCTAATACTACTTGACGATCTGTATGGCGGAGCTATCCTCATACCGGTTTGAAACGGGTTTCAGGTTCAATTCCCGGTCAGCCAGACATCAAAATGATGGTTTTAGATTTTTGTTTTAGGTCTTTGTATTTGGCATGGGTCTTTGTGTCGGGAGTGTATTAAACACATATTTTAATACACTCACGACCTAAGCGATCCATGTGTGGACCAGTGAGTTTAATAAACGTCTATGGAGCCTCAAACTCTTAATATTAAATTGGAAATAAAATTACTTTTCATTTTTGAGAAAATTATATACAGTGATAATATAGGTAAGAATCTTTAGTTTATTACAATGATAAATAAATGCAGTAATTACAAATTTATAATTAAATATCATAAATTAACAACAACACAAGAGCTAATATTACATGATTTCCAAAATTACCAGCGGAAAATAAACCACGTGGCCAAAAAAAACGTTCAAGTTATTACTTACGTAATTAATTACAAATTAGAACTTATCGCGTGTCCCCATTATTTGTATGAGGAAATAATATGTTTAGTATATTGTGTAGTTTCCAAACAGTAACTTAAGCCAATGCACGTACGAGTAGAAGGAACGTAGTAAACGGAGATATTGACTTCCGGTGAATACGCACGAATGGGGTTTGCCTTTTCTGTCATTACTTAGTAAGAACATAATATTATTAAGTATATTTTAATGGGAAAATCCTAAGGAAGCAAGCAGTTTCCTGAGGAACTACCGCCACACCTGTTTTTGATGATAATATTTCTGCTAGAGCCTAATAATAGCAGGGTGATATGGGGCTCGCCTACTTTATCATTAGGCTCAAATATATAAAAAGTGTTTATAGCTTTGTGTTCCAGATAAAATGTGGTGGTAAGGGAGACACAACTACTCGTACTATTTCAAACCGTCCATAAGTCTGTAAGACTTTAAAAATGGTACTACTTAGATATATTACTATACATATATATGTTACTTTTTTTTATAATATAAGAGTAGCAGACGAGCATGCAGTCCACCTGATGGTAAGTGGCTACTGCCGCCCATGGACATCTGTAATAAACCCCAGATAGGATTAGATATTCCTACCTGAGGTCGGCCACAGATGCGCCGCTACCCCTGAGGACTAAGCTGGAATGCCTCGGAAAAGTCTTTCTCCCTTACCACACCCTTCAAACCGGAACACAGCAGCACCTAACACTGCAGTTATTAGGTAGAAATACCTACACCATTACATTGTATTACATTACAAACTTATTAAAGTGTAAACATTGTACTAATAGACAATACACCTTACAATCTCACAAGTTTTATTAAGCAACTGTTTTCGTACAACATGAAAAGCCCTATCTGCACCTTTTCCGTCTAAGCACACCATAATTAATGTACATCCGACACCAAGGTACAAGATCCAGTTACATGTTGATGACTTCCCAACTATCAAGTCAGGTGTACCAAGTGCATCGGCCTTATCCACTCGCCTCACTGTCTACTAGAAAACAAGCATACAAAGATCTGATCCTTACATTAGTATGTATTTACTGAGAACTATACTTGAAAAGTACAAAGAAAGAATGAGTAGGTAGGTAGCTTGTGTATTAGCAAACTGTGTCATGATTGTCAAACAATCAAATAAATGCATGGCATGCAAATATTACCTAAATGAAAAGTTTTATTTAAATCAAATCATTTTTATTTACACTCGTGTCAAGAGATGAGGGGACTTAGCTGAACGACAACGTTTTTATTTTAGTCCTTTTCAAATTATTGTACATCTTAGAAATTGAGTAGTTAGGTCCCAATATATTATAGTGTGTCTAATTTGTTCAGATTTATAAATTACAATTAGCGGATTATCAAACAATTTTCGAACCCTCTATAACCTCCCTCAGGGGTGGAATATAAAAAAATCGTCCTATAATGGGTGCCTACGTCATGAAAGAAACGTATTGTCCAAATATCACATTTTTGTAATAGTTTAGGCTCTGCGATGATGAATCACTCAGTTAAGACTAGCTTTTCATAAGTATAGAAGATTTTAGTTATCTCGCTTAACACGTTTTTCGTCGACGATAAGACACTTCCTTGAGATGCCGGTTATTGATCCTCGGGACACATCGCTCTGAGGGCGATGTTACGGTAGAAATGCTATATTTTTTGTTTATCACTTTAAGCATATTTTTGGCTTAATATTTTGCATGAAAGTTATTTAAAGAATGTCGTTATATCGTGCAATTACCCTTTTCTCTTTCAATTTAATCGGATGTAGAAATTGTTTACTACATAAGTATTGCTTTTTGGCTGAACTAGATTAATTCAAATATGACTAATAAAAATGTATACACACGTTATGACACTTGGTGATGTAAGATCAATGAATAGTTGCATCAAAGGCTAACGACAATAAAATTGCTTATTCGTAATAAAATACTATAGTAATCGAATATAATATAACCAATCTTATGAATATACAATCTGTATGTTTCAAATTGAATTAAGTAACTTTCTATGATTTCAAAATCAGTTATATGCGATACTGAAATACATTTTTGTTATAGTTAATTCGCTTTCAAATTTTGTGTTTGTTGATTTGTCCGAAGTAATAATGTAATAGGTTTAAGTAATTATGATAATTTCGGGTAAAGATAGACAATCTAAATACAAATGAGATCGAATATTGGCCACTGTAAAAATATTGTTCAAAAGATTATTTAAAAAATGTTTGGATGCGAAAGAAGGCATGAGTGGTGATTTGTAATATTACAATACATTACCTCATTGCAAGCAATATACTGACACCTGTATCGATTACGATTACGTCGTAATCGATAATTTATCTCGTAATCACTTCTCAAATTCGTGTCTGCTAAAACAGTTTTAATACAGTTGCAAAATATTTCAATTTGCTAAACATATTTTTATGTATGTAGGTAGCAACGACATTTTAAATATAAAACAAAGCAAAGACTCTTACAGGTCGTTAAGTTAGCATGATCTCGAAGGACAGGTAGACAAAATCAAAGAAAAAGTTTAATTGGAAATAATAGTGTATCTACTTTGTGAACTTTAGATTCCATTGAGCGAGTGGGAACAGATTTTTTCAAATGGCATTTTAAATAAACTAAAAGAAAATATTTAATAGCTTTAAAATCTGGATGACCTTATTAGAGGTAATCATAGGAGACATTGTTAGCCCAGGCCATTATTTAGCGCATAAATTTTCATGAGCATATTGAATCAAGTCTGCCATTGTGAAACCGTGAGTGATTATTTCCTGTTATTATTAGTAACAGGCGAATATGTCATCCATCCGATGGTAAATGTTGGCATGGAACTTGATATCAAACACAAAAAGGATAGGAGCCCTAGTTGAAGTCAGCCAGATATGTGTTGCTGACCATAGAACGAATTTATAACGCTCTGTGCTAAGTATCAGCATTTCACTATGTCCTGTAAACCAAAAAACTGGTGCTGTTATATTTGCTGAGGAGGTGCCTGCCATCACACCTATTCAGAGCGTGAGTCAATTATTGCGTTTCGATAGGTTGTGTGACCAGCTGACTTATATATGAGGCGACCGCTGTAGTCCTCAGAAGTGGTGACGCATGTGTCATGGACCTTAGGTAGCACTCTAGTTCTATATGGAGTTGGCTTCAGATGTTATGGGTGATACTTCAATCGTACAATAAAAAACGTTTAATACGATTGAAATAGTGCAATTCAAGCAATCCTAACAAAGCCAATCTAGCTTAGCAACAACATTAGCGCCACCGCCATAATGCAGCGTCAACACCGTCTCCACGTGTAACCTTCTTCCAATAAGGCTCTATTCACGCATGCTAAGAATACTGACTCTACGATTTTAGTATTGAAGGGTTACCAATAACTTATAATGTAAAATTGGGACACAAAAAGTAATTGTAAGTTCTGGACCTTCAGTGCTATTCTGTGCATTACACCAATTGTAATCTCAACACATTACTCTTGACTGCTCTAAAACAACTGAAGTTAAGGCAAGTTACAAGTTTCGAAAATAAAACTCGTCATTTGGAACGCTGGTATTATAAACTACATAATGTCGTGCATAGAATCATTTTGATATTTCAATGTGGATTCTGCTTTCTATTCTGATTACAAAAATATCCTATAGAAAGTTGTATTGTGTAAGAAAAGATTTTCTTGCTTAAATATTTAATTTATTATAAGTACCATTATGTTACTGATACATGTATACACTGCTCTTTATAAACGATGTACTTATTTCCGATGTAGTTATGTTCCACAATACAAACTGAATATGCAATTATTGATGATGGTTGATAAACAGATATTCTTTATAAGTATCTACTTATGACTATCGCTCACTTATCAGTTTTACTAACATATTCCTCTTATTAAACATACTTTATAATTATGTATAATAGGAAAAGTATCATACAGTTAATCTCTTTAAAGTCCGGCAACAATCCAAGTACCTTATATAACTCAAAAGTATCATAATTACGTGATCAGTGAGCGAGTACTTCCATTGTAAGACAAATATATCAAAATTACTTCTCCAGTTTTTGTATTTTAGGAATATGCCGCAGCGAAAAAAATGGTTGTAACATTAAAGAGGGGAGTATAATTTTTAAAATAATTGGTCGAAAATTATACAGTTGTAGTATGGAAATGTACCATTCATAAAAAACAAAAAAAAATCAAATTCCTTAAAAAAAATTCATCAGAACTATTTTTATAAAATTTAAAACGGAATATCCATTCGATCTTTGGTCGCATGGTGAGCCTACGAACACACCGCTGTCTCGTGTTACACATTAATCAATACAACCTGTTCTAGGCCCTGTATTGCAGTTTGCTTATAAAACTAAAACATCCGCATTTTTATATCGTTTTTTATCTCTCGCGTGCTTGCAAACACAATAAATATATAATTGGATTTGCTCAGTTCAACAATGATTCCACACGTAGACATTTTTACATCATTCGAAATAATAAACAAACTATCGTATTTAGCTGATTGTGACTCTTATAATTACAATATTATACTTGTACATAAAGTGTCACATTTTTAGAACATAATATTCCATAAAAGTGGTGTATTATTTAATCCAAAAATTAGTTTTTAAATGTAATTGAGTCACAAAAGAGGATGCAAAGCTTTTTTAAGTGTCTCTATCTTACTATACTTTTCCAGCGCTTACTATCCCTGAACTGTACGAAATAGCAAACACGAAATTGATATAAAGAAATAAATAGTTCTACACAATAATATAATAGATAGATATACAACATAAATGTATAGCTTTAGTTGTGCTTACCGCAGTCAAGCCACGAAGAATTCTGTTATCATTATTGATAATATTTATCTAAAATTCGATCCATAGTTTGAAACACTACCTATGACATAGAGCATGATACGATACGATCATAGAAATATGCGCAAATATCAAATTATGTAATAACATAGGTCGAAAGAAAGGCATGAAATTGAATCATACAATTTTTAAACCCATTTATATTTTGTTTCTCAAATAGGGTGGTTATTTGCAAGTAGGTACTTCAGTCACGAGGGTGGTAACCAACCATCAACGTAGAGTTCAATCACCCTAGTTCTCCCTTACAAATGGGGTTAGAATTTTTTGCAATCGAGGGAATTCATTAAACGAAATTACTTCTGTCTGCCTATTTTTTAATTCTTTTGCAGAACGATTCACGTAACGGGTATTCAAAATGTACTTTGTTGTTGTCGTTGCTATACTAACAGTGCCTACACGATTACATATACTTACAAGAAGTTAAACATCACAAGCTTTCATGAAGTCATAAGTCATTTATTACTCTTTTATCTTTACCAGTTATTTACATGTAAAAATTTAAATATTGTATTTGTTATTATCATTATTCAATACTTGAGATATTATCAAAGAATCAAAGAAAAGCCTTGTTAACTTATCTGTATTGCAGGCAGTATAATTTCTAGAATTCTTTAGTTAAGTAATTCGTATTAACCGGTTCTAGTGATTACCCCTATCACCGCTAGGCCATATCTCACCAAGACAGCTTTGAGCGAGGCGACAAGCTTAAACAAAGAACAATATAAATGTATAAAGCATATTGCGCGGTCGAGCGACAGGTCACAGTGATGCGCGTTCCGCAACAAATAAACGACGGCCAAAAATCGCGTCACTTGACGCGTTGCTTGTCGCTTAGCTCAAGTCTCGGGCCGAACGCTGACGCTTGTCGCGGCGAGACCGAAGCGCTTGGAGTGCTTAATCAAGCTTAATGCTTATACACGAGCAACAGTCTACACACCGGCGATCGTCGCGTACTATCGCGCCCAACGCCAGCGAGTCTCGCCGGCGATCGTTGTAATCTCTTGCCGATGTCGCTTGTATGCGTTATGTTTTATTATATTATAACTAGAAGATGCAAAGTGACAATTTTCAGTCACTATCACAACAAAATCTCTATTAGCTAGATTAATCTTCAAAGTCATCTAATAAGCAGAAATCGTTTTACAATTCCAGACAATAATGTATTTTACATCAATTTGCCTTATTGCCTTAAATAACTCTATTAAAGCAGTTAACTCATGCAACTGCAATTTCATATAACGATGATTTCTAACAGTTTGGTAAATATTTACGTAAGTGAAATGTAACTTTCGTATACAATCCTCATTTGTCACACGATAATTTCTCAGTAGATAGAGATTAAACGACAAATACAATAATTAAAGTCACGCACGATTATTATGAACTGGTTACTAAGACATTACAAAATGATAGCACTAGAAAGGCACTTAATGCACGTGACTCGACAAATAATGATAAATGCCTATCACGTGTGCCCAATCACTGAAACTGTTCATTTTAAACACGTGATGTTTCTTAATATGTTTGCGAATCACACTTAATATCGTATATAAAAGCACGTAGACATAAGACAATAATAAAACCGAGTTAATGAACAAATTGCTTAATGAATTTTTACATTGATGATAATACATGATGATATCCGTCCAATTAGATATAATGTGTAAACTGTAGCAAACTTCCTCAATATATTAACAGCTATGAAAAGAAATAGTTAATAGACAGTCTCAGTGAGGTAAATTATGTTTGCCTTTGATGTGGGCTCAAAAGTTCACCATAGTTTCATCAGTTTCCTATCACCTATTGTCATAAATGCTCTTAAAATATAAAACTCTCAGCCCCTGTTGCCACCTGCTTTTTGAGGTCATTAGTCTAATGGGCTGAAGGGCACCCCGAACTACACTTACCAATCCGGTTTCAACTAAAGAACACGCCACACAAGAAATTGATTCTACGAAGAGTGTAATAATTTGCGGTTAGTTCAGACAGTGGGTATATAAAAGGTTAGACAGGTTAAACTGAAGCAGACAGATCTCAGCACTGAGCAAATGTTAGGTTAGAATAGATAGAAATAGATTTATCGATATTATTATAGCTAAGTACAGTTTTAATTAATCGGAACGATATTCCTTATTAATTGAAAGAGATCATTTAATAGACGGGTGTGCAAAAGCATGTATTACATCATGTAATTTACATGTTATATTTAAATTTAATTATAGTACTATCACAATATTGATAGCATAGAACACAATCATAATATTAATTGCTTTCGATTATTTCATCACTTTTAATGAATGCTTTAAAAGTCCAAAGACATTGGGATTTTAAGTTGATTAGTTCATCGGCAGGAAAAATTCTACAGCTCAATAACATACAGTTACTATTAAAGATGTTTTTCACGGTGATGAAAGGTTTACAACTAGTAATTTCTATAGTTTATTGAGATAATAAGACATTTTATTAAACTAATATAGAGTTTGCTGTCAACATTGTTTTCATATGCCGTCATCACTATCAGTCTTCGCCATAACCGCTTAATTACCTAATATAATATTAATAAGCATAATTGAGGTAAATATTGTAAATTTCGGAGTTTTCAACGTAGCAGTGAATGCGTAGTACGAAAATTGTTATTTACAAGCTTTTTTACTAACTGACGCAGATGTTACGTCTGGAGGATCGTTACATAAAATAAATTGAGAACGTCACATTGATTATCTTAACTGATTATGTTATTGGTTCTACCCAAGATACGACGTTATATACTTCGATGGTTGTTACGTAAATGTTTAGGTATTAGCTTTAACCTTATTGTTGACGCAAGATTCATTTAACTTAGGCCTCGAATATCTCTTGGTCTTCTTGGAAAAATCTAATGAAAGCGGGTAAAATTAAAAGTATTGTCAAAATTATATGATTATAGGTACTTAAATTAACACTTAATTGGTTCCATGTTTAGACGTTATTATCTATCCGACAGAATTGTCTTTCATTGATGACAGATTTCCTATTATTTCTCATGTACCTACTAGCATGATGTATAGATTTGATATAAAAGTATGATTAAATACACTTTAACCCAGCGCTTTTAATACAAGTCATTAATCTTAAATATTAACTGTAAGAGGATAGATAACATCTCATATACCAACTGTTATCTTGCAGTCGGAGAAGGTTACGTTACCAAAGGCACAGTAAGTGTCATAGTGACATGAATTATAATATTCATATATTATTCCTGGCCAGCATAACTAGGACTCCGTATAAGTGAAAGTGACTTCCTTTCGACCTTTCAAATGATAAATTGATGTCATTCGAACGGGACGTCGATCTTTATTGTCATAGGGTTGTCAAGTCATTGTTTTTGGATTTGCAAGTATTCTAGATTCCAAAATCCTCAAGTTTAAACAGCTTGTACGATTTTCGATTTAATTTTTCTTAATTCTTCAATATCAATTGTATTTCATTTGGTAGTGGAAGAATTATCAGCTGTATATTGACCCTACTTATATTTAATTCATGTTTCGTAAGTACGAGTATTGTAAACATACATTACAACACTAAATTTCATAAATTCTTTCCAACCATCTCTATATAAGGGTCCCTTATATAGAATCCCTTAATTCTCTATATAAGGGTCCTAATTTCAGTCAATTGTGATTCATTAGTCTCTCTACGATGCATTACTTTGTAACAAATAATAATTACACAAGACAGCCCTCATCGAATAAATCATATCACATCACACATATCAACGTACTTAACATTGACAGTATGAATTAAGCACAGTTAACTGTGATAACGTTTCGTCCGGTTTTGTAATGATTGGGCAACGTTCTTGAAATTTACTTTCACTGAAACTTTACGTTTGGTTACGACTTGAGGATGTAACTTGGACGTGATCGGAAGTGACAGTATTTTATTAATGTATTATTACACTTACATTTCTTTCTACATCTTAATTTATGGTACGGGTGTCAATTCCTATTCCTGCCTTGCAGCAATAAGTGCTGTCGCTGGTCTGGTTTCTTGTAAGTCAGTTGAGACATCTACGTCATATGGACTGCAAACCATATCTATTACATAAATAACTAAGCTTCTTTATAAATAAATCACTTTCTTCATTGTCTTCTGAATCAAGCGATAATACTATTATTGTTCTTGTTTCTATATAAATTTATGTATGTACAATGTACTTAGTACTCTATCCCTATGTAAGTATTTTATGATCAATATTTATTGTATGTTTATGTTAATTTGCCTTCTAATAATATTGTCGTGCAATAATTTGTTCTATTACTCATTAAGCATTTTAAATTCATAGTGTAAGAATGGGATGCTCAGTATTCAACGTGACCCTAAAAATAAAATCATCATTTACATGTCTGCCAGGTCAAACATAAAACCCGGAATTAACCCATTATGACTTACTAAGTTATAAAAATATAGGTATTGATTTAACCAAAAGCTTAACTTAGTTTTTGTATTGATGGTATTATCCCTGGATATTATAGGATCCCTTTATACCAAACATAAAGGATTTTAATTACTAAGTGAAAATGTACAGTAAGCTAATACAACAAGAGATTTCAACTTTATCAAAGCGTGTACGTTAAAGAGGGCTGATATCGTTCAACAAAGTAGTGTTTGCCGAAAGAAACAGTTTCATTACAATTTAACCTTTATTTCTAGGCGTTGTAAGAAGTAAAATTGCTTGATGCGTGTATTAAATTTATATTCGCGTGATACCTACGTTTCGTTAGTTTTTTGTAACTTTTTACATCGGCAAAGGGGATTGGCCCCATAATAGAATTTTGATCCCAAAACTGAACGGGGCACTGAAGGGCAGACGATTCGGTTTTAATTTCTTTAGTAAAACCGGTTTTGTTGTAGAACAAATAAAATGACGAAAATAACATGGGTGGTTTTCTATGGAATATTTTGTTAGGAATACTACAGTCAAGTTTATTTAGGTCTACTTTAGTACTTTTATTATTGTGATAATGACGGATGGAGATGTATGTACGTTAATGGATGCTTTCTACACTTAGCTGCCGTGTGGTGGATGCCACGTACCTAAATACAAAATGGTTGCCTGTAAAGTCGGTTTTACGGGCGAAGATTTTACGTGACAACGTCTTTTTCTCGGTAGAATATTTATTGATATGAATATAATTAAATTGCACAATAGGAACAAGGAATTGAATGAAAATAAGAATTGCACAAATTTTAACTATAGAAATATATTTTGTTTAGTCTCTAGTGCTGCGCGCGCGGCAGACCGATCATAGTTGAGTGGGAGAGAGACGCAAGGCATTCGGCGGGCCTCTCTCTCGTTCGGTGACTCATCGTAACGTTACCGGGCGTTACACTTTTTCATAAGTGACTCCCAGCCGCAACCTAATTTAAGACGTTGTCACGTCAAAAAGTGAAATTCCTGTTAAAATGAAATCATGTTTTCTGCAATAAACTAAGGATACCAGGTTCCCTACTACTATTGGTACCGCTGCTGTTATTGCTGCCACTACCGCTACCGCTACCGCTACTACTACTGTTACTGCTACCGCTACTGCTTCGGCTATTGTTACTGCTAATTCTGCAACTGCTTTACTAGTTAGGTATAGACTAGTGATTAATGGAGGCAATATTTTAGTATACCTAAACTTGCCTTAGAATAATTCTTCAAACTTTGTAGGTAAAAACGAAGAGCAAATAAACATTAATCATATTGCTCAATTTCATTCAGCATTATTCATCTTGTTTGCGTATTATACATGCCTTCATAAATCAATTAGTCCATAATTTAACTACGGTATTAAACAATTTATAGGTGTTGAAAGTGAAGCATGGTTCGCCATTACTTTACTATGATAGAAGTTATGATGCAGGGGTAGATATTAGAAGCTTTTTTCCAACTGCGGAGGGATTTTTTTGCCTTGTATTGCATGTATGAATGTAGGTATGTGCGTATGTGTCTCATTATTTGGCACGCCTTGTAGACCAAACGGTTTAACAAATTTTAATATTGTTATGATGTGTCATTGGATACTTCTCAATTGTGGGAGACAGACATGTGTATAAGCAGGCGTGTTTTTTTATTTTTATAATAATTGTCTAGTTTCTAAATCAAATCAACAATTTGTTATTAGACGCTGGTTAAGATTATAAGAGGTAATACGCATAATAATATTAAGCAACCATTATACTCAGCCAATAGATGTCATAGTCATACAAATATTTATACGTATAAGGGCTTCATACAATAAATTCTTAACACGCAATCACGTAATGTCAATCGTTAAATTGATCATTATTACTATGAATTATTTATTATTAAACAACCCGCGTGGTAGAGTGGTCACTACACTGGTCTAACATGCAAAGGCTTCCGGGTTCGCTCCCCGGTCGAGCAAGCATATAAATAATAAATGTAGATTTCTTTTGAGGATCTGCGTCTCAGAGTACACGTCCTTGTACCTATGTTATTTGTAATAATCAAAAACTGTGTAAATCAATTATGTTAATTTGATTTCTTGATCAAAATTCACTCTTGGACCAAATACCTACCGATTGTAAGTAAATACCTCGAATAAATTAGTTTCTTACATAACAACTACCAAACATAATGGAATATATTTATTCTGAATAAATTCTACAGGCAGTTGTTGCTAGTAGGTAGGTTACCCAATTTAAACCGGTCTCTGAGTAATCATTCGCAAATTGATAAATATTCAAACATTAACATCGGTTACCGTATCAGAACGAATACATTGGTTATACTATACAATATAGGTAATAAAGTTTACCGCGCGGTTCTGCCCGTATGACCCTAATGTGTGGTAATGAATAATCTGACTACTTTTTCAAATCAATTCATTTTTTTTTTAATCTTGTACTTAAAATTTTCATTAAAAATACTGCTCATGTATCCTTCCTAATATTGAAGGTGGGGCAACCTTAGTAAAATTATATAGCCTCAGTAACATCGTTAAAAAAATTTAGTTGTATGTCCTGCGTAGGGGAGCAGTGTTCGTGGTTTTGAAGAATTTCAGATTCGATTTCTGAACGAGTGGATATCTTAACGATGAGATTAGTTTATTATTGTACTGGGTGTATATATACTTACTACGGTCTTTTTGTCTGTGTGTCCATGACATTAATGTCACAGAAAATCCAACTGTGTGAGTATGAATAGTATGAAACTTAGTAATATGAAAACATTTAAGCTCATAAGGTAGAAGCTTTATAAAACTGAAACATGAAACTCCAATGATAAAACAATTAGTAACTTGTACAAAAAGCAAAGCAAACCTGACTCACCCTACCCTGGTGAAGCTAAAGAAAGATCAGAATAAAAGCAAGTAGGGAGCGACCGAGCGTCGGGGAATGTGAACCCCTGATCGAAATAGACCAGCCTGCGACTTAGCAACTGCAGGGATATCTAAATCTTGAACAAACACGCTATGTTAAAGGCAATATCACTAAATCAGTGAAAGTTTAGTGGTTTGTAATTCGGCTTTTGTGATGGTTGGTCCTGAGTTTGAAACTTAGGACTTTACCATTATGAAAGATGTTTAGGTCTGCATCTCTGAACTTTTCATCTTTCTTTCTCTCATGCATGAGAGCTCTGCGTAAAACATTTAATATTACTATTTTTACACGATTCATTAAATACAAAGCATTAGATTCTATATTAAGAAAATACAAAGTTAAAATAATTTACTGAACTATTTCAATATTTAGCTATGTGTAAGTAAAACTAGCAAAGCAAAAACTCGGTAGGTATGATAAGGAAAACAAGCCAACCATTATAAATATGTTTCCCGGTAAAATTAATGGAAAAACTAATGCATATTAACATTTTAATTAATTGCTGTGAAAGACGTCACTGTTGAAAACCCCAAAATTCCGGTTAAATCTTTGTGTTTATATTTTTGTTTATGGTACAAACGTGTATTAAGATCGATCCTGAAGTAATTCGTGAATATAAGCATGGTTTGCTGTATTATACAAATCTTGAGAATATCAAATTTCATTTTGTTTTCAAACTACTCGTACTGTATTAATGTTCGTTATTAACTTTTAATTTACTTTATGCAAAGCAAATTAACTTATTCACATTTTATAAATATGACTATGCCATAAAAAAGAGCAAAATTGCCTTTTTTCTATATATCAAAATCTGTGCACATGTTTTTTTTCAGTTTAACTTTTGCGTTTATACTCTGCACATTGACATCGAGTAGGTGTAGCCTACAAAATAACGGCGATATAAGATATCAAAGAGATATATATTTACTCTGAGTAGGTACAAGTAGGTACTTGTTACTGTCATCTGAAGGAGGAATTGGTTATATCAAGTCATTAACCACAAAAGAGATACGTTTGTATAAGTATAATTCGCGTATTTATATTCTACGCCCTCTATACGAGGTTAATGATATAATTATGGTAATTAGAGAGTATTATTAAAACGAAAACGTAAATACATAAACATACGTGAAGATAAGATCTATATTCTATATATATATAGAAAGCGTTCAACTGAAAAATATCAGTTTGGAATATATACCACTCTTTAGTCACATTTAGGGATGTGAAGAGAACAATACCGACTAACAAGAATTAACTGGTAAATTAATTGTGTCTAGGATTGTTACCCGTAAATTCGTACAACTATTTAATACTATCAATTACAACAACAGGTTTTTATTATATAACACATGAGTTTGATGGGTATGTTTTATCGTTACAAGGACACAGATCAGAATCCCGGACAAGGAGAAGGATTTAGGGAACTATGAAAACTGGCAAGAGGTGGTAGTTATGTTACTACCCATTACAGACTCATAGATTGAGATACAGTTACAAACGTGTCCCTTTTGGAAATATCACTTAATATTTATCCGTAAATTCTTAGAACCAAAGAATTGGGCATAGATCTTCATAATAAGACGGCTTATAGATTTTATACGCTGTACGCAATATTGATTGCAGTAGATGAATTCAATAGAAAACGTTACTACTCATCCTCTAATAAATCCCATAGTCGCTTCCTATGACGAAACGAGGGAGTGGTGGTATTCACGACGTAGACTATATAGCAAAGTACATTACATCAGATTATAAATGTGTGTCTGCAACACATATTGAGAATTCATGTACGAGTATTGATTCATCCAATGGTATAGTGCACTTGTGTTAGTCATCCGAACCAATTTTAGTCAGGCAATCGATTTCCCATACATTACGGTACCATTTACAACTTACAGTACTTGGAAGTTGTGACGTTACAAATATGACGTCCTTCGTTTTCATCCATCAATTACATCTATTGCTGGACGTAATTCAATAAATCGTGAAAGCGAAATAACTATTTCTACCTCACTGCCATATTTATCGAATTGCTGTGCTTTCGTTATCACAAGACTTAAATTGATAAGCAGGAAGGCATTGTTGCCTATGTATTATGGATTTTCTTCCACTTCGCTCAACTGCTATGGCTCTTAATACTCCGATCGCTTCCTAAGACATCCAATAGAAGAAAGATACAATACAATCCAATACAAAACTCTTTATTGTACACCAAATTAAAAGTAAAAAATACAAAATTTTAAAAATAAACTAATTTACAATTCGCGGCCTTTTCACTAAAATAGCGTTCTCTTCCAGGCAACCAAAAGATAGGAAAGATATTAGTAATGATCTGAGCTTAAGGCATTTTGTAATATTTTTACGCGCCTAAACATTTTATTTTGGATTCATCGATGAATTGAATATTGTGCGCCTGTCCACGATCTTCGTGACTAACACACACATTTCTGTGTACTGATACAAATTGGTAGTCAAACTAGGTACTTTATAAGTACCTATATTGTACCATTTCAGTTAACGCTCTATTGCATAATAGTACAGCAAGACTTCTGTTATGTTTTATTATGACGATAAATGTACTGGAGTGAGTCACCTTTACCAGACTGTCTACCTTTTAACATGGTTTGTTTGTACAACAAAATTGGTTACTAGTAAAATATAATTTATGAAGTGCAAAATTAATACCTTATTGTTTTAGTAGCTGTTGATACCATACCCATAAAAAATATAGAAGTTTTTGTTAGATACTGCTGATAAAAAATATATTTGCCATGTTCAGAAAGTCGAAAGATAAGACGCGATGAGATTTTGTATTAGCTACTATTACTAAACATTTATCGTGGTAAAACTGACACTTGTACCAAGCCTTATTTTAGAATTAAAAATACAATTGGTCACGTAAAAATGGTATTAAAATTTCACTTTGCAATAAATTTTCATGAGTGAAGAAAATCTGGCAACTAGGATAAGTATGTTAAAGATTCTGTACAACGTCGTTTTAGACCAAATCATAAAACATTATAAAACTAAGATTAATCATCTTTGTAGATAATGAGCAACCGTGGGCTAATTAGCTAACATAGTCATGATGAGGTTAATCACTTTAAATTTTGAAGTGCACGTGAATACTTGGTTACAGTCACCTCAGTTTACAGTTACATAAAATAAATCCACACTACGTACGAACTACGTTTTACTCATGGTTAACATAATCGCTATAGCATCCTGATTCACCGTTTCGGGATACAACAAGGTTAGTCACTAGGTCCGCTAGATATAAGCAGTTAGTAACAGTTTCTTTGCCTGAATAAGCGTGTATCAGCGATCTATTTTTTCCAAGTAGGTTTTTATTATTCATGTCTTGTTCTTTAGACGGATGTAACTGTAACATTTGACATTTTCAGTTAAATTAATGTAGCGATATAATAAGAAGCTATAGTTCGTACACCTATTTCTTTCCAATAGTACTAGTAATCTGCTGCCGTAATCTAGTTTTGTAAGGAGGTTAACTTTGGTCCTTAGAAGCAGTATATGATCAATGTATTCGTAATAACCCTAAATCAGTTGGTTGCATGCTTATCTTCTACTATAAAAAGTAATGGTTGACTAGTTATGACCTTAATGATAGATTAAATCTGTGTAGATACTATACCAAATACACGAATTTACATTCATTAGTAAGATAACCCATCAATTACAGCTATGATTGTTATTTAATGATAGTCTTTGATTCTGTGGTTTACTGATTTTTTGTTTTGAAGGGACTTTTGCAACTAATAACACAATGGCGTGTACAAATCGATTAGTGTGGGTCGGGGATTATTGCGTCATGACGAAAGACAGCTGATTGTCTATGACAAATAAAGTTCAAGGTTATTAATTAGGAGTGTGACACCTTCCCCTGCTTTATTGTTTTTGCTTGAACTTATAGAAACGGTAACGTCGCGACAATGTGTAACTTATGTCTCGTCTCGTCTTTTTAATGAAATAAATACTAGTTTGTATTAACTATGTAAAATCGTAACGACAATTTTGCAAACACTACAGAGCAAAATATTGGTTAGCAACAAAATCCCAGTCAATAAAAAGGAACGTAGGTATGAAAGTTAGGGTCCATATTTTTAAAAAAACTTGTTGCGAACTTACGTTAAAAATCTGGTTTCGTTTTTTAAGATGTTCTACATTTAAAACGTATGGACGGTTACCTGCGTACTTTGAATGATGCGACCGTTTCTGGTTATGACAAAGCAATTGTAACCTGTCCTTGTAAAACTCCTGCCCGTTCTCAGGGACGATAAAGAATGCATCTTAACAATTTATTTAACGAGCAAAGGAGCTCAATCACTTTGTTCTTATAAAATATCATAATATTCTTATTTTGCACCCACATTGAAAACAAAAGTGAAACTTGTTGATGAACCCACCAGCAAGTTTACATGTTTTAAATGAATAAATGAGCCATCGTTTGAAAGGTCTTGACTCAGTTTTGCTTTCGGGGTCACTACTTCCGTTTCGAAAGTTGAAACGTTATATACGACATACAACGAAGGTAATGCAAATGCATTACTTAGAATATCACGTTAAACCGAAATAACTTTAAACTTGCATTAAAAGGTATATAGCGCCATCTATTGCTTCAATAAAGAAACACGTTTTTGAAAACTCATTTGTTCTTCAACCTTTTTCAGTACTGTTTCATCCCAGAATACAATAAGATAGACAATTAATTGATTACTTTACAATAAATCGATGGACAAGAAGTTGTTTTAATAATACAAGTGAAAGGACACGTATACCAAGTGGATTACACGGTAATCAAAAATAAATTGACATTTTAAACTTATAAAGTATTATTTTACTTTCATGATGTCATGATTAATACGGCTTAACAAAGTTTTTGTTGTTCAAATCCGGTTGCAAAATATCTCAAAAAACTTCGTTATATTTTGCGTGTAATGGCTATTTTTAATTGTTTTAATGTTACACATAATACGAAGTTTCTTGTCTTGATTTTACTTTTAATTAAAGTAATAGTAACCCTTGAAGTGGATACAAAGTAGTTGCATGTAAGTTATTAAGATCGAATAGATTAATAGTATTAAAGTTTTTGAGCTGGTGCCTATATCATTTCCAACTTGTGTATAGCAGAAATTCTTAACTTTGTCGTCTTCATTTTACTTGTGGTGAAATATGTTGAATGAGCTTCTGAGGCTCTTTTACCGAAACGCATAAAGTTTGGTTTCTGCTTTTGATGTTCTTCATGGTAACAAATGAAATAAAGTACTGACATTGAAGATTTTTGATATGTGAGATCTTTTACCAAAGATTAGGGTGGGAATTTTGCGAGAAAACCTATAGTCAACCTTGGGAAAACCAGAAATGACAAAGAAGCCAAGACGCGTCGGCGATGACGTACAAACTTCACTATCGAAGGACTTGGGTTAATAAGAAGCAATCATAAATAACATACGACAGGTATTATGTTCTCGGCTCTTACTTTCTTGTAGATAAGTGCATGATTCATGATTGTATTCTCTCGTAAGTAATCTCGTACCTACACTTCAAGTGAAGGATTTTGGTTCGAGTCGTAAAGGATTGACGCACGTTCTTGTTATTATGTAAAGCTGATGGAGTATTTTTCCCATATTTTTTTGTCATTCACAATTATTTTAATTGGCATGAGTAAGCTGGCAATGATTTTGAGTTCAATGACAAAAACTGCAATATGATTGTTATTATATTTTGTGTGAATATTTATTAAAGATTTTTGATTATTTTAAATAAATACTGCCCGCTTCTGTCGCATTTGAATTCAAAATCAATTCTTGATGCGCACTCACAACTATCATAAATATACCAACTATTATTCTTCCCGAATTAGATTGTATGACGTTAGAATTCAACAGCAGACGGATGTAAAATATAGTTTCCACATATATATGTTACATACATTCATTGGCAACATATTTCGCCAAATAAACCAGTCAATTCTGCTGTCTAAAATGGAGTTAGGTGATTCATTTTGTCGACGAGCCAAAGTTTCGACAACGTAAAACAGATACAACTATAATAGAGATAAATACCGTATGCGAGTGTTTTACTGAAGTTATCTTTATGTTGGCTTCGTAAACATTTAAGTTATGTACAAGCTGTTGACTCAATGATATTATTATATAATTCACCAAACTTACGAGTATCTATGACTTAATACGTTACTACAATCATCTCATTCTTAACCGACTACCCAAAGGAAAGTTATCTATAAAATGCATATTTTTTTTCAAAAATATTGTTCAATATTTTATATTTCAATACAATATCAAACATTTTTATAGTCAATAGGGATATTCAGGAGGGAAGAAAACAATGAGATGCTTACGAATAGGTCAAGTTATAGTGTACGATCGTGTTAAGGACGATAAATTATTATTACATAGGGTATGGCAGTAACGGTTCATTAAAACGATGTGATTAATATATATTGAAGTAAAATCATATTTAAAAACGAACTACGACTCCTTTACGGTAAATTAATAAAATTTAAGTTCTTTTTTTTTCATGTTTCTTTTTTCTTCTACCTGTATATATTTTTTCATGTTTCTTTTTTCTTCTACCTGTATATATTTTTTCATGTTTCTTTTTTCTTCTATTTATTACAGCTCCAAAGATTTATACCCATATGCATTATAGACACAGTCATGTAAAGGTTATTTCGTTCCACAGCTAAAACAGTGTTCATCCACGCGTAGGTACTTGCAATAATCGATTGCAGACATCTGGCGGAAGGAATACTACTCGTTTGTGTCGTCTTTCCGTTCCCAATACGCTTTGGTGATTGTTATTAATAATGTCGTCTACATGTGTTTAACTTTAGTAACTTCCAGTTTGTACCTGTACATTAGGGGCATTATGAAAAATTGGATGAATATTAGCTATAGCTATATAACCTTAAATACTTTTTATACGATACGATACAATTTGATACGAATAGTAGACAAATATGCACAACACGTTTTAAAATTGAAGGTTGAAATTGAAGGTGGTAGAACCCTCTGTGGTTCGACTCCGGCGGCACCACCGCCACACCTATTTCTACCTAATAACAGCAGTGTTAGGCGCTGCTGTGTTCCGGTTTGAAGGGTGTGGTAAGGGAGAAAGACTTTTCCGAGGCGTTCCAGCTTAGTCCTCAGGGGTAGCGGCGCATCTGTGGCCGACCTCAGGTAGGAATATCTAATCCTATCTGGGGTTTATTACAGATGTCCATGGGCGGCAGTAGCCACTTATCATCAGGTGGACTGCATGCTCGTCTGCTACTCTAATATTATAAATAAAAAAAAAAAAAAAAAAAAAAAAAAAAAAAAAAAAAAAAAAAAAAAAAAAAAAAAAAAAAAAATATTACAAACTATATAACTTGTATTATTATTTTAGTGTATTCTACATATGTATCTATATTTAGGAGAAAAATAATAATCTGTCTACTATTATCTGTTCGGTTACAATGATTAGGGAGTACATGAAACAATTCTTTATTATATACCTAATTGTAATTAGTGTTAGGGAAGGCACATACTAGGGTTATTAAGTTAATACAAGAACCGAAAGTGAGTATATATAAAGTGTGCTAAAAGTTCATAATGTAGGTAATGTAATTATTATAAATTGATTAATATTTAATCCGGAAAATAAACATGTTCACTCATTATAATAAACCGATTTAACGTACTTTGTGGTTTAACGAATAGTATTCGTTTCCTTATAAATATACAATGTTATGAAATATATATACACATATTCGTTTTTATTATGTTTATATATATATGGGAAGAATTATATCCAAGAAGCTTAAAATTTTAAAAATACAGATATTTTAAACCTTTAAAATTAGTGATATCATTTTAAAGGTTAAAAACGGACATCGAGACATCAATTTTATATTTTCCTTATCGTTTATAAGAATTGACAGTCGTTAAATTAAAATGCTACGACGAATTTGAAAAACAATTTCGATAAAATGGATAATATACAACAGCTTACGTAAATTTATTTTAAAAATTAAAGTAAACAATGATTCAAATGTCAAGCTACTAAAAAATCGATAGAAGTTAGAAAATAATAAGCTTTCTACATCTTTTTAAAATGGTTTTTATTTGTCTTTGGAAATCTTATTCAATGCTTCGTAATTGAGTGAAAATATATTTTTATTTTTCTTTTATAATCAATAAATTTTATGTTATGTTATGGTAGATATTAATAATGTGTGAACATGTTCTTGCATTATTTGCTTAGAAATTCATTTTAATAGATTTAGCCAGTCTGTTGAACTTTAAAGTCTGATCTATTAAAGGGAACCGAACCAATTTAAGAATGATTCACCAATGTACCTAATAGCAAACTTGTTGAAAATCGCTCATAATGGTCATGTTCTATATTATAAATAAAACGGCACGTTTTTTCAACGAATTGAAGCGAACTAATTTATTTGAATTTAAATAGAACATAAATCACGTCAGTTGACATAGATGGCGTTACTAGTCTACATACATAGTGAAACTATAATATTTGATAATACTAACACCCCCACTATCACAATATTATACTGTTTCAATACCTAACATATACATAAATTTGTTATGTTTAGCAGAATTTAAACTTTTTGTCAGCATATCAGCTGGCATTTCAGCTGTAGGCAAATACTGAATTTTTACAATGTTATTTGAAATTACTTCCCGACAGTAATGATACCTAACATCAACATGTTTTGTACGATTATGAAATACAGGGTTGACAGACAGCTTTTGTGCACTTTGATTATCATTACTTATATTGATAGTATACATTCTTTCCGTAATCTCATATTGCAAATTGCTAAGATATACAGCCTCTTTACAAGCTTCTGAAATTGCAATATATTCTGCTTCAGTACTAGACAATGCTATAGATTTTTGTTTTTTACATCCCCAAGATATAACTGACCCTGATAACACAAAACAATAGCCTGTATATGATTTCCTATCATGATCATTTGCCCAGTCTGCATCAACATAACCTTTAATATCAAGATTTCCAGAATTACTAAATTTCAAACCTACATTTTTTGTCTTTTTTAAGTATTTTAATATTCTTTTAGCATATGACCAATGTATATTACTATGACAATTATTGAACTGACTAAGATATCCCACTGCATAAGCTATATCTGGCCTAGTGAGAATCGCTAGATACATTAAACTGCCTATGAGCTGTTGGTATGGATTTTTAGACATTTCTTGACATTTCTCAACATTTAACTTAATCTCCATTGGAGTATCAACAATTTTACATTCAGCCATATTAAATTTAGACAATAACTTCTCTATATAATTCTCTTGAGACAAAGTAACAACCTTTTTCTCATTATCAATATTAACAGACATTCCAAGACATTGTTTTATTTTACCTAAATCTTTAATTTTGAACTGATTACTTAGAATATCTTTTAACTGTTTCATTTCAACTTTATCATTTGAAAATATGAAAAAATCATCGACATACAAAGTAACAATTGTCTTAAGACCATTAACAATTTTTGTATATAAACAAGGCTCTAATTTTGACTTCTTATAACCATTATTTAACAAGCAAGTATCAACTTTCTTATGCCAAGCTCTAGAGGACTGTTTGAGACCATATATAGCCTTTTTCAGTTTGAGAACTTTATTCTTATCATTTTCAGAGCAAACAAAACAATCTGGCTTTTGCATATATATGTTCTCTTCCAGTTCTCCATTTAAAAAAGCTGTTTTGACATCCAAATGTGCTGTGTCAAAATTAAGTTGGTAATTAATGCAAATAATAATCTTAATGTAGTATGCCTCACCACTGGAGAAAACGTCTCGCTGTAGTCAATACCACATTTTTGATTATAACCTTTTGCCACTAGTCTCGCACGATACCTAATTTTTCCATCACTGTCATACTTCTTTTTCAATACCCACTTGGACTTAACAATTGTTCCACCATTTGGAGCATCGACGAGCTCCCAAGCCTTGTTGTCTTCAAAGCATTGTAATTCATCCTTTACAGCTTGTAACCAATGCTCTCTTTCAGAACCATTCAATGCTTCCTCCAATGACATATCGTTTATATTCATGCTGTTACTCTCCAAACACATATTTGAATAACCATATCTTTCTGGTTTTCTTCTTTGTCTAGACAGCGTACGTGTACATACTACACTTTCAACACTTCCAGAATCATCTGTGTTTTCATTTTCATTTGGACTATATGTGCTGTCATTTGGATCTAAATATGTTGCAGAAGTGTATGAGTCTTCCGATAGACACTCTTCCCCCACTGAATCCGAGCATATGACTTCACTGTCTTCAGTTGTTTGCTCAGTCTCTGTAACAATTATCACATCACATGGTTTACATTCTTTTTCTATGATAATAACATCTCGACTGACAAAGATTGTCTGCGTCTTGGGATTGAACAACCGATATCCTTTTGTTACATCAGAATAACCCATTAAAATACACTTCTCTGATTTCTTATCCCACTTCAGTCTCTTCTCTTTTGGCACATGGACCATTACAGTACTTCCAAAAATTCTAAGATGACTAATATCAGGCTTGGTATTGGTCCACAATTCATATGGGGTTTTGTCAGACAGTCCAGGTGTTACAGTTCTATTCTGTAAATAAACAGCAGTATTAGCCGCCTCCGCCCAGAACTTCTTATCTAAACCGGCTTCAAATAAGAGACATCTAGCTTTTTCAACAATAGTTCTATTCATACGTTCGGATACACCATTCTGTTCTGGTGTGTAAGAATTAGTTTTCTGGTGAATAATACCAATATCCTTAAGATAATTGTCAAATTCATTATTACAAAATTCTCGACCATTATCGCTACGCAGAATTTTTATTTTTCTATCAAGCAAGTTCTCTACTTTCGCTTTAAAACCTTTGAAACATTGAAAAGCTTCACTCTTATTTTTCATGAAGTAAATATGAGTCATTCTACTGCAATCATCTATAAAAATTATGAAATACCTTGAACCACCGAGCGAGGTATTTTCCATTGGTCCACACACATCTGTATGTATTACTTGCAATAGCTCAGAACTTTTGGTACCAGCACTGGGGAACGGCAATCGACACTGCTTTCCCTCGCAGCAAGTAGTACAGGAACTCTTACTTATTTCTGCCTTTTTATCAAGTGAAAACCCTTCCACGGCGTCTGCCATTTTATTCAAGTAGTTACTGTTCACATGTCCTAGTCTTCGATGCCAAGTCTCACTAGTCACTGCTGCAGCTGCTGTAAATGGAACTTGTTGCGTGTTTAATTTGTATACTCCATTTACCAATAGCGCTGTAGCCACCAAGTGACCTGCTCTGTTGTATATGTCACAACCATCATTTCTAAAGGACACTGAATTACCCTTGCTAATCAATTGACTCACTGACAAAAGATTCGTCGAAAGACTCGGTACACACAATACTCCTTCGACTGTGACGTCAAAATTGGAATCTTTCGTGCACGTAACTATTTGCACATCACCGCAGCATATAACAGGCACCATGTTGTCATTTGCAACAATTATCTCCTTCGGAAAAAATTCATGCGATCGATTTGAGATCCAACTTTCGTTCGTTGTCAAATGCACGCTCGCTCCCGAGTCAATATACCAGTCAGTTTTGCAGTAGCTACCATTTAAAAATACAGCACTAAATGCATTTGTTTCTTTTGATGTATTTTCGTTGGGTTTTATTTTGTTTTTAATGTTATTCGGACACTGGTTTCGATAATGCCCAAACTGTTTACAACCATAACATTTAACTTGTTTACCACCATTACTGACATTTGACTTTGACGTTTGCCATTTCCTGCCATCTTGATTATTCTCTCTAGCCATAAACTTATTAATATTTTTCTTATTTGGTTGACATCTCTGGAATGCTGCAAATGCGCCCTCTACATCTTCCGTTTCCGGTTCCATGTCTAACAATTTTGTTTTAATGGCGTCTGTTGTGATTGACATACCAGAATGTTCGATGGCCATAATCATTGGTGAAAATTTCTCAGTCAATCCAGCAAGCAACAATGAGCCTATCCACTCATCACTAATTTGAAACCCAGTTCCTGCCAATTTTTGACCAGTTTCTACGATTTGCGTGACATACGTACTCATTGTAGCGCAATTTTCGAGTCTAATAGAAATTAAATGTCTCAACAATTTAATTTTTCTTGTAAAGCCTGAATCGTCGTACAATGACCTTAGTTTATCCCATAGCTCTTTTGTAGTTGCTACATTCTTGATATGTACGTAAATACACGGATCTATCATTAATATTAACTTCGCTTTGGTTCTTGCATCATCCGTAGCTCCTAATTTTTCTTCAGACTCCGACTTAATACACTTAAGCATGCCTTCTAGAATTAGGAAATTCTCTACAGCAAAGCACCATTCTGCATAATTTTCACGTCCTTTCAGTTTAGGAACATTAGCCATAAAATTTGAGTTCGCCGCCATTTTACCGTCCAACACGCACAATTTAAAACCAGCACGCACAACTTATGTCCTCAATCTGCAATCGTTGCTAACTATTTAACTATCCACAGTTTTACGGGAAAACGGATTACAACACAATTAGCACTTATCGCGAGGAGATATATGGGTCTGGGCCCATAACCTATAAATAAAACGGCACGTTTTTTCAACGAATTGAAGCGAACTAATTTATTTGAATTTAAATAGAACATAAATCACGTCAGTTGACATAGATGGCGTTACTAGTCTACATACATAGTGAAACTATAATATTTGATAATACTAACATATATTCGGCTAAAGAAGAAAATTTAAAATGATGGTGGTTTACAAAGAAGGCTAAAAATATTTTTACTATGGTCTCCACCGATAGGAAATCTTCAATAGGATTTCCGGTAATCTGGAATTCTAAATTTTAAACCATATGATCATATTTTTTTGTATATCTCTAGTCCATGCTAGGGATACAGTAGGACTTTATTTTTTAACGTATTTATTTAAGTACAAGTATTGCTGCATTATGAAATATTATATACTGTATAGTAGTCATTTGGAATTTTGTATGTGTACCACATTCTAAAGAATCATACGAACACAATATAAGTGTTAGATACAAACCCCCTACATTTGTTTCTCAATAATATTTATCCTCGCATCTCGTTTATCTCCAGAACTAGAACAGATTAACAGCAACGACCTCGATAATAATGTAAACCCGTAACTCCTTTAAGAAAAAGATCGTCTATAAATACACGATTTATTACGCCAGACATCTTAATCCGATGTACAGAGTAGAAATGTATTTCCCCTCGAGATTAAATTAGTTTATCGGTGTAAAAATCTTTATTGATAACTATTTTATTAAAATGCAACCTGTCGGTTCGTTATCATTTGGTTTGTGATTACGGCTGTAAATATTATTTTCTGAACTAAGTGTTACCCACGGTTTTGGACTGTTTAATCAATTGTAAAATAATATATGGCTGCACCTCTTTTATGCCTACTAGTAGTCCTAATAGTCCTACAGCCGGGAGAGGGCTGGAATTTACTCCACTACGTTGCCGGCATGCGGTTTGATGCTTGCGTCGGATTTAGGGGTCCACCAATGTCGAATATTTTCAAACCACCAGATCATAGCAACCAGGACCTATAGATTAATATAATGAAAGAAGTTAATGCGCATGCAATCACCTATAATCACTAGCGCTTACACATCCGACTAGCGGCTGGGCGCGATTTTACTTAACTTTTGGGAGATGATTTGGAATCTATGCGCGCTGTCATTCCCTATTTTTACTATTTGCTTGTTTTATATTATCACTTAACATGTTGAATAATATTATTATAAATAAAATTCATAAAGTTTATGGTAATGCAAATGGGATTATGAATGATAGGTAAATAACTATCAGTCGGGATTTCCCTAGTAATGGTAATGGTATATAAATAGCTACATGAAGAAGTAAGACGTAGGTACCACAAGTCAGTGGGTAATTAAAGTATTCGTATAAATATACCTGGGATTTTTATTTTTATTATGGTTGCTGTTTTTAATAGGTACTATTAAGTAGTATATTTATACATATTATGTTTTATTCTTAGGCATGTACTACAGCTTAGGTACTACACCTTATATATTATGTTTAAATCAGTCTAAAATGAGATATGCCATAGGCTATATTACATCCCTTTTCAGTAAATTTAGACAGTCGGGTGTTTGTACGTTAATGCAACTTGCAACTCAGTGGGTATTGCAGCCCATTGACAACTGTCACCAAATACGAATCCTACTGAGGTTCTACTGAAGGTTTATGGCAGATATTTGTCAGTTAGAATATTATTACACGCCTTCAATGACATCTTTAACAAGGGAACAGCAGTGCTACTGCAGACAGATCTAAGCGAGGTAATGATTCTCCGAGAGTGTAAAACTAATTACATTATATTACCTAAAGAGTGAATCATATTTTCCAACGTAACGCATGAGTAAGCACCTCAATCTAAACATTTTTACACCATGACTTAAATAATGTAAACTGCCAAAGAGTCCTCGCGATCTGTATTAACCAGAAAAAATGTTTGGAATTCCATAAAATAAATATTTAGATATTATTTTCGTTTCTACAATAGTGAGTAATATTGGTCTGGTTCTAAAAATATCGTCCTCCAAATAACCATTAGGCTATTTATAAGTTATTATGTTTATGGTTTAATCCTTTATGGTCCGATTAGACTGGCAAATCGATTTTACGACCAACTGAATGCGATGTAGTGTAAAATAACGCATACCGAATAATACTCATTGAAACAATTGTAGTATTTGTTCGGAAAGGTGTTCATTTTATAATATGGGAGTAGCAGACGAGCATGCAGTCCACCTGATGGTAAGTGGCTACTGCCGCCCATGGACATCTGTAATCAACCCCAGATAGGATTAGATATTCCTACCTGAGGTCGGCCACAGATGTTTCGCTACCCCTGAGGACTAAGCTGGAACGCCTCGGAAAAGTATGTTTCCCTTACCACACCCTTCAAAACGGAACACAGCAGCGCCTAACGCTGCTGTTATTAGGCAGAAATAGGTGTGGCGGTGGTGCCGCCGGAGTCGAACCACAAAGTGTTCTACCACCTTAAAAAAAATACAATAAGGTTCGACATCGAAAATGTACAGTGGAAAGTTTACAGTTTTTCCTTGTACAGTGGAAAGTTGTCGATGCCGGTATACGCCGATACATACAAGGCGATAATTTTAGTTCTCAGAAATGGAAAATGAATCAGCTGTTGGTATTTTGAGTTTTTGGATACCTATATTCAAGCTGGAGAAACCCGTTTGCAGATTTACTGACGATATAAGAAGGTAATTTATTTTATCACTACAATTGTTCACTGTCATCTTAACACATGAATATTTTATTGAAAATGACACTGAACAATTAAGAGTGCTTACGAGACTAAAGACTAATGACCGTAACGTCTTTCCGACGACCTACGTTGCCAATAACTATGTATAAATCGGACTCAATCCTCTGAGACTAGCCACTTAGAATTACAATGCATATTGTTCTAAATGTCGTCGTTTCCAAAGAATCAGTGCATGACTTATCCTTCTAAACTAAGATGACCATACATTCTGTTTTCCACAGACTTTCCTAAGTGATCATTTCTACTTCGATATAATAACTGGTTACTGAAACACTGGATTAAAGGGTGTTCCAAAATCACAAGAGGAATTGCAGCTTAGATTTCAGTAGAATGCATTTGTAATCAATCTAATTTGGTTTCTAGGGTTAATTACACATTTCCAGGAGGTAGTAACCAATAACCACCAGATCGATCGTTTAATTATATTTAGAAAAGCGGTTATCGGCTTAATCTTGGAGACCGAAAGTAAGTCTTCTCCTCGTCGTCGTCGTCTTCAACTCACTATTGTCCAACTGCTAACCATGAGACTCTAAGGTTAAGTGGGAGTTTAGGCCATAGTTTACCGTGCTGGCCAATTGCGAATTAACTGACTTCACACAATTGGTTTCTAATACGAACATGTATGTACCTTGGAGCCCCGATTGAGAGGTTGAGTTTCAGTCTACTACTGCCTATATTTGCCGCTATTTATTCCCATTTTCATGCCAAACTAATGGTCACCTTCCTGAACAAGAATAATGCAACGTTGCGCTATCGCCGCTTGCGACAGTTCACGTCTCGGTTTCGTAACACCGTTGTTCAGAAAACGCACGGACGAGGAAACTTCTTATATAAGCACGTAGAAATTCTCTCAGAATCACAACTTTCTATAGTCATAGTACTTTGTTCTCTATGCATATTGCTGGCTTTGTCACGAGCTTGCTGAGATAATCGTGACAAATCCCTCCCATTGAAAATGTATTACTACATGGCTATGTTATTGTTCAAGTGTTAGGCGATATGATCTATATGCAAGACTACATCCTTTTTGTTTCACTGCTGCACACAGAACTCTTTCCACCACACTGATTCAATGCGGATTATTAGTAGGATACCTCGTGGTAAAAGCATGGAAGCCCTATCACCATACCTATTGAGGTTTTTAACAGTATTAATGTAGCTTAATGATGCGATAGTGCCGGTGCTTATAAATGTTTATGGCACCGGAACATAACTAAATATTTTAATAGAGCCTAAATGGATCATTACAGACATCCAGATTAAATCTCTGCATCTTATAAACCTCCTTACCAATTTTTCAATCACAACAAAGCAGTGCATACATTTTTTCGGAAACCTCTGAGCGCGTGCCTCGTCAGGCTCCGCATCGGAAAGTATGAAGCTCGCCACTATATGTGGAGTGTAAGGTGGCCCATATGCCGACGCTTTTCCCGGGTTGCCGAGTTCCCGTTCCTGGGGTCTCTAGCCCGGCAACTGGGGCTTCCACTCTTTGACCCCCAACCTCAATAGCACTGTTTTAGTCCCCTCTTACGACAAGGTTACCGTAGCCCTATTCTAGTCCCGGATCACTGACCAAGCAGTTCGTACCTACGAGTACATAGCTGATCGTACCATATAGCCTTTAATTTAAGAGTTCACCATCTCCGTAGGTTCATATTAAATCGATTAAATACAATAAAAAACAATTGATATTGAGCTGTAAAATACCAGCTAATTTGAAATTCAATAACATAGTCATTAGAGATCAATTAATTAAGATACCGTTCTGAATTTCTGATGACATAATTCGATGCAACACACTAACCTATTAACATACTGCCTTAGTTTCGAACACTGCAATGTTATAAGAGAACCTTTCGAATGACCTGATTCAGGTAATCTGCATTTGAACGTGTGCGAGCGTTTTAAGATAAGGGTACACAATAACAAAGGATATCGTGCCTTATGGAAATTTTCTCGTGTTGCACAACACTTTCGTTTATAAGGATTTCCTTAAAAGATTGTAATGGATGACGTTCTTAGCCGATTTCCACGGAACGAAATTGAATTATAAGGTATAATTTACCCTTTATCTGTCATAAAATGTTAATGATAATTCAGGATAATAAATAAATATAAGTAATTACATAAGCACCCAGACCCAAAACAGAAGTGTGAAGAAGTTTAAAATAACTTCGAATATGCAAATGTAGGTTTTGAAATTGTATTGCAAACTTTTGGCCGCCACACAGATTACTTCTTGCGTACAATATACCTACACTGTATGCTATAATACAATATTAATAATATTTTTTAACATTACAATACATAACATAGTTAATACCCCTTACAAGCTGCAATAAAATGTATTTATAACGATTACTCTTCCAGTCATTATATTCACAACATTTTAATACAAGAGAGTACATACTGCGTAGTAAGGTAACCGCAACCATTATCGGCATGAACATGAAATAAAGTATTCAATTTAGATACAGGGCTGTTTTACCTCACTCGCACTTCTATAGCCTGGTTAATTTCTCACAGTAATCTTCGGTTTGTCTCTATTCACATTGTACTTGACTGAAAAATATATTAAAGTTGATTATGATTGAAACCACAGCCCTCTAGGGTTCATAGGAGTTACTTTTGGAATTCAAGATTGGTAATAATAAAAATTAATAATATCATCGCCATACTTGAACATTACTATATCACATTTAATATTAATGGCACTCTAAATTTGTTTTATTCATTACAAATACTCTTCCAATCATCATATTCACAGGAAGACAGTGCAGCATACTGCGTAGTAAGGTAACCGCAACCATTATCGACATGAACGTGAAATAACGAATCCAATTTAGATACAGGGCTGGTTTAGCTCACTCGCACTTCGACGGCCCGTTTAATTTATCACAGTAATCGTCGGTTTGTTTCTATTTAGCTTGTTAGTGAAATTGAAGGTCAAACTAGAATTACTTCCGTGCACGAAATATAATAATGGTCGTCATGGATACTCCCACTTTATGAAGTGGGTGGGTACTCATGTTTTGTTGTACATACGTTCTGCGGTTCATTTTACTAACTTCATATATATTGTGTATGTCAGCGGCTACAGTTTATAACAGCTACTTGGAGATTTGTTTATGTCCTTCTAGACAGCTCAGGTGCGTACTTCTGTTGGAAGACCTGCAGCATATTCCATTATGTTGCTAAAATATTGCGAATTTATTGTTACAATTCTAAATTAAGTTATATATCCAAAATAGATTACTTGTGTTGCTAACTTATCATCCCTGATTACACTGATACGCCCCTTCCCTCTACCCTTTATTACACATCCTTCAAACCTTACAACACAAGAACGTTATTAGATGTGGCTTCAGGATGAAAAACTTCTAACAACTATCCATGTTTTCGTCGTAATATGATAATGAACTAGCTTTTTCCTATGGCTCTATCCGCGTGGGGCTCGTTCGCCGCGGAAAAGATTATTCTATAACGGTGAAATCAGGTCTTACAATATTATCTGTGTGCTAAATATCTAAATACCAATTGAAAACGGGAAAAAAAAAATATTTTAACTAAAAATAAGCAATTAAAAATAATAAATAATTATTAAACACGATATGCCGCCATAAACGAAAGACATTTTATGATTCCTTATCTAAAATATCAATATAATTTAATAAGTATATCTTTTATAGTGTCTCATATTTATAGGCACTTTCTTGCCCACTAATTGTATTAAAATAAAATATAATGCATTTCAAGATAAGATTGTATTTTAAAGCGAATATCTGCCAGACCGACTACTAAACTTGTATATAAAGAGTCATGTGCTACTGCCCTACGTACATCTTGTATAACCTATTTGAATATAATGGACAGTGAGTCATAGATCTTCTTACCCTACGATGGACCTTATATCGTCATTTAATATGTATCAAAGACCGTCCTTTGTTCTTTGTGATTGATTTGTATACATAATAAGTAGAGACGTCGCTTTAATAAACTAAATTAATTTCAATTATTTGAGCTCATATAGGACAAAATACTCGTTTAGAATTTGTTGTCTTTACCCATATAATATTAATAATAAAAACAGTTGGATTATTTATGAAAAAATATGCGCGGCTACGTGCATAATTTTACATCTTTTATGGAAATGGATTTCTTTACGTTTTCCGTATATACTTTTAATTGTACAGGAAAATACGCAGACTAAAATAGATCAGGAAAATATATTATATTTTAATGAAGAGGTACATCTGTTAGGAGGTTTTTCCAACAACATGAAATCTCACGGGGGTCATAGAAAAGTTCGATAAATTTTAAACCTTTAATATTTACCATATTATTATGTACCTATAAAAACTATTGTTTTTATAGGTACATAATAATATGTTTCATTTCATTCATGTTATAAAAACGAATGTGACTATTTTGGGTCAAGATCTCCCCTTCAACATTGTTATTGACCAGTAAATGTGCGCATATCTCTGCAATGTATATTAGATTTTTTTAGGCCATACAGAAATCAAATCGGGACAGTCTATTAGACCGGAAAAAGTCGGCTCTATGCCATAAGTTTGGTCTTTTCTGTGATACATTTAGTTTACACATTGAAATCATAATTTTTACTCATCACACATGTTTTTTAAAAATATAGGAGTAGCAGTCGAGCATGCAGTCCACCCGATGACAAGTGGCTACTGCCATCCACGGACATCTGTAATATACCCAGATCCATAGAGATTAGATATTCCTACTGAGGTCGGCCACAGACGCCGCTACCCCTGAGGACTAAGCTGGAACGCCTCGGAAAAGTATGTCTCCCCTACCCTTAAAACCAGAACACAGCAGCGCTTAACACTGCTGTTATGAGGCAGAAATAGGTGTGGCGGTGGTACAGCCGGAGTCGAGTCACAAGGGTTCTACGACCTTCAAAATGTCCTTCCAAGTCCTTCCTGCTAGCACACAGGTGCTTCGATCAATATCATTGCTATTGTTCCTGCATTACATATTCCAACGCCATCACGGCCCTGTTATAATGATCGGCTGGAAGCAACAGATGTGAAATTGCCTACGAACTGTGCCAAGGCGACTGCGTCACTCAGCTACTTGCTACCAAACATTTAAATTAATATAGATGACCATTGCTGTACTGTGCTGAATAGGTCTATTAGCACCATTTACTATTCTCAGGTGACTGTTAGTTGCTCTAGTAACGCAAAGTAATTCGTTTTAACTCCAGCAAATTCTCGATTTCTGGACGTTAACGCTGTCAACTCACCTAGACAATAATATCTAGAACAATTCTTAACGTCTGTATTTAGTTACTAGCTGACCCGGCAAACTTTGTACCGCCCTGAAAATCTATTTATCAAATGTATTTCATCCTTACTAATATTATAAATCCGAAAGTAACTCTGTCTGTCTGTCTGTCTGTCTGTCTGGTTGTCTTTTCTTCACGCTTAAACCACTGAACCAATTGTAATGAAATTTTGTACAAAGATAGTCTGAGACCCGAGAACGGACATAGGATAGTTTTTATCCCGGAAATCCCACGGGAACTAGAGATGGCGATCTAAGATCGATTAATCGGAGAATCGATCTTTTGGACCAAAAAGTCGATTATTTTAATCGATATCCTTACTTAATATTATAAATGCGAAAGTAAGTCTGTCTGTCTGTATGTCTCTTCTTCACGCCTAAACCACTGAATCGATTTTAATGAAATTCTGTACAAAGATAGCCTGAGACCCTAGAATGGACATAGGATAGTTTTTATCCCAGATAGCGATCTTAGATCTATTAATCAGAGAATCGATCTTTTTGACGAAAAAAACTCTATTTTTTAATCGGTCTCCAGTAATGGATCCTACCTACGTTTGTGGGTCTTTTGGCATACTCTAAATAACCATGAGTTTAAAAATATCAATTCTTGCAATCGGAGACGGTTGCAACTTTATTTGTTTATATAGATTTATTGGGATTATATTAGGGGTGGCGATTCTTTCCGAAAAAGATCGTTTTTTGAATCGATTTGACAACAAAAAAATCGCAGTCCTAAGAATCGATTCTATCTTCGATCTTTTTTCGAGGATAGCGAAAAAAAAAGGTTATCAGGATCAAACAAATTATGTATCCGTCAGCAAATCCTTACTTCCTTACTAATCCTTACTAATATTATAAATGTGGAAGTATCTCTGTCTGTCTGTCTCTTCTTCACGGCTAAACCACTGAACACTGAACCGATTTGAATGGAATTTTGTACAAAGATAGTCTGAGACCCAAGAAAGAACATAGGATAGTTTTTATCCCGGAAATCCCACGGGAACTACAGATGGGATGGCGATCTGAGATCGATTAATCGGAGAATCGATCTTTTGAACCAAAAAATCGATTATTTTAATCGATCTCCAGTGATGGATCGATTCAGTGAGTCGATCTTTCAACCCAGAAGATCGAAATTCGATTTTTTCATAATTTACCTACAGTTACTTTACTTATCCATGTTAGTCGATCATCTATCTATTTATATAAAAATGAATATTTGTCTATATACAATTAATAAAATCGGAAACTATGCATTTGATCAAGTGATGATCTTTTGCAAAGTTGTTGTCCAAGAGCCCACGAAGGTTTGGGAGTTGGTAAGGCCGACAGATGGCACCACTGTCATTCCAATGAAGGTACGAATTTTCTGTTTTATGTATGTCATATTATATCTTTAAAATGCGGGCGAAGCCGCGGGCACCACTAGTATAAAATATAGCCTATGTTACTCGTGGATAATGTAGCTTTCGAATGGTGAAAAAGTTTTAAAAATCGTTCCAGTAGTTTTTGAGCGTATTCATAACAATCAAACAAACAAGCAAAGTTTTCCTCTTTATAATATTAGTATAGATTAGCTAACGACTAATAACTAATATCGTCTTTTATTTAAACATTAATACTATATTATTAATGCTAATACTATATTATTAAATAGTGCTATTTTCAAATAGGCAATCACCCAATACAGAAAAGGGTGGTCATAATGTCTAATAACGTCTACGCAGTTACATACATGATTTTAATACACACACTACGTTGAAAAAGTCATGTGTACACGTGAAGACGGTGGAACTTTGGGTTCTTAATGACAAAATAAGTGCACATGCAAAAATGAACCTAAATACAATTACTCAATAATCTGTTTCCAACGTAATAAATATCTGCTCTCCTCTCCAAGCGGGTCTGTGTGAACAGACCCTTATACTACATTAGTTATTACTCGAATTAAAACTCAAAACATTTAATTATTTACGGAAAATTGGATTCACGCGCGTCATTCTACGAACGTTACGATTATTTCCTGTCAATCCTCTTATAAATAATTAATAATGAAATAACTATTTGTGGAACGCTTGTGTATACGTTTCATGGAATTAATTACAAGTACTTAAGGCTTAATTAATATAAACCAGAGGCAAATTCCATGTGTTGCTCTTATTTTAAAGTTATCTTTTTAGTAATAAGCCTACCAAAATGTATTTTCTGACCTTTTATGTATATTTAAACCAGATGCATGTATGAATAAAGAAAAGTGCTTGCCAGTGATTCAAAACAGGAACTCCCTGAGAGACCATTTACAACCATTAATCTACCACTGTTTTTTTCGGACACCGTCTGGCATCGACACGTAAAAGTAACATGATTATTTTAATTAGCTACTAAAAATTAGTATTACCTATATTACAGTCCGATCAGTCGATTATTTACACAACCAGAAGTCAAACGACGATACTCCGACTTTACTACAATAGGGTTATTGCAGTATGTTTAAATAACAAAGCTAATTATAATGTATGTTCGTTTGACGTACACATTTCTCGACCATAAACTCCTTTATTACCATACCACGTATGTAAGAGTTACCTATTACTGTTGGTCATCAAAATGCTATAAAGTTTGTAAATGTTCCCTACAAAGTTGGAGCTAAAAATGCAGTGACATAAACTTCGAGTACACTTATGTGGTTTTAGTATAATGACATTTTGTTTTATAGTCTTCTGTTTAAAAAATAGAAATGAAAAATGCGTCAGTCTGCTTTTGAAATTATTGTGAGGTTCATGACCCGTGAGATGCAGTAGTTAGTTTTTTCTTTGTTCCCAAGGGCTTCAGTATCGATTCCTGGCTAGCCAGATATTTAAACGATTACTTTAGATTTGTATTCTAGGTGTAATCAAAATTTGTCTTTTAGAGTGTTAATACATTAGAGTCTTCATCGGATTCAACTAGAAAATAAATAAAGGAGAATAAGCATTCACTAGAGAATTACTATCAACATAAAACTGCTTAAAAATATGCCACCCCTGCCAAAATACACCAAAATACACCCCTGTATTTGTGTATAAGTCCTATTTTTAATACTATGAACGCAAAAATGTATACCGCATCTGAGCCGGTACAAAACATTCCCCAGGGCCACAGCAGCATATTACCATTACACTAATCTTAACTCCGACTGCCCTAATTATACAACTGTACTCTACTATTAACGTCCAAACCAGCTTTAGGTGCAGCAATTAAAGTTTTATGGTAACACGTGTATTTTCTACGAAGTTAATTAATCAGTTTGACGTTGACAACTTGCTCGAAATAAACACAGCAATGCAACAAAAGTAACAACGATTAATAATAATCATTGAGTATCTACACATTACGAGTTAAAGTATTAGGAAGTATGTAGATTGTTGAGGCATCGTCTACAAAATTAAATTAGTTTTATGATCAAATAATATCCATTACATTGGATTATATAAAAATATGTAGGAAAAAAGGTTCTTCTGTAGCAAAATAAATTTGATCAAAGATATAAGGGTTTACATATGTATATAACTTTCTCATTAACAAACCCTAGATAATGAACTATTATTTTAAATTATTCAGTTACTATCATTAGCATACGGTGTTGAACAATTTCATTACAAGACTGTGATGAAGAATATGAAGGAAAATCCTTCACTACTTTATAATACTTACTTTATATCACTAATCTGAACAATCTGCGCGGATGTTATTATACAATTATCTCTCAAGGTAGCGTGGTACCAGTTACTTAATTTGCACAAAAATCTCAGTCAAAGGGCTACATGAAACCTACTAGATGGGTGTCAAGTTCAGTCTTATTACGTTTCTACTTACGCACAAGACTGTGTACACATTGCGCTCTAATTTGACATAGTTTTAACGCAACGTTTTAATGCGATTTTCATGCGAATAGTGATGGACTCAGTACCCTTACCATGTGTTTTTACGTTTTGACAAATATGACTGTTTTGGTATTTGTTTACGTATTGGCCCATACAATTTACAAGTTCTGATACAATCCGCTAGGGGCGCTAATTGGATATTGTATGGGCAAATACGTAAACAAATACCAAAACAGTCACATTTGTCAAAACGTAAAAACTCATGGTAAGGGTACAGATAAAGCAATTCACAAATAAGTTAATACTGAATACTGTCGATCCTTGATTGAGTAACCGTCAATGTAATGATATTCTCATTTGTTGCTTGTTTTGCTGGTTTGCTGTTTGTTTGTTTGTTTGTTTGCTTGGTTTGCTGAAGTCATACCCAATTACAACATCGTGTAACAGTTGTTTGACTTTGTCATAGACCTTGTCATTAACATTTCTGTTCAATGTATACACTGATTCATAACTACTATATTGTATTACAATATACGTGCATCAAATTGAGCAAAGTGACTTAAATGAAGGTGGTAGAACCCTTTGTGGTTCGACTCTGGCGGCACCACCGCCACACGTATTTCTACCTAATAACAGCAGTGTTAGGCCCTGCTGTGTTCCGGTTTGAAGGGTGTGGTAAGGGAGACAGACTTTTTTCGAGGCGTTCCAGCTTAGTCCTCAGGGGTAGCGACGCATCTGTGGCCGACATCAGGTAGGAATATCTAATTCTATCTGGGGTTGATTACAGATGTCCATGGGCGGCAGTAACAACTTACCATCAGGTGGACTGCATGCTCGTCTACTACTCTTATATTATAAAAAAAAATCGCAAAGATAAAGTCGCATAAACGCGAGTTATTTTATAACTATGAACGCAGTCTTACAATTGCGGCAACCACGCAAATTAGTCATGAGTTCACGACGTGACTGGTGGTTTTGAAAGGCCCCGATGTACTTGACTCGTGATGAATGTATGGATTTCTACAGAGTAGAAGTATGCGACCAAATGATGTAAAGAAAAATACTTCATGTAATGGGTGGAAGCATAAATAACAGCACTTCTAAGTTACGTTAAGTGCTAAGACGGTAGGTGTCGGTTTAAAAGGAAAATTAAATGCAATTTAGTTACGGACGAGGTAATGAAAATTGTAGGTATCCTAATGAAAAGGTGTTACTTTGCAACTTTGTCACTTACTACTTATTAGTAAACCATTTGAGTGGCAAAAACTCGAAAGTGGCTTTAAAATAATTACCTATTTAAATCTTTAAAATTATATGAGACAAACAGATTACGTTTATTACATTTTTAAATTACAATACCTTTCTTTTTTGAAACTAAATTTCTCTTAAATCACAGATTTTGTTCGATTGAGAAAAATGTGCCAGGAAAGTATTTTTCTTATTTTTGTAAAGGTACCAATGTTATGACTAGACTATATACTATTTTTTTTTAGTCTTAAAAGCCAAAGGCGACAGTGTAACAGGTAAAAGTGGACAAAATCTAGGGAAATTGCCTAAAAAATAATTATCAAAATATTTCATTTTCTGTAAGTCTGTATGTATCCTACATATTACTTATGTAGGTACATTGCGCGATGATCACTTAACAATCAGTTTATTAATATTCCTAATCTCCAAAAATCCTTTTTATGTATTATTAAAGATAACATTCCCCGACGATTAGGAAAGCAATTGCGCATATTATATGATATTAAAAACTTTTGCGTCGTACATATTTTATTAGACTACTATAAGTACATTATACCTATATGTATACCATGTACCTATATCATAACGCAGATTAAGAAATAATATAAAATAATAATAAAAGATTGATGTCATGTGGTTACCGCAACTAAATGGTATAACATGAAATTAATTAGTTAATTTATAGCAATTAGCCCTAAAATTTATTTTATTTACTGAAACATTTCGCTTTATTGTACTTATATACCTTTTATGATTTTTATTCCTGTCTAATAACAGCTGTGTTTTACTTTAGTCGTCCCTTGTGTATTAGCTGCCTAACAAGTTATATCTGCAACCTGTGTCTATAATTTTCGAAAACCAGTAACATAATACTATCTCCTCTACTTAGCTAACGTAGCTTTCTACCACAGCAATTAATAAACCGGTTTGATAAACAATGAAATTTCTACGAATTATCTCAAGCTGATTCTAAACACAAATGAAAGTCTTATCTAGTAAAGAATAATGTCGTCCGGTTGTGATAAGCTGACATCTTGATATAGTCGGAATCATTTTCTAAGCACGTGCATGTTCAATACAATATTTTATTACATAGGAATAGCAGACGAGCATGCAGTCCACCTGATGGAAAGTGGCTACTGCCGCCCTTGGACATCTGTAATCAACATAGATAGGATTAGATATTCCCACCTGAGGTCGGCCACAGATCCACCGCCACCCTTGAGGACTAAGCTGGAACGCCTCGGAAAAGTATGTCTCCCTTACCATACTCTTCAAATCAGAACACAGCAGCATTGCCGTTATGAGGTAGAAATAGATGTGGCGGACGTTCCACCGAAGTCGAGCTACAAAGGTTTTTATCACCTTCATAAATTACAAAATTTCGACTTAACCCGTATTGAGTTGTAAACATAAGACATTAACAATAAAGTTGAGATTAAGTTATGGTTAAAGTCGTAAGTTAACTTCATTGATTTAGTTTGAAAGGTCTGGTAAGACAGATATAATAACCGTAGAGATTCGTAACCGACCTCAGGACGAGAATTAAAATAATTGTTAAAAATCTTGATACTGGTTTTTGTATGCAATCAGCATACAAATATTTGTATAATGCAATGCTTTAATTTATATTAGAAAGCAAAAAAAAAACAAAAAAAAAATATTGTTAACGCGTCTTTATCATCTCGGAAAAATATATCCCTTATTCCGCCATTACATATACATAACATACATTGTATAACAATATGCCTATCTTGCAAAATGAGACACTTTATTTCGTCCGTAGGACCATCGGCCCATTAGCTCAGTTGGTTAGAGCGTCGTGCTAATAACGCGAAGGTCGCGGGTTCGATCCCCTCATAGGCCATATGAAATCGTTCCGACCATATTTTTTTATAAATTTTTATTTTATTTAACTAAAATCATTCATAAACGTAAGTAAATTTGTTATAATTTATTCACACACCCATACATAGTGGATGGCACATCTAAATCACATATGAAAAATAATGATACAAAAATCCTCAGAAAGGCTTTCAATCTCATTTACTGATGTTTGATGACCTCTACTAAGATTTTTTTTATCATTATGTATATAGAGCATTATCTAATGCTTATCCATTTTTAAACAGTAAGCTATTGTTGTTACTCCAATAAAACAGATCACGCATGCCGTATGTGATTTGGTCTTTTTTTTTTTGTTGACGAGGGGAAACAGCTACTAGCTTTATAGCTAGTAGCTGTTTCCCCGCATAGGACTACCTTATGGTAGTCCTATGCCGCGGCGTGACTTAGCCGCGGGGCGCAGGGATTCCGGGCCTCGAGGAATCCCTCCTTACCCGGGCAATCTCCTCAGTGTTATAGACTGCCATGAGGCAGCGATGCAGTATTCGGTCCTCTAAGTGACCTGTGATTTGGTCGTGAACTAATCTTTTCACGCCTAGACACTGAAAGAGCATCGCTGACGTAAGCCGACATTTCACGTTTTCTCGTGGAGAAACACAGAACCATTTGGGTTTTTCTTATTAGAGTTATAGAAACATTTACCTGTTACTTAGATTAGCATAAGTTATGGTTTGTTACGTTATCTTGTGAGATAGAAGTTTCTTATTTTAATGTACGTGTTAAGGTTTTTACGCTTGATAGAGTTGATTGAATTTCTCTTAATATTTATTGGTTCAACGGTTTACCTACCGGTTTATCCACCGTTAGTAACTGGGTATTTTAATATTAAATGACTAGCTATTACACGCGACCTTGCTAACTTATACGCATACTTATATTAAAAATACAAAGAAAATAAATAAATTGAATTTTTGGATTATCCGATTCTACGTAATAATTCATAGCATAGATTTAAGGTCCAATTTGTTGATCACAACGTTAACCACCACTACAAACTTGCCTTTTTTTTTGTTTACGAGGGAGGAATCTTCAAAAGGTACCCGATGCCGTGGAGCGACACAGGGTTATGTGGGACTCTTACCGCACTAAAACCCCACGGTGGCCGTCCTCAGCGCTGCGTAGGGGACTCCGGGATCTCCAAAGGAACGCAACCGGAGTCCTATTAGTCTTACAAACTTGCCTAGAACAGTAATACCTAGCTGTTTTAATACTATGAATTTAATATTATCTCCATTTAAGGGTGCTTAAACATTAATCGATTAATGTCAATCGTCAGTGGTTGGATTGGTGAGTGGACAGCCTAACAGGTTGATTTCCTCCATTAGCTACTATTATTACATAAAAACTGATCTCCTTCCTTATTGAAGCCAGGTTCCTACCGATTGGAATCAGAAAGTAATTAAAACTGGTTGCATGACCGGTAATTTCCTATTGTTTGAGATTTCTGTACCTCTGTTCCATAAGTGAATTATATAAGAAATTCTCGACCAGTTCCGCGCATTGTTAGGGAAAGAGACATTTTTATTGAATAATAACAGACAGAATGGTTCTTTTGCTTCTGATATAATTATGACGAGCAAAATGAAAGTTAACAGGCCTTGCACTTTGAGCTGAGGGATAAAATATATGGAAATACCTGTTATTATTACTTTATTGTAGGATTCTTCGAGCTGTTATTTTTGTAGTTCGATAAGACTTACAACGAGGCGTTCCAGCTTAGTATTCAAATATAGCTAAGTATCTATATGTAGTTATTATAGAGACTTGGTGATTCCTGTAGTGATTTTATCATAATTTTATTAATTTTATTATTAGCTGATTTTAACATAATTTAACTACTGTTTTGCTAGCCTATTACAGAATATGGTGTAGTAGTCTAAGGCTTCAAATACAGGTATCCTCGGCATCTTTGTGTGAAGTTATTTACGATTAAAGTCGCCAATACTCACAACTATAATGTGATTATAACAAATTATCTTTTATAGAAGGGTCTTAGACTTGACTTCTAAGATATTTTGAATAGAACATAGTTGGACCTATTCTCAAAATATGTATCACAAAATAAACGATTCCATCATAACAATATAAGGTTTTCAAGAAACAATGTCTGTACTTCTCAGGAACTTTTAATAGGACTTAGGTACTCGAGAAATTCTAGGAACAATTATCATCATTAGCTAGTCTATTTATAAACCGCAACAAACTATTATTAATCTTAAGTACGGTTTATCTGCTAGATACATGCAGTATTTAAGTTTCAATTGAAGATATGAAGATACGAACAATTATTGTTTGTTTTCTTGTAATAAGATACGAATTTGTGGAATGTTATTAGTGTCATTTGTTTATATACTATATAATATTTTTTCTCATATTTTTCCATGACTTATTAACAGCTAACCAATTCATCGAATTGCGGAAATACCGACGATTAACATATTTTCCTATTTTTATAACTAATTAACACAACAACAAAACAAAATAAAATTTGTAAATCTGTAACATAATATTGCGCAAAAAATGGAAAACACCATGTTACATAAGCACATGACCATAATTTAGTCAAAATGTTATTAATAAATTTATTAATTTATTTATTACATATCCTTTAACAGGTATATTACCTATTATAATCTAAAAACTGATGACCTAACTTTGTCAAGAACTACCCAAAGTCATAAAACATATTTATTAACATAGAAATAGGTAAAACCATAATAAAACTAATGAATTCACATACCTATACACGTAATTGGAATCACGCCATGTTACAAGAAGGTTTTTACAATATGCTAACCTACTCAAAGTTGTCGGTAATAAAAACTTTTTAGAAGTCAAAATAGGACAGGAAAATGCACAGTTTAAAAATCAAAGTAACGCTGACGAAGCAAAACGATGTCACAGGAAGTGCTTCCAATATAATGGTTGTTCCTATTACATACTGCTTGGTAATGGCCTGCGTCATACATGCTGGTACATCGGGAGACTGTATTCAGATTGAATATATATAAGATAATATCTGACTGTATGACTCACATATTGTTAAAAAGAGTCGTTTGCGTAGTTTTGGTTATATTAAATTTAGCTATATGTTGTTGGAGACTTTATAAATAGATATTTGTTACCAAACTAATCCCACAAATATGACTTGCTGCGTCTCTTTCTTATACCCGAATGCTGGGTATAGAAGCATAAAAAACTTCACAACAGGAAAGGGGCTTGGATTTAAAAATTGATTGAAGAAATACACAAACGGAGTGACCCACTAGACATTTACAAACCACCCGTAAGGTGTCCTTCACGGTTTAACAACGTAACTTCCCCTTCGAAGCAAGGAACCGCGCATGATATTTAATAATTAGCGGTCCATCCCCCTAGGAGTTGAATGGGTGGGTCCTTCCCAACTCCTGACGAACCGACATTACTTAATTGTGCAGACTGTTAACGATTGAGCTATAAAAAACAATATTCGCGTTTACACATATCTTACATTTCAAGTTTCTCCTGATGATATTTTCTAGACTACGTATAAACAGCTTAGCAATGTTATTCTTCGTGTGTTCGCAAACTTTGTTGTTCCACCACTTTCTGATGTAAGTCAATGAATAGTGTGAACACTGAATGAATGTTATCGTGACCAGACTATGTTAGTGGGTGAGTAACGGGTAAGTTCAGCAAAAACTCCAACACTGCATAATGCAGTGTCATCGTAAGAAACTACTTAGGAACGCGTGAAGAGAATTTACATTGTTAGTTCTGGAAATGAGTATTCATTCAGCTTCTATAGTAGGTTCACTTAAAATAATGATTGAATTACAATGGATCGAAAAAAAGTGGATAAAATTTAACAATAAGTAATGAAAGCAGTGTCTTTCTGATTTTGTAAATTGGAATCTCTCACTGAAAGATCTAGGGTTATTAAGAGCCTTAGTAAGCAAGTTTCATTTATTAAACCAAAAAATACTTGTAAAAGTCAATAATAAGTAGCTTAAGTCAAATGATCGATCGAATTTGTTCATTGATGTTTAAGCCAGCATAAATCTTTCTAATTTTCCCTTATCAGACATCAATACATTAATACATTGACAATAATTAATAGACACCAAACCTATCAATTATACTTAAAATATAAAGGTATTATTGAAATTATTTATCTCATTACGTCAATGAGTTCAAACAAAACACCTGAGAGATAACTTACGTAGCAATTGCTCAATTGTAACTCAGAAACGTGCAAAGGCAATACCCAAGGAGGGTTGACGTCAGACCCATCGTAAATACAATATGAATATGAATCGTATGGTAGCAATCACAAATAAATTTAAACCAGGACGGGAAAATGATGAGATTCAAACGCATCTGTAGTTGTAAATCAGGGATCTTCAAAGGCACTTCTCAATTTTACGTCATAATATACTGATCGTCAATATATAACTTTAGTATTCCGGCACAAGTTTCTATGCAAGATATGCAGATTGGTTGATGACATACGTTCCCTTCTTAAGAGAAGGGAACTATGTTCGACTTTATCACAAGAGATAATTTCTGATATAATAGATTATGAAATAATTTAAACCCCATGTTCCTACAATTGATATCATTGGATTATTTCTGTCACATTAAAATACAACCAACACATATTATGCTAATTTCAACAAATATAAATCAAGATAGGAAAAAATCTGACCCGATATGCCTTTATCGAAACAATGTTTAACGAATTTTCCATCCTTAACATAGAGTTAGAATATTTAAAAATAGATTTCCATACTTAGTAATTTGAGCCACGATTTCATTATTCAACTAGTACCAGTTTTGGTCGTTCTTTATTTAAAAAGCAGTATTTAAAAAGTCAAAATTTAGTTGTTACTATGCGATTATACTAAGGGGCTTAAGTCTAACGGTTGTTCTCGCACGCGCTTCTTGTGTGATCGTGACACGTGATACCGTCACAGATTATGTAATGTCGCAATGGGTATCTTGTGTATATTATAAAATTTTAGATAAATCCGGCCACCCACCGCGGTTGAATACTTTCATGGTAAATCTTAGGTATGCGATATTTCCTTTCCCGTTGTCATAGAAAATTCAGGATAAAAGTATATAGTGTTTAGTAGAGTGTAATTTCCAAATCATGGAAGCTACGTTTATGTGTAATGATTTGTATCTCACATAGTAATAGACGATATTATTATGGTAAAGAAAAATAACGTGATATTAATTTAAATGTAAACTTAAATATAAAACGACAAACTTGCATATTCTTTCAAGTTCGTTTTAATTAAAAATTAATTAAACCAATTATAATAAACAAACAATTATATAAATTACGTACGTACGTAAAACTTGCTTCATTAAAAATTGTAATCGCAAATGGAGGCATTTCCATACATCTCTCCTTTGCCTTTTATAGAGTGTAAGCGAAAAACATAAAAGCTATTTACGATACACGGTTTTAAATTGCATAAAATATTAGAAAGATATAATTATAAAAAAGTTTATTACAACCCTACAACATTATACTATTTGTTGCTATGTTACGATGGAGGGTCCGAGGTTCAAATCCCAGGCACGCACCTCTGATTTTTCAAAATTATGTGCGTATTAGAAATTAATTATCACTTGCTTAAACGGTGAAGGAAAACATCGTGAGGAAACCTGCATACCTGAGAGATTTATAAAAAAAATCTCAAAGGTATGCGAAGTCTACCAATACGCACTTGGCCAGCGCGGTGGACTATGGCCTAATCCTTCTCATTCTGAGAGGAGACCCGTGCCCAGCAGTGGGACGTTAATGGGTTGATGATGATTACGATGGTTATTCAAGATTACGGGTAAAATCCATAAAACAATTATTACGTATTTGCACGGTACTTTGCTTACTTCATTTTCCACCACATGACTTGAACAATAATTTCTATAAAAGCCCATTGGCATGGATGAAGAGGAGTCATTTACATCACAAATGATAGTTGACGTAAAACGAGCGTATGTAATAACAATTATATTGTTTAAGTATATAGTTGAAGTATATAAAGTTATTGTATAATTGTTCAAACATATTATATTATTTTTTCAATTTCAAAAAGAAAGGTCTTTCATAAAATATTACATACAGTTACCATGAGTTTTTACGTTTTGGTATTTGTTTACGTATTTGCCCATACAATTTCCAATCAGCGCCCCTAGCAGATTGTGTCAGAACTAGGAAATTGTAACAGATACAGGTAGGTCAATCGACTCATTCATTTTGAATATTTTAATTCAAAATTTACGTTCGCTATTTCGAGTAGTCTATCTTGACATGGTTAATCTATGGTAACATACGTTGGTGGTCACTCACACATAATACCGTTCTCTATAAGGTTATTGCACATGTGTGGTAGTCTCGTGTACATTTCAACTGAAACTAAAGCCTTTCCGCATTCGTCAAGCCGTCACGGAGATCTCATTAGATTCGGTTGTCTGCTTAATATCTACATGATTTAATTATTTATCTTTCGTTGTTCCTTTTATCGCAATAATATAATGTATTCTATGTCTGAATAATTTGAGTGCTTAATAAATTCTACTTGTATTGTTTTAAGAGAAAAAATATAAGATTCATTTTGATTTTATGTGGTTGTCGTCGTCTTCAATTCATTATTTTCCCACTGCTGGGCACGAGTCTTCTCTCTGAGTGAGAGAGGTGTAGTCGTAGTCCATCACGCTGGGCAAGTTCAAATTGCTATACTTCAGACACTGGAGAATTTTTTGAAAAAATCGGAGGTGCGTGCTTGGGGTTTGAACTTCGGACTTCCTGATTGAGAGGCTGAAAATCAATGGTTGATTGGTTCAAGCAGTAAGCACCACATTATCCCTACTGTAAATGTATGTGAAACTATGTGAATATATTGGTGGATGTATGACCCCAGATAAGAGTTTCAAAGTAAAAGGAATGTTACAAAGAAATTTAAAAAGTCTATAAATAAACGGTTTTAGTGCAATGATAGATATGTCTTATATCAATGACATGTAAGCCGGATAATAGTCGATCATTTATTTCCTATCACACAAATCTTTGGCATATGCCAGTAAGAACATAATGAAGTGCGAATCACAGTGGAATTCGCATATCTACGGTATTTTAGATTATGTCAAAGACCTGATAAAAAATTCCATGATATATTTGGAAGGTTTATATTATTTGTTGGGTTTTTCCACTTGAACACAGCGCAGTGATTACAATAAGATCTACATGTATTGTGCAATTTTATGTCACCATAACAACAGTTAAGTGCCTTGCACTGAACTATGTAGAACTCATGTCTTCGGATTTATTTATTTACTGTGGTCATAGCAACGAATAACATTGCATAGAAGGGGCTTATTTCGGGTGGGATGGTGTTTTATCCCGGTCTGATGAATGTATCAATTAGTGTTTGTAGGTTTATAAAGTCATACAACTTTAGATTTGTACCCTACAAATCTAAAGTTGACTTTATAAACCTTTTTTAAGGATTTATATCCTTCCATAGTTATTGAGAAAGAGGTATGTTCAAACGAGTTTTAAAAAACAAGGAATATTACGATACTGTCTCGATATCTGATATATTTAGAACCAGTTGAACTCCATAACAAGTTTAGAAGACGGAAGATCTAAAAGGAAGTAAAACGTAACGGAGAAATTAGAGTAACCAGTGGGCCGAGTGTGAGTTTTATCAGGCATTTACTTTACTATCGCGTTTACGTCTAAAAACTCAAATTGTATGAAATCTTAGTCAGCGCCTCTAGCGGAAAGTTACGAAAACAATAAGTGCGAGTGCGAGTTTTATTTTGCATTTCGGTTAACGCAACTAATTTCGTCGTGACGTGATTTAACTATTGATGTTAAGTATTTTGACGTTTGAGCAGTCATGCGCGAGTGTGAGTTGTGTTTTGACAGTTTGTGTACGTAAACTCAACTATTTGTGTTAAGTATTTCATTCACTTGCATTTCATATAGTGAAACCAAGAGTTACGTATTTTAAGTTAAATTTGTTTTTTGTTTATTTGTTTAAAATGAGTTTTTTCGTGTCGGATTTGTTGTTAAGGGGTAGAGCAAGCCGTAGTTTTTTAGCCTGGAGGATGATATCGGTTGCTCAAGCGCAAGATCAACGAAATTATATGCGTAGGCAAAGAGCGTCTTTGCGAGCGTCTGTTAACGTCCTAGAAGATCTTAGTGATATAGAATTTAGAAATAGATATAGGTTGACGAAGGAAGCTTTCTTATCTTTATGCGAAGACCTACAAAATTTGACAAACTTGAAGTCTACACAACGTGTCAGTGTAGAGACAAAGGTAAATGTTTTTTTGCAGTAGATATATTTAAAAAACAATGGTTTCAAATACTACTAGATTTCTCACTTATAATATATAATATGACTTATTATTACAGGTTCTTGTTGCGTTATTTTTTTTTGCCACTGGCTCTTATCAGAGACCGGTAGGGGTGGCCAAGGGTTTGTCGCAGAAAATGTGCAGTGTGTACATACACCAAGTGACTCAAGCACTCATACACCCAGCAATGTTACGGAAACATATAAATTTCCCTACCACCCCAGCTGCAAGACGAGTAGTTATTGATAAGTAAGTAGAAGTAAATATTTCCTACAAAAAAATCTTCATAATTTCTACTATTTTTGTTTTTAGGTTGATTATATTATTTGTTTCAGATTCTATGCCAAGTTTGGTTTACCTGGCATTGTTGGTTGTATTGATGGCAGTCACTTTAGAATATTTTCACCACCAACAGAAGAAGAGCAACTTTATTATTGCAGGAAACATTATCATTCGATCAATGTACAAATGGTAGGTATATGTATTTCTGGTAATAAAATTATATTAAACTTATTATCCCACAGGGTCAGTGAATCATATAAAACTCATTTATTTTCCAGATTTGTGATAGTGATTGCCGTATTACAAATGTTAACGCGAAGTTTGGAGGTGCCAACCATGACTCATTTGTATGGGAAAATAGCAGTTTAAATAAATACATGCAATCGCTGCATCAAGGTGGTGAAATATGTTGGCTTTTAGGTAATTATTTTCATTTTTTTTTATTGTACATTACTCTCTTATTTGCTTTAAACTGTTAGTGAATTGGATGCATTTCAATTAAAAAAACTATGGTAAAATGTTAAGCCAATAATGTATTGACATAATGCAATTTTTAAATATTACAGGAGATTCTGGCTATCCACTTCGCCCATGGCTGATGACCCCATTTTTAAATGTACAGCCTAATACACCCCAGGCACTCTATAATCAAAAACATGGCACAGCCCGAGTGTGTATTGAAAATACATTTGGAAGGCTAAAAAATCTTTGGAGGTGCTTGTGCAAAGACAGAGTTTTGCACTATAAGCCTAAAAAATGTGCCCAAATCATTGAAGCGTGCTGTGTGCTCCATAATATGGCAATCGATTTTAATGTACCTGAACCGGATAATATTGGTAAATTTATTTATATTATAATAAACCCCTATTTTCTTATTATCCTTAGAATTGAAAAGATTTTGAAATTTATTCCCGAATGTGTAAATTACATGTAAAAAGTAGTAAGTAATACAATTCTGACATTACTTTATAAATATTTTATTTTATAGATAACACTGCCGAAGATGAACCAGTTGAAGTTATAGAAGATACAGGTGGAAGGTATGCAACGGATTTATTAAGAGGAAGAGCCTACAGAGATCGATTAGTATTAAGTTTTATACAGCATAGTGATTAAAAATATATTTTTTAAAATAACCTCCATATTTTAATTTTATTCCTTCATAAATATACTTTAAATAAACTAAGAACACATATCAAATAATCAAATCTTCTACTAAATTAACATAACAAAATAGAAATAATTAATAAAAATAATGATAACTGAAACTTATCTCAAATAAACTGTGAATTTTATGTTTATACAATTGAATCAAAATATGACTGTAATTAAGGATTCAGTTGACTGAATAAGAATTGCATACATAACAAAAATGTTATGAGCCAGGATCGATTTACATAAATAAGTATCAGTCTTTGCAGAGTTTTGAATTACTTATTTTATGTAAAACATCCACAGCACTTGAGGCAATCTCTTGCCATTTTTGCTGTGTCTGCAACTCCAATTCCCGAATTCTTAATCGTTCCTTTTCTAATTTAATCTCCTCTGCATGTTTATGGATAAGCAACTCTCTCCATTCATCATCAGTATGGAGAAAGTTTTGTGCTACCCTATCCATAAGAGTTTGGGTCCTCCGGTGCCGTGGAGAACCAATGACCCTTCGGGATGTCTTTCTTCTCCGACCACGTGGGGTCTGACCCTGCTGTGCTGGGACTCTTGATGGTCCTGGTGGTGGGGTGTCACATACTGCCTCCACTACACGTGCTGCATCCATTACATTTTCCTCTTCCACTTGTGTGGGGGGCACTGAGGCAACTGTCATCTCTTGGGATGGTCCCGGCACATTCCAAGGCTCAAATGGATCTGTAAAAATAATGTTACATTATTGTACTGCTAAATAGCTAAGTATGAACTAAAGAGTGTGAATGTAACTGTACTTAATTGGAGCCTCTACTCTACTATTAGTACTATGAGTATTGATAGAAATATATGTTAGTTGCCAACCTGCTGCCAAATGTTTTCAAATCGCCTATAATTCCTGATGATAATAGTAAATGCAAACAAGATCACCGAAGAGACAGCTGTTGATTGTGGTCAATAATATATTTATTCAATCCTATCGTATAGGTAGGTAATAGTTTTATTGACAAAGCTTTTTTTTGTTAAATATCCAACATTAAAGAACTTTACCTATGTTAATAATTGGGCTTTCCTCAGCTGGCTCAACAGCAGTATGTGGAGTTGGTGTTAACGTCAGAGTGCGGTCTGGGTCTTCATCTTGTGCCTGTTGTTATAAAAATATTATTTATTACATAATTGCAATAATATCATTATTTTTAGCTGATAAAAATATTAACTACCATTCCCTTTTATTGTACATATTTTTACACACAGAAGCAAAATAAACATAAACAAAATGGTGTAAACAAAGACTTCCTGAGATGACCATTTATTAAGTAATATATATAAGTCAGAGAACCACACCTGTACATATAAGCCAGCTTCAACCACATCTGTAAACCCAGTAGCTGCTTGGACACCAATTATTTGCAAAACCCGGAGCTCCAGGTTGCTTAGCTTTGCCTGTAGCGCAGGCCCACCACCAGTACCAGAAGCTGCTCTATTTATCTTAGCAGACTTCTTTTTGGTGTTATTTTTTAAATCACTCCATACCTTAAACCCATGCATAAATCAATAAATTATAAATGTACTTTTATTTTTTTATAATATAGGAGTACCAAGCAAGCATGCAGTCCACCCAATGGCATGTGGCTACTACTGCCTATGAACAGCAGTAATCAACCCTAGATAGGCTTAGATATTACTACTTGAGGTCGGCCACAGACGCGCTGCCACCCCTGAGGACTAAGCTGGACCGCCTCGAAAAAATATGTACCTAATCCCAGAATGCATAATATTAAGTATGAATTAAAAAAATAAAGTAGAAGTCAAGCCAATCATGTGTAATCAAATTAATAAATTATGCTCACCTTTTTCCACTTCTCAGTCCCTTTACTTCCTCCTGTGGGATCACCGTTTAAAAGATGGGTGAGCTCTTCCCATTTTCTTATATTTGTTATCCTTCCTTGTGGGGTTTTTTGTGGTTTGTTTAAATCACCGTGTCTTAAACAAAATATAGTTTAAATTAATTGCTTGTGCATACGATGACGCTCCGCATGAATATTATTATGGATTCGAAAACAATGCAAATAAAGAATTACTTCATACTCACTCTGCCATATAGTTCACCAACATTTCGAATTGAGTCGCACTTGTTTTCATTGTTATATATATTACAATCAAAACTTCAAAAGAATGCAACAGGTTGTTCCTATGCACGCCAAATCACTTGCAAAAAACAAGCTTGTTGGTGACGCACGACGCTGCTTTGTTTATGTTTTATTCCCGTTTCTTTTACTCGTAGGGTTAAAAGTGAAATAGTGCTATTCTGACGTTGAACATAAAGCATACAATTTTAAGTGACGCTTATCTTCCTCGTAGAACATGTGTTAAGATTGACTTTTTGGTTTGGTTACTTATTCCGAAAATAATACGAACAAATGAAGAAATACATGAGTTACATGCTTTTCAAATGTAACGGAAGAACTATTTAATTTGTTTGGGTTACTGTCGGCGAAAAAACTGGCGCTTCGCCGACACTCAAGTTTGACAACATAACAAAAAGATGCGTACTAATTTCGAAGTGAGCATACCAAATTTTTTTTCGACAACATTTTGATAACTCGCACTCGCTATTGACATGCTTACTGTCAACGTTAAGTTGACTCATTAACGTGATGGTGAAGTTAATTGATTTTATTTGTCAAACTCACACTCGGCCTACAGTTCCCATAACAACCGGTATGAAATTTATTGCTTTAATCGATTTGTTCACAAGGCACAAACAGGTATCAATAGAAATACGGGTGGTAATGCTCCCAATTTCTCTACGACCAGACCTCTTAGTTGGGGAGCCGAAGGGGGGATTTCGAAAGTATCTCGAGCGCGTCAGACTGAGATATGGGAGATAGCTTACACCCTGTAGATTATCCTTAACCATAAATGAACTTTATATGCGCGAGAATATATAGGAAATAATGCTAGAAAACGGGAAACATCATAATCTGCCGATTAACACACGTCGAAGTAGTGAAAAAATAGTCATTATGAAAAAAAAACACCCTGTATTATTATGCTATCTAATAGTGTCACTTATTAGCATGAATCCCTGGGAAATAATGATGTATTACGAACTAAATGAAAAGGCTAATTTTTAGGAAAATACATTATTCTTCATACATTCTCATACAATTTTTTTTTCAAATCGTCAGAATAAGAAAACACCCCGCTAAATCGAAAAATATCATATAACCTTTTCTTCATTCTAATGTCTAATCTACACAATCGTATAGGTGCCAATGACGCTCGAGTTACTACATATTTAGCATCATGGGCTCCCCTACCATCTGTTACGCGTAAAATCATGGATGTCATGTCATGGATATCATAGGTGCATAAAGACGAGATACACTTACATATATTACGCACAGACAAAAATATTTTTTTTATAAATTTGTATCGTATTTCAATCTCACGCTCAAATTATTGTCTTCGGATTAAGTGATATTATTAAAACAATCGTGGGTATTTCCCTTAATTTAATCTAGATAAATGAACTAGTAACAAAATAATTTAATCAGTAAAATCAAAGTAATCATAGGAGATTATAGACATATCGATAAAGATAAGTTATTAACATAAGAATGGAAATTTACGTTAGTAAATAGATATAGGTAGAGAAGACTTAGTACCTACTTTCTATACAGAAATAGTGACTGTTGTATACCCCATATACGACCAATGTTTGACAGGTAATTTCATCATCATCATCAATCGTAGCCATCATTAGAACTGGAGATTTTTCCATAATTTGCCATAGCAGACGAGTAATTTGGCGAATTTTACTTTTTAGACGTATTCCTTTAGTCACTTCCAAAAAAATCACAGGAATCGTTTGCCTATGTTATTGAATCTGTAGTTCAAACCCACAAGTTAATCTATGGGAAGAGAAAGTAAATTCCACAGATATAAAACACCACACGACAAAGAAGACTATATGCATACGTTTATTCACTTTAATACATTGATAAAGCTAAGAGCGGTTGACTACGGAATAAAACCAGCGCACTTCAGAACAAAGGCACCGACTGTGATTTTCCTTCACGCCGCATCCGATTGTCGGCACTTTCTTCTTATCGCCTCAATCTGTGTGAAGCCCCTTCCTGTCGAGTTTTTATCGGAATCACCCGGAAAAATACCCGATTACATTTATTTTATCACGAGGATCACTGTATGTGGACTGAGTGGAATTAATTTAAATATTTCTTGAAGAAGTAGACTTAGAAGGTACCCTTTATGGTTTGACTCCGGGGGAACGACCAACACACCTACCAATTTCTGACCAATAGTGTTAATGACTCTTGTTTGAAGGTTGTGGCAAGAAATACATGCATATTTAGAACGCTTGTACATCATCTTTAGTATAGCTACGCATAAAATTGTTACTACAATTTTTACTTCATTATACACAATTCTGCATAATAATATTCTTTAGAAACTTATTCTATAGCAGTCACATTATGCGCAAAGTAATAAAGCAGAAGTATTTGCGGTGAAACCAGCACAGTGAAACAGCAAGTTCTATGACCTTTAGTACTATCGAAGTTTATGTATATGTTAATTTCACTTTATGTCATATTTCTAGACCATATTTTTCTATTTTTGTAATTTTCAATGGCAATGAAAAGTCGTGACACCTGAATGTCAAGTCGTGAAACAGACATAAAGAAACGAAGTAATATTGCAAACTAGAACTATTCGTTAATAACAAAGACAAGGCGAGCTTATATCTAAAATCCTTAATAATGATATGAAACCTTGTGGTGTGAATTTCGAAGAAAATGGTTTAATCACGTTTAGTATATCACATACTATTATTATAAACATTACACAAAAACGAGTGACCAATTGGTAAGTACATACTGTATAGAAATTTTCACACTTGTGTATATTGAAATTGTATTGACGTGTTAATATTTTCAGTCATGTATGTTACTGCCTTGGCAACGTTTGTTACACGTGGAATATTTACTTTGACTTGGTCTGAAATACAATATAAGTTAAACAGAAGCTTCCGCTTGCTTTGTTTGATTACCATACTTGAACTAGAGATTAATAATATAAAGAACTTAAATTTAATAATATAAAGATGACAAAAACCGGCTTAAAAATTTATACTCTCATTCACACAATTTAAACGAATCCAACGACACGTCACATATGAAATCCGTCATGTTTTGGGCTGCAAGGCCTCCTGAAGAATGAGACTGAATAAATTTTGAAGGTGGTAGAACCCTTTGTGGTTCGACTCCGGCGGCACCAGCGCCACACATATTTCTACCTAATAACAGCAGTGTTAGGCGCTGCTGTATTCCGGTTTGAAGGGTGTGGTAAGAGAGACAGACTTTTCCGAGGAGTTCCAGCTTAGTCCTCAGGTGTAGCGGCGCATCTGTGCCGTCCTCAGGTAGGAATATCTGATCCTATCTGGGGCTGATTACAGATGACCATGGGCGGCAGTAGCCACTTACCATCAGGTGGACTGGAAAAGAGACACGTGCGGAAAACTTTACCCTCCACAGTAAAAGGGCGAGGCAACACCAACAAAAAGTGTTTCAAGATGGTTTAGTAATATATTAATGACTGACCTCTAACTTTGAATCCTTTAAATCCTTTTTTGGGTTGATTGAAAAACAAATTTCCACCTGCGCCAGTAACAGCAGTTTTATAGAAAATATATTTGAAATCTATAAATTTAATAAAGTGCTGTTCTGTCTATCCAAATAAATCAATCTTAAAATTATTATATTAATAATATACAGGAATTTCACGTAAAAAAATACGATAGTTAATAAGTTAGTATAATCTACCTTGAACATAAAAATACAGCCTAAGTATTTAAAAAATCCTAGATAAATAACTTTTAATGCAGAGTGATTAAGATCGTTTGGGTAGCATTAATACTAATGATACTAAGATTACAGAGATGGAAAATTACGCAGTCGTTTACTATTAAAAATTACCATCCATGGTGATTAATGTTTATAATATGTTTACTTATGTCATTAATGTGGAAGATTTTTGTAATATTTCTTTACTATCATGATTATAATTATAATTATGGTAATTTTCTAGGTCCTTTTTTACAGTTGTTGTAGAGTTTTAGGTCGCTGGTTTCTAATCCGAAATATAATTTGGAACCCTTGTGCGCTAGAAACAATAATGTAGGTGAATATATGTATAAATACCGGAGTGGTGCGGTGCTCCCTTCGGCGACCGATCGACCGTGATGCACACACACTCGCGACTCTCAAATAGGTCCCCAGGACCCCCGTAATAAATATAAATTATATTATACGTCCCGTGACGAAATCCGAATACCGACTGTCTGTATAATGTGTGTTATGACAGAAACGTCAACCTTTTAAATTTTGAATTTACTCCTTTTATTTATCATCAGTATTTCGACCAGTTCTTAATACTGAACAGTTGTAAATAGTACTAATTTGTTGATGTTATTCAATTTAATTTTAACCACATGTTATATTAACAGACAAGAACCTTTATAAGGTGTTAATTAAATTTAATATCTGGTTCATCTGTTTAGCATTCACTGACTAGCAGGCTTCGTCTAAGAAGACTGGTGTACGTATTTTCATCCTATACCTACTAGAACTGCTAACGGTAACGTTCGAAAAATACTTATATTAAGAGCATAAATCTTTGATCCTCAAAGTATTTGCTACATTGTAATTGTGCATACATAGCACAATGTGTCTCCTTCAACTATTACGATTAGATCGCTATTGAGAATTCACGTGAACTGGATTATGATTTTTGAAAATAAAGGAATGAAAGCTTATGATAAAAGCTACCTTGAAATGTAGTAGTTCACTCAGCCAGCGCGTTGATATCATAGCCTAAACTCTCTCACTATCAAAGAACCCGTACCCAGCAGGGAGACAATAATGGGTTAACGACAGAGTAAAAAATTTACATCTATTATTTATAAATGTCGGTCAATAATTACAAGTTCCAAATATTTCAAACATTTTAAATTGGCAATTAACATGTCATGGTGCATGGTACATAATCTGTGTCGAACTTTGCATTTCTATTTTTTGTGACTTATCGATAGGATTATAATAACATTTATTTATTTAATTTGTTGTTTATAAATGTACATAACTAAATAATTAATGGTTGTATTCGTGTCATGGCGTAACAACTTGTCCAATACTTGTCTCTTTATTGGACTTTGCCTTATCTAAGATATCCGGTTTATTATGTTATTATGCACTTCCAGTTTATTATTATTCCTATACAATTAGGTTTATAGGATTATAGGTTTGTAGTTCATTGTCCATATGTTTCTATTCTACATATGGCTCTAGTGTTCGTGACGCTCTGTTCCGGTGAGGAAAATAAATACATTCGTCGTTATAAGCTAATTCTCTCGATCAAAATCGGGAAGCATTTGAAGGTGGTAAAAGCCTTTGTTGTTCGACTCCGGCGGTACCACCATCACACCTATTTCTACCTAATAATAGCAGTGTTCCGCGCTGCTGTGTTCCGGTTTGAAGGGTGTGGTAAGGGAGACAGACTTTTCCGAGGCATTCCAGCTTAGTCCTCAGCTGTAGCGGCGCATCTGTGGCCGACCTCAGGTAGAAATATCTAATCCAATCGGGGGTTGATTACAGATGTCCATGGGCGGCAGTAGCCACTTAGCATCAGGTGGACTGCATGCTCGTCTGCTATTCCTATATTATAAAAAAAACATAAGTATGTTTTTTGAGGTTTTTCTATAACATTGAAATAGGAAATAAGCAAACAGTCTACCAACTTCTACCCACCTCACTAGTTAATAGTACTAGTTCCACTCATGATCCATCCATGTATACTTCCATGGACCTTTAAAAGTCCACTGTTGGACGTAGGCCTCCCCTTATCTACACCACTCCGACCGGTCTTGAGCTGTCTGAATCCAGTGGTTTCTCGCCGTTCTTTTCCGGTCATCAGTCTAGCTGGTCGGTCGGTCCTCTACTCCTTTTACCCAGACATGGTAAATCTTCCTATCCCATCGGTTATCTGTATGAAGTATACGTCATATACAATCTTACATAACATACACATATCATGAAGTGGTCGTGATAAGTACACGGCAAGATCACTATTCTGACACTATTCAAAGCTACCCAGTAAGTGCAAACCGCACAAATCGCCCGTAGGAATTTAATACTGAGACCGCATCCGGTCGCTAGACCGTTGGTTTTATAAAAACTTCAAGGGCAAGAGTCGGGGACCCACAGACTCTTGACCTCTTTGACGATAGCGTTTTTACAATAGCCTTTTATATCTTATCTTTTTGAATCTCATTACACGTTGGTTAGGGTATTAACTTATCCATATTAAACGTGACTCGTTTTTTATAAGCGAAGTGGCAGACGACCTGCCATGTGATGGTAGTTCCCATCGTTTACGTATTGTGTATAGATATTTTCGTAACATCGTAAAGAAACCTATACACCTGAGAGTTCTTAAAAAAAGAATAAAGTTCTAAATTGTGTACGATGGCTTCCGATATACACTAATAGCCACCATTGTGGAGTAGGGCCTAAAACTTGTTTGAGAGGAGATTACAATCCAGCAGTGGGACAGTACTGGGTTGACAAGAATAAATACTTTCAAATTTCAGCAAAGTCAGATTTGGTCGGGAGTTGGGTCAGTGACCGCTAGTGGCTAAACATGCGAGCTTACGTGTTTTGAAGGGCGCTTTATCAATTTACAGAAACCGTTAAGCTTTGTCTCTGAGCGGTTAGAAAACGTTCGACACGAGTTGGGTATTACCCATACTTTCGTCCACTAATCCGCTTTTTACCGGTGAGAAATAAGGCTCCGGGCTTTCCTCAGTAGTTGAGAGAAACGCCTTGCAATAAGGTATAACAAGATTTTCTTACGATGAAGCTTTAGAGAAGAATACATGAAGATCGAAAACCTATATAGAATGATCTCACTTTCCTCATAAACTCTATATATATATATATATTTTTCGCTTTAACATTTACTCTGTTTCACCTGATTACTTGACATTTGACAGTTAAATAGTGATTAGTAAAAATTATTTGATTATTTAACCTATTCTTCTCTCTCATATAAATAAAACATATTATGACTATGTACATACTATGACTTGAATTGATAAAAAATGTGCAAGGAAACAAAAGCAAATTAAACTGTTAATGATACTTGTAGGTACTATAATAGCAACGACCGTTGCAAAGATAAAAATAGCTGAACTGAGAGCAGTAAGATCATTATCCTCTGCATAATTGATCGTTGCACTCGTGGATTTTTTCTAAAACTTATCTTTTAATCTCGAAAAAATCTTTCTAATCAACAATATAGTGAAAAGGAAACCCTGTTAAAAGCTTTTACTAGATAATAAGTCGTGTTATTCCATGTGCAGATATAATTTAATATGTTATTTAAGATATACGTTTGCTTCTTCTATATATTGTCAAAAAAATATTCAATGTAAATTAGTATAACATGTAAATGACGAACACATAATTTAAGTGAAAATAGTTGACAGTATTTGAATACTATAGCACATAGAATACATAAGTTTTATGTTGCCATATAAGACAACGCAAGTGGACAGTATGACGAAACTTAAACAACTTTATTTTCGACATAGTTTATGTAAACAAAATATTTTAAAATACTAAAATTTCAGTCTGAAATGACATTAACCAAAACACAAATATTTCAAGCATATTTAAAACGTAATTTGCGGCAAACATAAACAATTTAAACAAATTTCATTATTCATAATGTTTACGAATGTCCGAGACAAAATCATGTTTACTATTTGGCTCCGATATTAGGGGATACGATTGAACCGACGCCAAATGCATATTTTGCAAAACGGTGTAATAATAACCCAGACATTGCTATATGTATACTTTTGAATACATATATCGCATGTCTGGGAATGAAATGAAGCAATACGACAAATGGAACGACCTTATTAGTACTGGATACAGGTGGAAGTCTCTTAGCAAAGTATTTTGGGAACAGTCCGCTGCCCATAGCGAAAATTCTGGAGATAGATATTAAGCTATTGATATGAACAAATATGGGCGCCGGTCAAATAAAACATGACCTCATACCCAAATTTTGCATAATATATTAATGAAAATTAAACTTTCAAGTTTAGCGTATGATTGTAATCACAGTTTTGCAATGGGATAGATGAGTTAATTTGTAAAATGACGATCCCCCTGGCGGAGAGGTCACCATACCAGTCTGAAGCGCAGTGGGTTCCGGCTGCAACCCCTGGCCAAACAGATAATTGAATGATGGATTTAGATTTGTGTTCTAGGTCTAGGTGTTTGTGTATTCGTCTTTGTGTGTCCATGGCGCTCACGACACGGAATTATGTGGGGCTGTGAGTGTAGAATGCGTTTCACATTTCTAACATCTTTATCACATTCAACATTTCAATTATTATCGCTCTAGAGGCATCAAATGCTACATCGATCACTCCCTCAATCGAAACACATTCATCTCTCGCAGCTCGTAGCGGTTATTATTTTTATTGCGCAATATTACCACCGTTATAGGCCAATGTAACAGCGGTATCTTGATACCGCATTGACGTCATAGCGTTAGGAAACCTCAAAAGAAATGGGTCAGCTTTCCACTTTCGTTCAACTTGCGTCAAACGTTATAGAATAATCTCACCACCAATGGATAAACGACCCACCATCAATTTAAAAAGAAACTATATCAATAATTTTGAAGGTGGCAGAACACTTTGTGTTTCAACTCCAGAGACATGACTGATACACTTGTTTCTGTCTAATAACTGCTGAGTTCAGCGCTGCTATGTTCCGATTTGAAGGGGATATGCTAATCCTAGGCGTTCTAAACTAGTCCTCAGGGGGTAGCAACGCATCTGTCCGACCTCAAGTAGCACTCTAACCTGATTTGGGGTTGATTATACTTGCCTTCAGATGGAACGTATGTTTGTTTGCTATTTCAATGCTATAAAAACTTATAGATTCTTGACTATAGAATTAGAAAAATGTGCATTTTTCTGAACATAACAAAGAAAAAACGAGGAAATAATTTTAATTCTCTGCTAACAATGTATTCAAAGTATTTACTCGGTTCACTCTTTACTTGGTAGGAGTAAAGCAAGTCCTTTAATTTCTAATATTATCTAACCATTTTTTCTTTGCGGTTCTCCTAATGATATTTGAATGATCATTCAGTCTTATTTACTCGAATCGCTCTCCAATTCCTCTTCTATTTAGTGTTTGACTGATCGTTTTTGTGTCTTGAAATGTTTTGCAAAATCAAAATTGGGCGGAATTAATGAGACCGTTCCAAAAACCGAGTTTGCGAATGCATAACGAATGCTTTGTAGGTCGGCCCGTCTGTTACAGGGTTATTATTAAAGGTAACTGGATACGGCGGACGTGTTCTGGATTTGCGGTTCTTAGAAAATGCGAATTTTATTTTATTTTCATGTTGCCTTTATCATTTTGTCGGTGGTCGAGATTTTGTCGATTTCTGCGAATTATTATTGTGTTTCATAAAAGTGGGCTGCTATTTGTAAATTACAAATTTACTGAAGCTTGTGAAGATATTTTTAAGTGTTTGAGTATATTATTTTTAACAACAACGTTACCTTTGCAAATGTAAATATATTCAATCTACTTTGATTAAGGAACTGCGATAAAGCTTGTCACTCATATTTAGCGATAAAATATGACCCAAAAACGTCTTATCACGATCGCCTAAATATAAACGGTATAAAAATAACTTTTTGTTTTGAGCTGCATACTTCCTTCAGTATTTTTGAATTAATGACATATTTTTCTTAGATATTAATGACTTCCATCTTTACCCTCAATCAGTTTCAGAAATGTTTCTTTAAATCCACACGTGATCTTATTTTCTTTTACACGTTGACCTTTTTATTCACATTATCTCTTTCGTGCTTATTTATTTTAATTATCTTATTGCTATGTATATCCTGTATCTCTTTATTTATAATTAATTGGATTCATTACGTAAATGAAGATAAATATATACTATTTTTAGAGTCTTTATCGTCATTATTTTTAAACGCGTCAATAATGACAAATTTTACACTACGTTTCGCATATGCTGTTTTCAGCCCTAAACCTTATAAATCCCTTAATAAAAGGTGTTTTACCTACACTACCAATACGAATTGTGCTTAATATATTTTGGAACTAGAGGTAACTTCCTATTTAACTACCTTATGGTACATTTTCATTTTTGTTTATCATCATCCGCTTCATCAACTCATTGATTATTACTGCTTTGCTTATAGGTACATATTTTGTTGCTGGAATGGTGGATTAAGTAATATTATTTTTATAATCGAATATATTTAAATCGTTACTAAAAAAATATTCGGCATTCAAACTGGTCGTGGTCTTTTATTAGAATTTTTCCTTCACATATTTATAAAAGCTAAATTCCTTTGAAATACCTACCAATGTAGATTGTAGATTACATTTGTTGCTTTTTATTTTGTGTACATTTGTTAGTTTGTGGTTTAAAAACGAGCATGAATCTCCTTGACAACAATGTGTAGTTTCGTTAATTATTTTTGTCTGTTAAATTGATTGGACAGATGTTTTAAAATGACTGGAAGGCCACGCGTAATGTCTTGTATAATGGACGTAATTGTATATTTAGCACCCACAAAAATGCAATTACATCATTCGTATTTGTAATGTAATGTAGATATGACAATAGCGGAAATTTAGTTTCAATATACACACAGGTAGTCATAAAAATAATGAAAATTGTAAAAATTAAAAGCATAATTGTAATTGTAACAACTTTTTTCACGTAGTATTGGATAAAAATCCCTGTGTAATGCGTATTGCGAACATGTCTTGTGACAAGGTAAAAGATTGGATAAGAAACCTCCTAAATGAGCTAAGTGAAAGAATATGAAGTAATGAATATAGAAAGTGTATCTTTTTAATTCCAGATTGTACATTGAAACAATTTTATTTTTAATGCTCATAAAAAACTTTATGTGCTAATCACGATACAACCTTGTTATACTTTCACGAGGATTATTAAAACACCATAAACTGTCAATAATTACTGAATCGACACGTGGCGAATTGTTCGTGTAATGTATTATTATGTAGAAAACGAAATGAAATTAAGGTGCATACACATTGAAGTCGGTTCGTGAAAAGTCGTCTGACCGAAATTTCTAAAGAAGTTTCAGAAAAATATTGTTTTTTTACAGTTTCAGTCTCGCGGCAAAGTACGAATACGGGCATGGATTACCTAATCTTCGATCAAAATTAATTTTAAAATGGAACACGTCACACAAATCTTAAGCAAATATTAATTGATTATATAGACAGAAGTATATTAAATATAGAAAAACATGAGTAAGAACCACGTATGAACTATACTGCGGATCCAGACCGCGGGCCGTTGGATGTCGAACCCTTGTCTAGTATATCCTTACCTTTACACAATAGCAAGTAGTTAGAATGCAGTTATAGTCGGTGGAAATACAAGTGGTAATAATTGACCAATTAACATGAGAGTGAAGAATAATTAAGTTCTACACGGTATGTCAATTATGTACACGTGTAAAGAAATTATCGGATTGGTGAGAATGAAAGAATTAAATAAGTATTGAAAGTAATTTCGTTTTTAAGGAGTATGTGAGATCAATCATCAATCAATCTAATATTATATAAATAATTGTTTGTCTGTATGTCCTTTATGGAATCGTAAACTATGCATGTGACGAAAGCCCACGAAGGTAAAGCCCACGAAGGTTTCTGAGTTGGTACGACTAATTGTCGACAAATGGCGCCACTGTAATTCCAATGAACGTATAAATATTTAATTATGTTATATGTCATGTTATTTTTTTTAAAACACTGACGAAGCCGCGGTCACTACTAGTTTAACTATATTTTTTATACTTTTAATTAATACCATTTAAATTATATATAATTTCGATTAATTAAAACTATTATTCCCTTGTTTCTAATTTTAATTTTTCCTTGACAAGTCATGAGAGTAAGTTAGTCATTATTTTTTTACAGACTGGCGCCAGATCTGCAACGGTACTCTTACTTTCTCGTGCTGGAATGAGATTTGCTTTCTAGGAAATAATTATGATCATAAGGAAAATAGTTCTAATTAAAACTTTCCATGAAATAAAAAAACTTATCTATGAATATCTGCGAAATAAAAGTTTTTTAATTAATTTGTTAACAAGTGTTACAATATTAACCAAATAAGTACAGCGACAAATTCAAACTTGCATATCGACAAGTAGAGACCACTTTAGTATTTCGTTTTTCTTTAAATTCTGACATTGTTAATCCAATTGTTCTACTGAAATATCAAATTTACAAAAAAAAAACATATTATCCTATTAATATAAGGTATATATAATGTTGAAAGTTTATACGTGTTGACGTTTGTAATGTGATCGTACAAAAATGCTGAACGGATTAAGACGTAGGATTATTTAGATAGTTAATTGTGATATGACTGATGAAATTTTTATCCCATCATTTTTGAGTGACCCGCCTAATTCCTAATGCCTAGGCAGAGGAAATTACGGGAATTTTGTAGTAAAATGTAAAAATGTAAAGTACAAATGAAAGGGGCACGCAAATGATAATTATCTACGAAAGCAATCCATCAACAATTGAATAGTACAGTTGTAAGCCATATTCCTGCGCACTCCGTCGTTATGAAGTACTCTTCAAATGAAAACTGTAATAATACTCGTCTCAGCCATTAATATCTTAGATAAAATGTATTATTTTAATAACTTTGTAACGGTCAGTCAACGTTACTCCCACATATCAGAACAAAATAAGACGACATACGTAACATCGAACGTTCTAGAATATCGTTTTATTTTGAATCAAAGATGAGACTAATCCCGTCTCCATTTATTATTTACAAATGAAAGAGACAGAAGGACGTATAATATAGCTGTTTATTTAACCGAATCATGTGAAAATTGATCGATGGTTGTGACGTCAATCCACGAATACTTTATTTTATTCAACAGACTGTCTGGCGGACGATTCTTGTGAGGTCCTTTACGTTAAGGCATAAAAATGCTTGTCAAATAAAATATAATGCAGTAAAAATAATCTGAATTACTTGTATAAGTGTTACACCTACAAATATGTGTTGATACTATTTAGGTTTATATGCGTATGTATTTACAGTCTATATTCCTATGCACTGTTCTGTAAACACTGATTTTCCCCGCTTTTCTAAGAAGCGCCTCCGTTAAAATGACATACTCGAACATAAAAATGTATGTCACTTCACTTCTTTCTTTCATCTCACACATGTACCAATACGTTTATTCCTGAAGTAATAATTTATCTGCGCAACTGCTTCTGGTATTAAAAATAGATTATTTGTATAACACTTGCGTGTACCAACTCCTTTGTTCTACACTTAAATTAAATTGTCTGCAAAATAAACTTATCAAAGGGACTAAATACATATCCAAGGCAATAGCAATAGCAACACAACCATAGCAATCTCAATAACATTGCTTACGTCAACGAACTTTATTATTTATACATTAAGTTCTCAATCAGAATATAATAACAATGACTATTTAAGTTGGCTTAGCAATAAACAAGTGTTATGTACGATTATCTTTTCTAAATATAATCTCTTTATATGTTTACGGAAGCTTTCGATAAGGAAGACGAAGCGTATGCGTACTGCGGTTTATTGAATTAACGTCTATCAATACCATGCACTTAGCTATTAGCCATAGTTTATGTTTATGGTTTTATTTCCCAAATTAAATTTATGTTTTATTTATCTATGTTCCACGAACGTTCATTTAAGAAACCATATGTAACTTTCTTGATAAAATAGTTTTTATTTTATTATAGAGTATGGTACTGGGGTGACCATCGGTCTGTGACGTAAAGAGTCCTGGATTCGAAACCTACGTAGACATAAGAATAATTAATTTATATTCTTACACTATGTCTGAGTGTTTATTTACCTATCTGTATGTGTCCATAGCTCCTACGATAGAGGGAATCCTAAGATATAAGCATAATTAGGTATTAGCTGCGAACTTTATAAAAATCAAAAAACCGTTAATTTTACCTTTAAATTGAGTGAGTCACCTCATCAATCCCACTTCTTTAAGAGAATAAGCATAAATTAGCAAAAAAATAAACAATTGCAAACTTACATAGGTATCTATTCGTATTCAAGCGTTCAAAGGTAAGGATTCTGTCTATCGTTCGAAGCTTTTCTAATTCTAAACATTGATTGATGTGAAATTGAAATCTTGCATGCCTTGCAAGATCTTGGGTAACTGGCCATGATTTCTGCTAAGACAGACGTAGTGCTAACATATTGTAAATATTGTAAAACACCAAGTTTTCCACTTAAGCGGCAAAATGTATCGTGATAAGAGGTGACATATTTACTTTAAACCTTAACATTGGAGTAATTAATATAACCTTTAAGATATATATTTTGTTTGTAAACGTTTACTGGCTCTTGTTTTATGTATCCTGGTTGGAAATTAATTAAAGAAATGGATATACATATAGTGTACAAGAGTAAATTCAAATATTTAAATTTTAAACTTTTGTCCAAAGTTTTACTGAAATACATCCAATGTAGAAGAATACAGATGTGACAATAACCAGGTAAGAAAACCCAAAAACAATATATTGGCATCATACAAATGAATAATTGAATGAAGTTCGTTAAATTACAACTATTTTATTACCTTCACACTATTTCGCATAAGCTCAATGGATTATTCAAGGAAGCCGGTCTAAACTATGTCTTTTGTTCTCCTTTCTATCATAAAAAAACAGTGTGTACGTACTAATAAATAGAAATTAGTTTTCTTTACACGACTTGAACGTTAAGTCCTTTTGAATCTAAGCCCACAATAAAATAAATGTCCACGGTCTACCAGTACCTACTGATTCTGAACAAGGAAACAAGCTTTTCTTGGAATATGATAAGCTTCTGTTTGCAACTTTGTCCATCTCTACAAATGTATTTCCAGAATTTGAAATATCATTTTGAGATATAAGGCAATTAATTTTTATTTATATTTCTTTTGAGTGTTTTATTTTTAGTTTTTATTTATTTTAGTTTTAATTATTTACTTATGTTTTTTTAATTATATTTTGTTACTTTTAATAGGTAATTTACTAGATCGTTAACTATAATTTGTTATTGTACAATATTTACACATTTTATTATTATTTATCACTAAATATTGCAAATAGATACAATACATTTTTTTATTGTATCTACTACTACTATACGGTATTTTTCAATAAACATTCAAAGATAAGTTTAAATTTGTAACAAACCCGTACTGTTTATACTGTAATTACAGACGGACACTAAAATTTTATTTACATAGGCAGATCAGAGAGGTTACATTTATAAAACTCTTCAGACTGCGCGTCTGCACCGAGTTTATTTACATCATACATGTTTACACCGAACATTTGATTTATTACTTTATAGCTACACTTCAGAACTTCAGGATTTGGGTGACCGATAGTACTAATTCATCATGAACATGTCAATACGACAACATGTCATTTCCGGCGGTCGTTAACATTTGCTACTACTACAAGTAATTACGCCTTGTCAAACAGTTTAAATCATAGATTATTAAAGATTACTCACTCCTAACTAGAAAATGTGCCCAGTTTTGAGAATTGAAATAGTTGCGTAAAAAAGTTTTGCCACGTCTCCGTGCTAAAATGTCCCTAAAATATTTGAAATAATTATTTATTTATTATGTTAATTACGCAGTATTAGTTATTTATTCGTAAATTTACTCTAAAAATGTTTTTATTTGTCAAGAATTCAAAAAAAGAACTTACTAAAATAAGTCGTTTGTGGCTTCATTCAATTTCAAGGCGGCGAAGTATCTTTACTAATCTATGGTTTAAATGACAAACATTTCTTATAATTTCTTGTGGTTTATCATTCAATTGAATCGTTGGAATCTGGCTCAATTTCTGGGCTTCGCTTAAGCACACTTTTAAAAAAATGTTTCCAAAAGAAAAAGGCCTGGTTAATGTTATTCCACCGTTTCGGCTATTGAAATCATATTGTTGACTTATTTGGTGTGTTCATTTTCGAAAAGGGCCAGCTGTATTTCGACTTATTGTAAAATTTAAAGGCTGTAACTCTGTGCATGTATTGCATGATAACTAAAGATATAAACCAGAAATATAAACATTGTATCAAAGATTTACTACAGTATATAATAAAAGACGTGTTTCGCCAATCGAAGTCCAGTCGGAAGCAAATCGTTACATGTGATATATCGTTTAAAATTATAAGGATGGTACAAAAAAAAACGTGTCTCCCTTTGTTTGCAAACGCCTCATGAATATTTAGTTATGTTAGCGGTTATCTTTATTTACATTTGTCATCCTCAAGTACATAAACAAAAGGTTGTTACACGTGATTGGTATATTCACCGACGGGTTATGCAGTTTCGATCTTAAAGGTTTTCAACTCATACTTACTTTAATTTGGTTCAGTAAACATAAATATTTGGTTCAAAGCTTCAAAGAAATTAATTTCTCTTTTAATTGATTGACTGCACATTTATGTCATATTTACTGCTTAAGAAGCTTATACTTTTCAATTAACAGTAGATTAAAAGTAAGTATCAATGTATTTTAAATTATAATTACATATATTATATTTGAAAATAAGATCAATTTTGCTTTAATGTCGGAAATTAAACATAAGCCTACAAATTTATGAACGAGAATGAAGTAGTGATCAAAACGCATTTGCAGCTAGCTAAGTGCATGAGTCGATCATTTTGCACGAGGATCATTTTGCATGTTCCATCACACTTCAGTTATTAGTAAACAAGTGGATTGAATCAATCGTTCCCAATCCTGCCGATTCGGTTTCAAAAGCTTTCGGGTTTGTTCACCTGAATGGATACGTGTTTGTATGTTTCCTGTGTGTTTGTGCTCGTGCAACCGGTCGTTGAACCACAATAAAACCGTTCTCGTTAATTCTGTCCAGCACTGACACATTCAGAGCAATCTCGTTTTAGTCTTACACTGATGCGTCTTCAAGTTTTGTTTCGTTAGTTTAATTGTGGCTGAATAAATTGTGCGATGTTTATACGAAAGTCACTGTGTATCTGCATTTTGCCAAATACCTAAACTTTCTCACAATATTAGTTTAGCTTTGGATACGTTCCTGAAACATCAAGGTCTGCGTTTAAATGGAAACCTTAACACGTAAATACTTAAGAAATGCAATGTAGCGTTAAAATGTTTGTAATTCATACCACAACATTGCATAACAGCCAAGAGAAACTTCCATTATTCATTACGATGGGTAATTTTTCTTCCCGTAACGTTTATATCATAAATCCGTAAAGCCACTGCTTTACGGATTGCGTGGCATCATATAATAATTAGTTCTAGTAATAACTCACGCAGACCATTAGGCTAGAAACGATTGCCACACCGCCCAAGGCCCAAATGTCAGTATTGACGTCATAAGGGGCGGCGGTGCTAAATATAATATCCACTGTGAAATGCTAAGGGCATACAATGCGGTTGTACCATACGATGTGACCTTTCATTGATTGTTGACTTTTCTAAATTACACGTACAATGCCAACATTAGTAAATAGAGACGGGAAATGTCTTTTCGTTTCATAATAAACATTTGTGGGTTGAACGCCAAGTGGTATGCGCTAGTAGATTCATGACGTAGATGCGCATTGCAGAACTATTAAAATAGTTGGGTTAATCCTATAAAGTCTAAACGTTTCTCCGTAATCGCAAGCACCAACTGCGTTCCCATTTATTATTATTTTCGTTTGATTACAGTCCATGTGTGTTCTACTTCTGATAGTATAATGCTGTGCCAACATTCTATATCTTCAAGGTATTATCATTATCTAATGCGTAGCGTTTAACACTATTAAAATCCGTAATCATTGTGTAACAGTTACGCATTGATGAAACCGTAAAAATATTTCTGACGGTATTCTCACAAGTATATGATATATTTATGTCGTAACACGCATCAAAATTAGACTGCATCGTGATGCGTTCTATAAAAATCGTTCTAAATTAATCATTGGCATTAGTTTGTAGGGCGCCGTTGACGTCATAGGCAACCCAGTCTTGAAATGCACCAGCCCTTTACCACGTGTGACCTACTTGACTTTATTATCCAACACCGCAGACTGATTGAAGCCAGTATTTACTTCACATGGTTTGTATTGAACACATAAGTATTGTTCAACAGATGGGGGCTGTCGCTATTATGAAGAAAAATGCTATTGTAAAGATATCAACATCATATTATGAAATTTACTGCTACAATTTACACATAAGTAAAACATTACACATGACATTGGGTCTAATTGATATACTAATCTATTCTAAATCTGATTTGTTTATATCTTGATTTCTAAATTTTTACGATAATACTTTACCTTGTATTAACTGTTGTGTATTTTATCGATAAGTATTAACATATTATGTCTTACTCCTCTTTCCTTTCTTTCTAATGAGGATTGATATTTCCTTCGTGAACATTAAACTTTTACATTTTTAAATAACGTCCTCTTCCTATTCATATGGTTCCGTCTTTACATTGTTTTACCTACTTTGCCAGTACTAAAATTAGGACTACTCAATTCTTAAATTCCTGGGCGAAAAGACATCCGTGTCTATTCTTATCATCTTTATATTTAATTCGTTGGCACGTGGGAGTAGGCGTTTATGGAAAGCAATAAGCTTGGCATCAAAGGTGCTACCATTATTTAGAGATATATTTTTTAAATTTACGCAATACATCCATCATTTTATTGGTAGCGAAATGTTCACGTTCACATGGTTCGTGGGTGTGCTAGCTAAAGTTTCAGTGTGATGTACGCAAGACCGTTGTATTTTAAGTAGGCCTAAATGCGGTTTTTGTTTGTTTACGCCATTAAAATTTATGTGAATGCCCATGGGGAGGTTAGCTCACGTAGCTCACACACGCAAGAAGAGATATTTTCGGAAGATAAATAGATAGTACTCGTATTATAATTATGCTAAATTTGAAATGAAGAATAACGAAAAATTTAATTACAACAATATTTAATTTTTAACTTGACTTCCTACATAAAAGTCCGTTATTAGACTAATAATTATGGATTTTTCTTATATTTCTTAAACTCTCATTATTCTCAAATAATTGTTATATGTATAAACTGTCACTAAAATTGGGACTAAAATATGTAAAAGTGAAGCAAATAGTTACTTATGTGAATACATTATTTCGTTCCATTTATAATGAGAAATTACCTTCATATACACATTGAATTAATAAAGAACATTAGATTCCTCAGACAATAGACAACCCAGATGTATCATAAAACTTTTTTATATTATAGCTCGCGTATTTTGGATGCTGCGTAGCGTACGCTACTCACTGTTTACATCTAAGAAATCGAGTTCCCACCAATTTACACTCTGTTTCCCTACATTCTGTTTCAAATTTGCTTACATGTCCGATAGTGGTTGTTTTTAACGGTATTTGAGAATAATTTCGTACCTGAGATCACAAATCAGACATAGTTTCGTAGAATCGCCCATGTCTGGTTATTGTCTGTGCCGAAACACAGCAATAACTATGGCAAAACTTATTGGTTTTGCGAAACACACTGATTTTAATTATTCAAGTGTAACACATCGCTACGTAGCGTAATAACTAAAAATACTTTTTTCAAGTATCCGAAGCGAAATATTAGCATGCAGCCCGGGACTTGAAGTGGTCGTGTTGCCCATAGACTGTTGTGTGATCCTTAAAAGAACATAATTCCTAGCTGATGTCTATCATAGCTAATAATCTGTCATAGACATTTTGCTGCTTCTAAAAGTAATTAAGTTCAAACGTCAAATGTTATTGTGTGTTTCAAAGCAGCACCTTTGGTTCTCCTTTAATGGAACATCTTTCTGATCGGCATCGGCTTGGTCTTGGAAATCATTTGAAACTTTTATATAACATTCGGTTACAGTTTCGGATTTACGAGGACTTTTATTTCGGATATCCGATAATTTCGGTTATGTTTACAAAGCTCCATAAAATACTTGATTGAACTTATCACGTTTGTCAGGCCATATTACGTATAACATATCAGTGGAAAAGCGAACACCCTTCATCGTATTCGTTGTTTTGCTATGTAACTGCGCATTTTGGTTTCCCAATTTCCTGCTATCGATAAAAAACTTTGTCTGATACGCGGTACGTCCATAAAATTACCGTTAAACACCTAATTACAAAAACACTGATTGGAATTTTTTATAGTTGTAATAACAAACATGTTTTTGTAGGTGCATTGTTTTTCATTTATCGTACAATTTGATTATCTTTCCTGATAATGGAAAGACCCGTTGTTTTGAATATGATGTGTAAACCTTTAATGAATCAAAGTGACATTTGTTTTCTGTGAGTGTAAACAACAAATACACCAATAAATCATGTGAAATAGGTAAGATCCGATCATAAATAATTTATATTTGATGAATCAATAGTTATAGAATACCATGCTTGGATCTAATTCCAGAAACTATTACAATATGGATAAAGGTAGAAAAACGACGACGACTACCCGATGTTATCTTTGCGCATGAAAATACATAGTTTCTTTCATTCCTTTGGTAATACTTTACATTTTATTAATTATTCTACCAACATAAAATTGACATGCTCCCTTCATACATGTTATTAAAATTGAAAAATGACGAGTACCTTCAAATTCCGAAATCCATGCATCAGCCTTTACCAAACACGGCTTTACAAAATAACATCTTACATGACAATGTGACCATGAATGACGTCACTGGACATCTGTTGCCGGTTCGAGCAAGATAGAATATTATTAACCTGTCAATCTTCATTGCCCTAGATTTTGGTTATAGTGTGAGACAAGACGAATAATTATTTTTGGCACGAAAAACATATCGTTGATGATATCTTCGTAAATTCTTTTAGTCGACTTGATTCATGATTACAATACGATTTATTGATTTATCCAGGTGAAGGTAAGATAATGATAAGCTCTTACGCAACTGTGATGCGTAATAATTATGATGTTATGTGAATAGAAACACAAGTATTTTTGACGCAACCTCTGTAAATATGAGTATTATGTTTAATTGTTTTCTATATTAATGTATTCCGAGATTTTGCTTCTTTTTTTTCCATTATTAATTGAAGTGTCTTGGAATTTTTATTTAATTCGAATATGATACAATTATTATGAAATATACTTAAACTAAATTTAAAACAAATAGAAATAAAAATATTTACAGTAATCAAAAAAATAAAAAAATAATTTTGCTTCTAAGTTTGAGCTTCTTTCCGAAAATGATAGAGATATAAGGCGTAGTCCACCAGGAATTACTAAACCAAAGTTAAATGCATATTATAAACTGGTATTTTCTCAGACATCAACTTCATTTTGTGCCAAATTAAAACGCTTAACACTGTAGGTACGTAGGAATTGTTTTTCTACTTATTATATTTGTCCTTTTTTTGTTACGATATTTTAACTACGACTTGCTTTAAAACACTTGAAGTAATTTTACCATTTATTTAGTATTACATAACTGTGTTAAATAATCCTTATTCAACCAGTAAGTAAAAGTTTAAGAATCCAGAAATCCAGAAGTTCTAGAATCTGCATTATGACATTCAATATACTGTTAAACATTAGCATTTAGTGGTACAGATACAATAATCGCAATATTAGTTTTCTCAAAGCCTGTTACATTGTATTTATAGCTTATAAAATCTTTAATGTTTATTGTGTGCTTACTCTATTTTCCCAATTTCCTGTTTCGCTCGTTTAACACGATTAACACATGAAACAGTTTCAACAACAACATGTCTAAACGTATTTATTTCACCATTAATTTGATTAAATTGGGTTTACATTGCAGTAATTTAAGTGGGTTTTATTTTTAAATCGTCTTACTTACCTAAAGTTTTAATGTTTCAAAAGACCAATCTGAAACGTGACTATTAAGAAACGAGAATGTGAATTTAACTACGAATAACTAAAATATTGATACCAATAACGACATGAATAATGATTACACCACTTATACTTACTTTTCCTTAGCCATACCATGGTCAAAGCAAGGTTCTCACCTTGAAACGAATGTCAATACTGTCCATGAACTTACCAAGGCCAATACGAATATTAAGTTAAGCGAAGCCTATTTACTCTACTATACTACAAACAGCCTCAAACTAGAATGAATTATCGGTTATATTGACGGCATAATAAATTGGCTTAAAGACCACCTTGTACCGTAAATACGCTGCAGATGCTCGTAAATGAACAAACACTGTCGTACTAACATCGTAAGTCTCGTAACCAGGCTGGGAAGTGTCAAGGTTGCCAAGACTGCCTTTGGTGACGTAAAACCACGTCACAGTCATCGATCGTCTAGAAAACGTCTGATGTTATGGCGATATGAATTTATTATGACGCAGGCGACCTCTCGTTTCGACCTTTAAGCTCAATGCTTTACAACTAGGAACTGCCAGGTGTTCCGGGATTTAATGGACCTTATCTTTAAAAAAAGAGAAACTGCTGTACGTCTTCTTGTGTCATTTGTAACTTAACAAGTAATTTGTAATGACCAACAGAAAACCAACAGAGATTTAACTGTTGTTTAAGTAAAATCATCTCAATATTTATAAATAAATGTTTTCAGTGTTACACCGACACAAAAAATATATATTAAAAACATTTCAACATTCCTTCAACGAGAATTTAGAAAAAATATATGATGCAACGAGTGGCCCCGACGAATTTACGTCCAACAAAACTGAAGCCACGAAATCAGACAAACAACGTCACGATCCCTGTTTGTCTCTTTGAATTATGCCACATTCCGTTTCGGCATGACGATGCGAATTGCGCAGCGGAATTGCGCCAAGTACTGCAAACCGCTATTCTACTCAATGAGATTAGAAGCCACTTTGGCGTAGTGATAAGAGGAAGGCGCGTCTAAATGCAACACGTGACACTGTGACATTGTTGGGACAGCCGCCCACGCCAGCGTCGCCGGCGGCCGATACGTCACAAAATTTAAAACTTTTATATCGGCAACAGCTATTTTGATACCATTTAACTGTTTCAAAAATGTTATTTGATCGTATGATTTTATTTTTGCCATGCATACCTATAGTTTTTAGAATATTGATAGATATTCTTTCAACGTTTTTGACTTAAAATTGTACCTTTCAAGCTACTAAAATTGCGGATATTCTTTCTTAAATTTACAGATAAAATGTTTTGTAAAATCTACCCTAATAAAATTTAAATTATCTGGGAACTATAAAAATATACTGATGAACATTCATGAAATTGTTATAATTAGCTTGTGTTTACTTAAAATGTTAAAAAGTTCCATCAAGCGCGTGATCTAGTTACATGACCGTCAAATATTGCTATCAAGGAAAAGGCCTTGACCTGATCTTCCAAACTTAAGAAAACCTCGCAAAATATCAGCTGCAAGAACATTTTTTGATGATATTGATTGACATTATAAATCTTTACATCCGACGACATTGACCTATATATTTTAAATTAAACTTGGATAATTATAGTAGTTGTGACGTCAATGAAATAATCGGACAATTTACGTACTTACTCGTAATATGATATAAATCAAAATATTATGACGATTTCTTACATTGACTAACAACTTTTCCAGAAAGAATAAGAGCTTCACAATTAACAATTTGGAATTTCTATTTAATAATTTAGAAACACTGTAAGAACGAAATAAACATTTAGATATATAATACACATTGCATCTACGTCACAATAATTGGCCAGCGTCGCTAAAAGCAGTCGTATATCACTAGTTCATGGGCAGCTATTTATTTTAAGACTTATTTCGTCTCATGCAATTAAAACATTGTTTTGGTTACATATAACATGTGTACAGTGCGTTTTACTCGCAAACAAATAATATCAAGTTATTCGTGATAATTTAAACTTAAATTGGCTTAATAATTATGATTTTTTTTCAACTTTCCTTGATTTATTCATTGAATAATTACGTATACGGTTACTTTCATTTATGGGCATAAAGTTATATCTAATATACAGCATACGCGTAATAAATATGGGTTATAACTTAACTATTATTTTTTCATTATTCAAGGCGTATCTGACGTATTATTACGTGTAGGAGCGTTGTCATATACGACTAGAACATTGGCATTAAAATTGCGTTGTTCTTATCGCACATGCAAATACGCAATAAATCTAGTCTTAACATTTAAAATTCAAGAAATAGAAAGACTCTCAATCATAATTGTGCTTCGTCTTTTCGTTACGAATTATTACGACAGGCGCGTTATTTTTAACTGCCATATCAGCTGCCAAGATATTTGCTAGCCTAGCAGTATCTAACAATTTAACTGTATCATTTTTTTTTAGATTATTGACAAATTTTACCAGTAATGGATTCTTAGTAAATGCGATTTTTAATAAGGACGTAGATCAATAATTATTTGGGGCTTTGATAAAATTGATAGGATTTAATCGAATTTCTGAGAACCGAACGCAATGCTATTGTGCAATTATATTCTATGTAAGCACTATCTAGTTTAAGATTGTTACAATAACAAAAAAATATAAGCGCACTTTACTTCATCTTCAAATTATAATTTGATAAAATTGATATTTATTTCAATAAATGAAACCTTTTATTTTGACACGCTTTAATAATTAAACAATTTCGACATAACTATTGTGACGCAGTACAACTAAGTCAGTCTGCAGTGTAAGGTTTAATTAGGATTAAGTTACCAAACTAACTTTTAGAGTATTAATTAAATCTACTGTCGTCTAAATGCGTCTACTGTACATCATATACTAAATAGATTTACGATAATAGTAAATATAAGGAAATTCTAGAAATGAGTAATATTTCAATTTCTAAGCCATAACAAATCACAAATTATAGGTAAACAATGGTTCAAATTTCAGACTAAAGCATTAGGTAGTAAGCAATTGACGTCAAAATAGAAAAATTAGAGTTCTTTGATGTGCCATTAGCAATGGTCTTGACCGTCCGCATTTAACTACTTTACATAAATTACTCGTACAAATGCAATCGGTTCCAGCATACTAAAGATTTATGTCGCCAGTTCTTTGGCAGTGGATAATCGTTTTCCATGCATGATAAAATCTGTTATAAATCGATTTCCTGAGTGGACACCATCAATTATGTTTATTAGCAATTGAAACAAAGAACATAAATGTTGTTAGAGGAATAACACTGCCTTGGAAACAGGCAACGTCTAGGTTTGTTTTTAAGACAATGTTCTATTACAATTTTTATGTTTTAATTAATTTAAAAAATGTTATTTTAAGGGTGGAAAAGAGTAATTGCACTCCTAAAAAGCAATTGTGTAATTATTGGTTGATGGCGGCGAATTATATTTCATAAATATACCCCTATGTCTTTCTTAATTAGTTTATTTTCAGTAACAGTGCATATTTATTAATTCGATTTGAATAAATTAAATTTAAAACAACTGACTTGACGACTCATTCGCGGTAACCAATTTGCATAAGAATAAATGTAAATAATTGTTTTTAAAGCTCGAAGATAAACTGCTCTACGAGTTTGATCTTAATCTTCCTAAGATATATAATGTAGTTTCTAATGTAGCGTCGTGTTCCGTTGTAGTCTATTTTCGTTCAGTAAATTGACAGCAGTTTCTATTATTAGATGGCCAATGAATAAAAATTATTACTAATTTAGCACATTGAAAGTTTTTATTAGTTTAATGAACATCACCTTGTAACTGACAAATCGTCCTTCATATCATCACTCATTGTAATGGTAATATTCGCCACCATATTTTATATAATGTTTAAAATGGAAATAAACAATTCAACATCTTATACAGATGTTGAATCAGTTGAAATAATAATCATCAACCCATTATTGTCCCACTGCTGGGCACGGGTCTCCTCTCAGAATGAGAAGGATTAGGCCATAGTCCACCGCGCTGGCCAAGTGCGTATTGGTAGACTTCACATACCTTTAAGATTTTTTATAAATCTCTCAGGTATGCAGGTTTCCTCACGATGTTTTCCTTCACCGTTTAAGCAAGTGATAATTAATTTCTAATACGCACATAAATTTGAAAATCAGAGGTGCGTGCCTGGGATTTGAACCTCGGACCCCTCGATCGAGAGGCTGCGTTTCTTAACCACTAGGCTATCACTGCTAATAATATGTTATAAGTTGAAATAATATGTCAGTAAAAATAAACATCATCCTTTCTCAGAATATGTTTAACTATTCGAGGCACTCTATTGCCACAGTACACTTGTGTACGTATAAAACTTTCGCTACTGTTCGTGCTATTTCATTCAAACTTTCTGCTATACAATATGCTTTGTTCATAATGATATTCATATTGATCAATAAACATCTTCATTTGAGAAAGCGACACCATAATAGTGATACTTTAAATTTACTTTTGGACGTATGCCTCAAGAGAAATGTTATTAAGTTCACTTTCACTGTGATACTTTACTCTACCAGTTTACTTTCGCTTTCAAGAGATGTCAATCTAATAATATCTTTACGATTTTATACATCCTTATTAAGACGAGTTTTTTCAGTTTTATTTTTGAAGAGACAGTAAAGTATTTTTTAAATATTTTTCCACAATATTTTGCCTTACTTGTTTTTGTCTGATATTATTAGCAGGCTAAAATCGTATGCACCTTTCTCCTCAAAGGTAACAACGATCCTATGATTTATTTTATAGCTCTACTAGTTTTTGCCCGCGGCTTCGCCCGCGTTTAAAAGAAAAGAATATGACATACTAACATACATAAAACTGAACTTTCGTACCTTCATTGGAATGATAGTGGCGCCATCTGGCGAAAATTGGTCGTACCAACTCTGAAACCTTCGTGGGCTCATGGACAAAAACTTTGCTAAAGATCATCACATGATCAAATGCATAGTTTACGATTTAATCCTTACTAATATCGATTGAAATAATCGACTTTTTGGTCCAAAAGATCGATTCTCCGATTAATCCCTAGTTCCCGTGATGAATAGATCGCCATCCCTAGTTCCCGTGGGATTTCCGGGATAAAAACTATCCTATGTCCTCGGGTTTCAGGCTATCTTTGTACAAAATTTTATTAAAATCGGTTCAGTGGTTTAGGCGTGAAGAAGAGACAACCAGACAGACAGACAGACTGAGTTACTTTCGGATTTATGATATTATAGTAAGGATTTACATAGGAATTAACGTAGATGTAAACGTAGGTGTAAATGTCATTGGGTAGTATAGGGACTACCAATAGCAATATTGTTCATAATATGTATATTTACTTAATCTACAATACTCATATATCATTGCTTAGCTTTTTTACATCCATCAATAAATTTCTCATTTCCATATGTGCCTAAATACATATTGCTTTTATCAAAACATTTAGCATACGCCTCTAAGAGGATTATATTCCACAAGGCTGGTAACAACTGCACTGGTATTACGCAATACTATGACCTAAGTCATTGAATTTATTTTATAACAAATACTGTAAAGTCTATTACGTTTACGGCATAATACATTTTTTGCGTCGACGCGTAATATTGCGTCATAAGTTTTTATTGCGCAAAATACTGCATCTGCGCAAAAAGTTTTGCAGAGACATCTAAAAATATGTCGCTCGTCGGTTTTTCTTCCTGGCCAGCTGATTGCTTGGCCTTGTTTGATACAAGAATATTGAAGAATTTTTCAATTGAATAGCAGATTTGAGCCTTGATTGAAGGAGAAATTGAAAGAGTGTTTTATCTAAAATACCTCATTTTAAGCTTAGTATTTTCATTGCCTTTATGATGAAGGCCATTGCTTTTTCTTATATTATTATTGTATTTTGATAATTTTCGTAATGCATTATAACTGAACAGAAAGGAAACGTAACGATGTTATGCAGAATACCTTTCGGCTCAAGATTTTGTGTTTGTGTGTTAATGAATGTTTCTCAGCTTTTATACGCGCAGATGCAAAGCGGATAAAGTTTTTAGATTGTATCTACAACGGAAGTCTAAAACCGATTGCGCAAAAAGCTTTCACTGTTCTAAACTGTTATACAAGTAATTTATTACCATCAACAGATATTTGAAAATTGCTTCAACAATTTGTTAAAATTAAGAAATTTATTTCGAGAAGGAACTGGTCGAATCACCCCTATATGTTTGTGCATCTGGCATAAGTACTGTTAACAGGAAAAGTATCTTTAGCAGAATGGGAGGTGAAAGTATGTCAATATTACCTAACTGTAAAAATATACCCGCACGTTCAATATGCTTTGTAATTCTCTGCTAACACGAAACATTATATCCAGGTTTCAGATATAAGAATATCTTCGGAACATAACTGCGAAGCCAATTGCTACCTTATAAGTTCAAGAGGATTCTAGTTTAAATAAAATACGTCAGTCAATCGTACAAGTAGCGTTCTTTGTTGGTATCGATGGAAGTAATACACCTATCAATGTTTTCGGACCTACTTGGAATCAGATGACCTAAAACATCAATTGGACCTCGTAGTGTATGCTTCTTTCATTATGAAATGAAGCAAGTCAGCATGTCAGTCATATGATCGTAAATAGTCGTCGTCATAAAAGGTTCCTTGCAATAAGTTCCGAAAGGGATTTGAGTCCAGGTTATGACACCGGCTTATTAAAATACCTCTTTTTGCATTTTCAAGTCAGAGCAAGGTATTATACAGAAATATATATGTGTATCGCCTTTAAAGTCATTCTGACTTGTCCTTCTATTACCTACAGTAAGTTACTCGATCAAATATGTATTAAGACTATAATTATAGCAGAATTGAGACATTTTACACAGTAAAATGTCTCAATTCTGCTATAATTATAGTCTTAATACTCTTTCATCAACTGTTCGTATCATCTGTATGCGGATGATTTACAACTGTATGCTCAAGCCGATATTGACAATCTCCACAGTGCAATAGGTAAAATAAACACTAATTTGAGTGCTCTCCGAAGTTGGTCTATGCGCTATGGGGTATCAGTCAACCCTGCCAAATGTCAAGCTATCATCATAGGAAGCTCTAGACTGTTGGCTAGGGTTGACCGGAATTCTTTACCAGCAATAATTTATGACGGCACGCAAATTCCAATTTCGGAGTCGGTGAAGAATCTTGGACTCTACATTGACAGCTCTTTAGGATGGAGTACTCAAATTACAGAAGTGTCTCGTAAGGTCAATGTTACCTTGCGATCGTTATATCGCCTAAAGCACTTCCTTCCCGTGAAGACCAAAGTAATGCTTGTGAACACCCTTATTTTGCCTATCATCGATTATGCAGATGTGTGCTACCCAGATCTGACCGAAGCCCTTCTCAATAAACTAGAACGCCTTCTCAACAATTCTATCAGGTTCATATTTGGCCTTCGTAAATATGACCACATTTCGGAGTTTCGCAGCCAACTCAAGTGGCTTTCTATTCGTCAGAGGCGTAATTCTAGGATTCTCTTTATGTTTTACTCTATCTTGAATGATACAAATACTCCTCCTTATCTGAAGGATCACTTCCAGTATAGGTTTTTAACGCATGATAAAACGCTTCGGTCGTCTAATAATTTAAGAGCCGATGTTCCTCTGCATTCTAGCGGTTTTTTTCATTTCTCATTTTCTGTTCAGGCAGTACTGCTTTGGAACGCCTTGCCCGTGCATATCCGTAAAGCCCCCAGTAAAGCTGTGTTCAAAAAGCTTGTCCGAGAGCACTATTTAAATTCCTCTTCGAACTCGTAATCTCCTGTCGTTACTATTTATGTGTATTTATTTAATTATATATATAATAAATTTGGTTTATATAATTTAGTTTATTTATATGTATTTATATATAGATATATATACATATATATATTTTATAATATATACTTATTAAATCATTTTAATATGTATTTTTTCTTACTTCTAATACATATTTATAATATCTGCTGTTTTCACTATTGTTTGTCGTTTTTTTTTTTATTTTTTTCTTGCTTTGTAACACCTGCTGCAAATTCTCTACATCCACCCAGGGTTGACTGGTAGAGAATGCCATCAGGCATTATGTTGGCCCTTTTGCACATTTTTTAGAGGTGATGCAATAAATTTTAAATAAATAAATAAATAAAATACTCGATCATAGTTTAACGGGTCACTTGTAAGCGCCGGATTATTTAACGGTGCTAACGAATTTATGAAGTATCTACTTACACGATTTAGGTTAGTGGGGCGAATGCGAGGACGACATGATGCACGCATAGACAATTAAATTGCCCTCAAATTTTTTATTGCCATTGTTTTCTACATAATATAGGGATAATTGCAACTGAATATACAAAAAAGAAATTTTCCTTGATTTTTTGATCTGTCTGTGTGTACCAATTTTGGAAACGGCTGTATCTACTAGAGTAATGTTACTCTTAGTGTATAATAAGTAATTAGCAAGGCCTTCCAAGAATATTCGTTATAAGTAACGTGAAAAAACGTATTTTCAGAGAATTTTCCTATTTAGGCTCAGGTTTGCTTTTCGACATTTAATATAAATTATCAGGGTCATTAGCGCTTCTGTGATTGACTTAAAAACTGGACTACTGCCCTATTTTGGATCGATGGCAGTTCTCTTAACGACAATGATCATTTTAGGTCAGCTGGCTATAGCGTCGGTTGCAATCGATTGGCGCCACCATTTAATATCAGATTGGGTGTACTCTCGTTTCCTGTTTCCATTACCTAAATAGAAATATGGGTATATTTATCGTTTAATAACCTAAACAAACTTTGAGTAGTTTATTTTTACAAATAATCATAAGACTTACTCACGTTTGGCCCCCATTTTACCGCGACCCAGTTTACATTGCGCAATCAATAATGTTTCAGATATCACGAACATTCACGTAATTACCCATTAAAGCTAAGATTTCAGGAACGATTTATACTTTATTAAATGATAAAATCACTTTATTACTTTTGCGATATGAATAATTAATAACCGCAAAATATATATATGACGTAAACTATACCTAAACCTACTAAAATGGGTCGTGAGTCTTGTGAAGAAAAGATTCACCACGTTTCGTTTTTTTCTTAATTTATGAAGGATATAACCACCGTGTCAATACACTTTGCTCTAACAGTGAGGTCCATTCCCTCAGTTCTCCGAACTTACTAATAGATCAAAGTTTATATAACGCCAGACATTTGTCAGACATTATTATTCACAATTGCTCGCATTTCTAAGATTGTCATTCTCAAATAATCCCAAATAGAGCCGGAAAATGTGTCGTTAGGCAGTATTATGTGATCAGGCAATCGCAACCTTCAAACCTGAAATGGAAATCTCCATACACAAATCTAATCTTAGCCCTGATGTATAAATAACTTCACAAAATGTGGTTCCTACAGATTAGATGGCCATGAAGTCTAAAAAGGTATCTAAACACATAGTACCGGTTTTGATAGAAAATGTAAACGAACTTGTCCTTTAGATAAAAACAGAGTGATACCGCTTGACGTGCAAGGTTTACAAATTTTAAAACGATAGAATTTTTCTAATCCTTTGTTGAATCTATTAGTTACTTCCTTGTCTTTGAAGTGTACAACTATATTACTTCTATATTTATACATATTTCTAGAGGCACGTTCCTACATTTTTTGTATGTTAGGTACACACATATTTCTTTGAAAGCACCTGTTGGTAATCGCTGTCACCCATTTGTGTTTGTCATCAAGTCATCAGCCAACGATATTCCACACCTATTTCTGCAATATAACAGCAGTGTTAAGCGCTGCTGTGTTCTGGTTTGAAGGGTGTGGTAAGGGAGACATCTGTGGCCGACCTTAGATAGGAATATCTAATCCTATCTGGGGTTGATTGCAGATGTCCATGGGCGGCAGTAGCCACTTACAGTCAGGTGGACTGTAGACTCGTCTGCTACTCCTATATTATAAAAAAAAAACAAAATGTATATTCTATCATCAATCTAAAAACATATCGAACTACCAAATACCGAATATCGATGCATTGAGCTCTAAGATGATAAAGTTGTAGTAAATCAAAAAGTTCTATCACGTGTCTACCTTCCAGCTATTTCCTCAAAGGGTATTACCCGATACTGTTTGGTTTGTTTATTATGATTTCAGAGACCTTCGTGTTATCAATGTTATTGATTTTATCATACTGATGCGCTAAATTCTACAAAAGCATTACGCCAAATTTATTTATTTTGTTCCAGCTATTCTCTTATCAGGCAGACAAAATCATTTATCGTTATCGTTGATGGAAGCCCCGAAATAACAAATCGCATAATATAAATGTATTCTTCACTGACTCTACATTTTGGAAATACAGAATAGATTCTGATTTACTTGCCACTATAAAGGAAAAATATTTCTTGAACTATCAAGAATTCATTGCCATATTTTCTATGTGACACACTAAGAAATATTCAAAAACTCCGAAAACCTTTCCTAAATTGTTAAAATTTTTCGACAAGCTGGTGATCTAACTAAACACATTCTGCAGGGCAGTATAAAATTTTGTCCATTTTCACAATAGAAACTCATCTTTACAATAATGATGAATATACCGATAAACTTGAATGAAACTTGGGACGTGCTTCATAACAAACAAACATGGTCATTTCCTAGAGGCATATAAAGACGACTTGGCACTCAAACAACTAGTGACTAATTTATATCACAAAATATCTTTGTATTGTTGAAAAATATTTTTCCCAAATCACGTACGCCTCACGAACGGTACCTACTGCGCACATCTCGTCAGTTCTTTTTTCGTCTTGCACAAACAATCAAGCGAATTTAATTGTTCGCAGTTACAGTGTTGTTGAAAACAGTACGACGAAATATATCGGGAAAACAAATACAAGTATTGTGTTTCAAATTTACGAGATGTTTTTTGTTGTTTGTTGACAAAGTATAGAGTACAACGCAGTTAATGAATTAACAGAATTACATAAAAAGTCGTATATTAAAAATGAGATTTTTTTTATGATTTAACATGTAGGTACCTACCGCTACTTAAAAATACAATTCATCAATAACTGTGTGATTTTTTTTTTTGTTTTTGTTAAATTACTCGTGCCAATATTGTATCAAATTTTATTTTCTAAATCCTTCATCTACCCGTTAATATTTTAAAATGTACTTTATTATATTAGGTAAATATACATAAATATTGCTAGTTAATTTAGAAAATATCTTCTAGATATATTTCGACTATATATAAGATAACCGACGAAAATGTAGATTAAAGAAAAAATAATAATGGGCTATTAAAGTCTAGACCAATATTAATGTCAAAATCAATCAACTGTTTTTTCGTAAATGGGTAAAAAACAGTTAAACTTTCCGAAGATAAAGTATTTAATTTGTTTCTCTGATGCCTATATGGGTAATGTTTCTTCAAAGTACAACATAGGGCTGATAAAACAACGGCTGACCGCATTAAATAGTGCCGGAAGCTATTATGGATCGTGCGACCTTCTTTTTAAATTTAGTTTAGACGCCCCCGAATTTACCTGCGAGCGAAAATGTTTCGACATTCATTTAAGATTGTTTAAAAGTGTGTTGGTCTACGGGTAATCAATTAGCTACACGGCACAGTACCCTTACCAGGAGTTTTTATGTTTTGACAAATATGACTGTTTTGGTATTTGTTTACGTATTTGCCCATACAATTTCCAATCAGCGCCCCTAGCGGATTGTGTTAGAACTTGGAAATAGCTTGCCTTATCACAACTTTAAAATGGCGATAGAACTGAAGCAGACATTTTTTTTCTATTGGGAATGTAACATAAAGTTTAAAATAAATAAATACTACTTATTAAAAATACTATGTTTCGATTAAAATATATAACCAAAGATTCAATTTATTATGTCCTTCCAGATAAGGTACTCGTACTACTAGCCACCTTAATAAAAGTTTTCGACAACAAACGATCCATCAATTACTTTTATATAGTAAATATAAATATAAAGACAACGAGCGAAAACATTTGTAATCTTAAGATACATAATAATGTACATAATAAATTGCTTCAGTTTTCCTATTTTATATTTCCTCACTTTACATTTCCCGATGAGAAGAATGTATTATTATTATTACACAAATGAATAAATTACGCAAGTTATGTGAATAAATACAATGGAAATTTCATAGACTATCATTAACTTCTATGACAAATTAAAAGTAATAATTTACATCCCTATCAATGTTGTCATAAATTATATTGCCGTTGTTTGTCACTATTACACAAATTCTATTACGTAGCAAAGAACACATGTTCCGCATTGGAGATACAGAAAAATCAACAAAAACTAATTTCAAAAATTACAAATAGGTACCGTACCAACCTACCTATCATTGATGTTTTTCGGTTGCAATATAGAAGAAGTGGTATGCACTTTAACCTTTAAAATTACCACAAGAAAATCCACAAAAGTCTATGATTATTTAAACATTAATCATAATTACACTTTGCTATCTACAAAGTGTAAAAACAAACAAGTTACATAAGTGATCATGTGACCAATTAATTTCGCTAATTGCAATGAATTACGGAAGCGCCATTGCGAAACTACACACTATTTTCTATTTTTGTTCAACACATACGAGTATGACTAATGAAATGTAGATAGACATAGGAACGCATAAATATCTAGATATGACCATTGTTAAAACTATTTAAAATACGTGATAATTGTAATATGTAACAAACGTTGATGTAAATAATATTTAAACAATATTGTTTACAATTTAAAACAATTTAAATTTAAATTAAATTAATAATTTAAAATAATGATATGCATGATTTGTTTTAATGTTTTGTATTATATAATTTTGTATAGAGAAATTATTCGATATTTTGAGTAAATTTAAACTTAAATGGAATTATTCTAGATATTTGTACATTAATCTATATCTATATTAATCTTTATATAATTTGTATTGTGTAATCTTTTGACGTCTATTTATAACGTATGCCGTGCTCACCTATAATTGTAGGGACACGACCTTTTATTTTCTACTTGATCTTTGTGAATTGTTATTGTGTTTTCTGCGTTGGTGAGCCTTAAATAAATAAATAAATTATAGCTTCGTAAAACTACTACTAATACTACTTGTAGCTAATATTAAGAAAAATATAATAAATTTCAATTTAATAACAGAGGAGATAGAAAATAATAGGTAATAATACCTAACAATCGAAGTATACTAGGAAAAACTTAGTAACATAGTCTTATTACAATGTTTATCTATTGAGTAACATAAAACTGTAATACATAATTAAGAGGAAGATATTTATTGAATGTAAAGCATTTGTGATTTAAGGGAATCTTTACTATGAGACAAAGACACTTTACATATATGTATATGGAATATTATTTACCTACTTTTAGTTAAAGAAAACAAAAAACAAATAAATATTAAGTTACATAAAAAATATTAAGTCTTATTATCTGGGATACTTGCAATGTTAAAACTTATGCTCTTTTAATGCCCTTTAGTATTAATCATTTTTAACCAAGATTCGAAATTCGTAGACAAAAAATGGGCATCCAGTATCCTAATAACATAAAACATGAAGTACTATCCAGTCCCATACTTATTATACTTACATACTACCTAATGTATCCTTCTCAAGTAAGTATAAATGTAGACTTGCTAATTTAATTCGAAATACAATTGGCCATCGAAAGACCTTAGCCCTGAACTTCTTCGTTCGATGCACCCAACGAACTGAAGTTATTCTTAAAACATATGTTGCTTTTCACCATATTGTGTTGTTTATTTTGGTTTGTCTTTGTTGTTCAGCACGCAATCACAATTACGCACCTAATTGTTTTCTTTGTTAAGCTTATGGATAAGGAGTATCACGTTATGTTGGGAAGCTGCCAAGTGAATTAACCTTTTAAGTTTCCAGCCGTTTATCGGACTGTCCATCATCGTTTGAAGGGCACAGCTGGAGTTACTTAAACCCTATTTGGTGCGACTGTTGCCAAACCTACGTTTGTATTATTATTATTTTTAAGTACTCAGAAAAATCTTAGAGTATACGTAAAAATACTTTAAAGCATCCTAACCGTAATAAGAATAAAAGGAAATTTTAAATTCTTTACTTTAATTTTATACTTTTTTCATAACATCAATGTAATATGAACGAATACATGATGACGAATACATCGATGTAATATTTAACGAATTTAAGTCCTCTGGCTAACCTAACCTAACCTCACCTTAATAAAATTCAAATAAATTTACTTCCCTCTATTATTTATATCCTCGCTTTATTATAAATTGGCCTCGCAATGAAACGTTATTTTTTCAGTCATTGGTAGAACTGTCACATTGCCGGTTACCACACCAATTACCCTTATGGACCTTAATTGAAACGCATGCTCGTTGTAATAAGGCCGGTGTAACATAACAATTTATATGTTTTAGTCGAATGATCAATGGTTCGAACATCTGCGGTGCAATTGATATGATATTTTGAGATGTTACATTACACTGACGATAATTGTGAGTACATAGTGTACATAGTGTATTTTGTGCATATTAAATAATATATTAACAGTCTTAGAAATATTACGTAATATATCGTGCCGTGTATTTAAAAATTACACACTCAGATAAATAAAATTATCATGGATGCTATGAATACACATAGGTAACAACAATTTCATAAATATTCAGATAAAAAAATACTTAAATTTAAATTCCCATAAACGTGACTAAACTCTGTACCTACCTGGTAACGTACATTATAATAGAGTAACGACGCAATAAGAGTACAGACACAATAAACGTTTTTGTACTAGGAAGTCAAGTCTAAACATAGCGAAAATGATTGACGAGAATCAAGAGAGGTCAGAGAAGACGCGCATCAAGCACTCGGTGGAAATGTTTGTCTATCTGTCAATACTTCGAATTGTTTAAACGCATATAAAAATCTAACATTGAATTTTAGTGCTCATTCTCTTTTTGTTTGAGGTCGCTCTATTTTTATTTCATTTCTGGTTTTTTCGCGATTGTGCACTGAAACTATTGGCGTTTAGACATTTTTAATCTTTCTAATGTACAAAATTGTTGCTGTATCATTATTATTCTGATAACACGCATTTCTACTTTTTCTAATCAATATCCGAGAAAGATAATATTATTTTATCTATGTAATATAATTCCGTAATGATATACAAGTATATTATCAAAACAACAAAACAAATGGTCATGAAATCATCATTGCAAAGATGACTTCATCGCAGATTTCACCATTTCGCGTAAAACATTTTAGATAAAAACACACTAAATATCGGATATCATATCATGGCTACTTGCTCACTGATCATTGATATGTGTTTGTATGATTCATACTTGTGAATAATAAGATTTATTAAATATTTAAGAGCGGAACAATACACCATAAAATATATTCAACCAATCACCTGTGGAAAAAGCAAACAAACAAAATATGCAAAATATGAATGCAAACAAAAATGGTAACTTACCGACGTGCGATAAGCCGGTGAGATCTGATTCTGAAATAAAAAGAAACACGCATGAAAATGTGGAACATAATAAAAAGCACAAAATAACACAATTAAAAGCACATTATATGACCGACACCATGAATGAAGTAAAAAATACAAATAAGGTAAAAACAATAAATATTAATAGCTATGCTTTAAAAACATACATAAAAATTTCATAAACATTAAAAAACCAACGCTATAAATATAACTCAAAAAATAACCACTTTTGAAAATAAAAATGTCATTTTACATTGTAGTTTACATTTAAATCAATTTTATATCTAGTAAAGCAAATCTTATGATGACGATCGAATGATAATTATGTATGTTGTTAATTATAATTATTATATTACTAATTGTGTGTAGAACGTTCCAGATATTGAGGGTCAACTAATTACACAATACAATAAGTGTCCGAAGTGATTGTTTCAAACTCTTATTGCTATTAATAATTTTATATGAACGGAAGTCAATTCTCTCAATTTTAAAATCGTGGACGGAAATCGCAATAAAATAATAACAAAGGTAATAAGGAAATACAAGATGTAGACAGGAAGCCAAAAAAGATTTACCAAAAAATATTCCACGTGTCTTGTTCTCGCTTCCTAATTCGTGATTTAGATCATGTTGCTGATTTAGGTGATTTTGATAATTCAAGTTTTTATTGCCTAATGGACATGGGTGGCTTTAATTACGAGTTTCCATTCTTTTTTAAGACAAAATTAAGGCCGTTCGTATTTTTATATTACTCGCTTAAAATATTGTATCACCATTGCGAAAGAAAACATGATATTATATATTCTATTAATTTATCGATATTTGATTCGCTAAAATATGATTTTAGAACAAGAGCATATATAGATATAAACAATAAAATACATTTTGAAATACTTAATAGGTATGTCATACAACTTTTAAAAATTTTCATCAGACATATTTATTAAACTCGAAGTGATAAAGATAAAATTGATTGTTTTGTAACTTGTATTTGTTGCAGAAAGGCCAGTAATGACGTACGAGATGTTTAAATAACAAAACATATAGACAACATGGGTCGAACAAATCATTCAACTTATCGTAAAAAATGTCGTACGATGTCCATTTGAACAAAACAAGTTGCTGTTCTTGTATCAACTCATTGATTAGAGCTCAATTCAATTAATTTTTATACGTTAACGGAAAACGCATTCGTATTTACAATTTTGCTTTGAAATTCTAAATAATTCTAAGTTCGTCGGCAGCCCGAGACGGATATATGGAATAATAAGGTAATAAGGCCCGGGATGTAAAATTAAATGGGGGCCCAGAGTCTAATAATGGAGAACCCTGTAATACATCCCATTAGTCCTCTAGTGATTTGAATTTACACAGTGCATATTGAAGGAGTACTATAAATTAGTTTGCTTTTACAATCTGTAGTAGCTCAGAGGTCAAATACTTCAACTTTAGTCCTCAGTAACAGCTATGTGAATTGGTCTCTGATGTCCTTGAGGGCCAATGAACTATTAACATGAGTGGAATACTTGCCTCATTGTTGCCAGGTACTATTATAAAGAAATAAAAAACATATGTGACCCCTTAATCTAGAGCCAGTGATAAAAATAACTTAAAGACGGTCAAGTGCGCTCGGGGCGAACACAATAAAGGGTTTAAAAGAAGAGATGAAATACCTACATACATCGTATCAGCAGCAAAAAAGTTTTGATTAAATTATAACCACACAGGTAAGGCATTTTGTGGCGATTTTAATTATAGTCCAAACAAATTGAATTATTGAAAATGTTTTTGAAATTAATCGTCCCATTCTTTATTATAGTTAATGAAAGAAGGACCATTTTGCGACTTATTTAATAACATTTATCCTATTTATGTCAATCGTTGATGATAAGCTAATAATAATCAACGATATTAATAAAAAAAAAAGAATTGAAAGCACTACATTATATTTGTAGATCTACTCACGCTACATCGTACGTTCATGTGGATTTCTTTTTTTTACAATTTCTCAAATGTACATTTTTATGAAGGTATTGTATGCTAATAAGTGCAACGTAAAATGGCTATAAGATGTGGGCAAAATGCCGATAGACAACCATCGGTAGAGCAAAATTCTAACGGTCCCATTTCTCGTCATTTATCCACAGAACCCTAATAAAACATTATTGCGATCCACAGGGGTCCTGATAAGCTAATAATAACCACGACCTCGGCTGATCCCTCACTATCGCGACAGTGGAATTCTTCCGAGAGTTATCTTAACTCGAAAACATCTCATGTGAATCTGTGGGAGGATTGCGTTATGCTGTTTATGGTGATAAGACTTATCAATACGAAATAAAATTTCCTTTACTTTTGTGTACATTTATTTACGTAATACAAATTTGATTCTAACATTGACAGATAACGCTAAAACTGGTGTCTTTAGTACCCATGGATGCCGTAAAGTAAACCCTGACTAAAACCTGACAAAACAAACTTTTTAGTGGTTCCTCTGTGGTTCGCAACATTGCCACACGGTGTTATAGTTTTAAGAGTGTGGTAAGAAAGACCTACGTTCTCTTCTAGTTGGAGTCGGTTTAAAAGATTAGCATATAGTTATCGTAATTTTCGTATCTGCTTTCGTCAACGTCCATACCACGCTGAATACACCGGTTCTCGTCCGATCACCGAAGTTAAGCAACGTCGGGCGCGGTCAGTACTTGAATGGGTGACCGCCTGGGAACACCGCGTGACGTTGACTTTTTGTTAATGTTAATACAGACCTGTATTTCATGTAAAAAAATCTTCATATTATGGTTGCTTTTCAAACTAACTTGGGTTTATACTTTTGAATTAAATAAATTAGTTCATATTTGAAAATATTTCATGGTACTCGTACCCAAGTATTACTAGTATTGAAGAGTAGGGGTAGAGTGACCTACCGTCTTACTCAGATACTCACCGGACATGGCTGTTTCGGTGAGTATCTGAATAGGATACAAAGAGAGGAGACGGCCCATTGCCATCACTGCGGACACGACGAGGACTCCGCACAGCACACGCTGCAGTACTGCCCAGCGTGGGAGTCGCAGCGGCGGATCCTCGTCGAAAAAGTGGGACCGGATCTGTCTCCGTCGGCCATCGTCGGAGCGATGGTTCAGCGCAGCGAGGCCTGGAACGGCATGATCACCTTCTGCGACGTGGTCATGTCTGCGAAGGAAGACGCCGAACGAGCCAGGGAGCGCGCTGAACCCGCTCGGAGGAGGAGCCGCCGCGGCCGTAGGTAAGGGCCCCCGGTGCGGTGTCCCTGTAGTTCCGGGACTAGAATAGGGCTACGGTATCTCCTGCCTGTCGTAAGAGGCGACTAAAAGGGGGCTTCCGGGGTTGCGGGCGGCAAGAGTGGGAGCTCGAACCGCCCGGCCAGCGGCCCCGGGAAGGACGACGGTATGTGTGGTCGCATACCGTCGTATACACCAGATGGTGTGGCGAGCGGCAAGCTCACCTGGGCGGAGCCCGACGGGGCAACGCGCTTAGAGGACTCCGGTTGCGTTCCTTTGGAGATCCCGAAGCCCTCAACGCAGCGCAGAGGACGGCCACCGGGGGGGTTTTAGTGCGGTAAAAATCCCACATAACTCGGCGTCGCTCCCACGTTGTCGGGTACCTTTTGAAGGTTTCCCCCTCGACAAAAAAAAAAAAAAAAAAAAAGTATTACTAGTATTACCTACGCGGTGATTTTCTAATATTTTAAAAAGATTGAGGAATTCTAGTTTATAATAGGAAGTAGATAACATTTCGAGAATACGAAATATGGCTACATAACTTCCTTGATTTTACACATGTCCGAATATTTCTAGAAATAACGGATAAACAATTTAATTCACCACGTTGAACCCATTCAAGTTATTTATAGATTCGTCAATTGTGTCCATTTCCTGGTCTTTATGTGGACAGAATAGGTTTTAGACACGTATGAAGTTCGTGTCTTGTGGATTTTTTAGCACTTATGTTTTTGTTTGTCCTACGAAGTTTATAGTTAGTACGAGTTGTTCGTAGTTGTTATAGTTACATGTTACATGTACTAGTCGTACTAAAAGTGCTACAAGAAAGGCTGTTATTTTGTAACAAGTTTTTTGAACTGTTATTTTATTGTAACAGGAACAGGTGTAACAGGTATTACATTTTACCTAGTAAAGCTCACCCCTACTTAGTACTGGTATTGGTATAGTAGTGGATATTATTCTACGAAGATATCAGAGGCTAACAGAGGGACAACAATGGTTTAGCTCATGATTACGTACAAAAAATATTGATCTTTAATATAAACTATAGGTACAAATGTAGTATGTTGTTTACTTTAGTAGTATAAAATCATCATTATATTTGCAAAAAGGTGTATTTCTAGAGAGACGGGTATTATTAACAATAGGCATTTGAAAAATATTTTTATTCATAATCACTTCATAAAGCAAAAAATGTATGAAGAAAATATTTATTAAACTTGGTTGAATTAGGTTTTTTCTATTTAGGCGAAAGAGTATTTTCCTCCTCATAGAAAGTGTATCGTAAATTTCATTTGGCTTATTACAGTAATTGGTTATTTTAATGATGTGAGTGGGTGTGACTCTGACCCTCGATAAAAGATGATAACATTAAAGTTTTCCTTAAGTTTATTTCTATAGGTTTTCACTTATATGTACCTACCTACTCACGTTTTATGTATCGTGAACAATTATAATTATTTCCCTGTCATCTTTGACAAGAACATTAGTGTAACGTCAGTGTTTCATTCATATTTCGCTATTAACTTTAAGAATACTAAATATTTATGATGTTAGTTATTCCTTAACAGTTCAATTATGATACCGATCTTAGGTTTTTACTTATTCATCATTAAGCAATTATTTTCCCAAGGATGAATGGCCTCTTAGAAGGAGAAGGATTTAGATGACGGTCCATCACACCGTCTCAATACTATTACTAATTTTATCTTAGGATTCTTTATATAAAAAGTTTTTAGTATCGTATAAATTAGCCCTAACACTATATTCAAATAATTTTACTTCTTGAAAAATCAAAACAAAATTCTTGCATGATGCGGTTTGGTCATTACTGGCACCTTCTACATCATTTGTGTGTTCTAAGGTTAAATGTGAAGTAAGACAGTAATGAATATGAAGTAATCGTAGACAGTAATGTCAATGGCTGCCTGGCGCCGTTATACGATTACCGGTCGACCACAAACGGTGTCGGTGGCGGAACCGGAGCGTGCCACCGGGTACAACACTACGCGGTACAACACTAGATAATATGCCACCCGGTTATTCAATCTGGACAAAATGGAAATAACCGAAGGAAATTCATTTACCAAATGGATGATAGTAAGATGGATCAAACATTCAGTATTTCGATTACTATAATCTACCTTAAGCATAGATACGTATAGTTTTTAGACTTGAATATCTTAATATGTATTTTCGAGTGACGTTTCATTGGATTTACTAGTATTTTGCTTTTCAGCTCTTCAAAACTTATGAATTCGACTCTTATTTCCATTGAAGAAAACCCAAGTAAAATAAAACCTAAATACTGAATAATATCTGATTAAACCGCCACCCATATTTAATTTTTGAATGCATGTGCTTTATTAAATTCTTAAGGGTTGATGGTTATTTGGGTAAAGTTTGTATTCATGCTTAATCAAGTACAAAAAATTGGATAATACTGAAATGTTTTTAAAATAACCTTGTACAATAATTTCCAACGTAGTTTTCCACGTCTCAATCAATCACCTTAGTCACCTTGTCACTTGAATTGCCATTTCATTGCATGTAATTGATTGGACCAAAACTATGTATATACGTTATATAAACAATCAGTAAATATATTGATATACAACGTATGTATTTACAGTTTAACCCGGGCGATAGTTATTTGCTTTCTGCTTTGAAGGTCGTGGTAGAGAACGACACAATGTATTCTCACTCAGTCCTCAAGGGTAGCAATTCGTATATCTGTGACCGACCTGAGATAAGATTTCAATTTTACTTGCGAGTGATCACAGATGCCTATGATGTGCAGTGACTACACACCATCTACATATACTACTTCAACATTATTTGCTATATCTTTTAGTTAGGATTCAATATTACAATCCACTTCTCCTACTTGGAAATAGTTGGGAGGCTCCAAAAGGTTACTCTTCAACCAGACACATTATTAGACATTAGTAGACAGCATAATCTTTAGCTACCTTACTAATACTACCCGTTCAATCTACAACTTCGTGACGTGAAATATTACATCATCTTTGTTTCCACTTTCCAGATTTTTCACGGCTTCGTCACCCCTCGTCACCTCAATTGGCCTGATATTACGTCGTAATGGCAGTCCATTGGTCTCGTTATGCAACTGACGGGGAAGACGTCAGTAATATAGTCACTGCAGTGGTCGTTTGACACCTACACTTATGAAACCTGGAGTATTTTTCCTTTCGTCAAGATTGTTTTCATTTCGTTCTTATTTCTCATTAGTTAAAAATACAATCTACTTAGTAGACTTAAGCAGTGCTATTAAGTTATGTTAACTTTGTATTTTAGTACCCTGATTAACTCAAATATGGTAAATATTGTAACTTTAATTAAAATTTAACGAATTCATGATTGAAGTCTTTTCATCCGATTTTTTTATTTTTTATATGCTTGGCTTTAAAATTCTTCAGGTAGACAAAAATAAATTCAATTGCTTCAAAATGTTATATGTTTTCTTTGAAAATTAAGTAAATACTATTTTTTATTTTATTTTTATTTTTATAAAAATTACTGAAGTATAGAAAATAATTATTCATTAAGAAATGTAGAAGTCTTAAAGAACGTAAATGGTAAAGGTACCTGAAAAGATGATTCAATAAAGGAAGTGTCTAATATAAGACACGTAGCAAGTCGTTTATCAAGCAATATGAAATATCTAGCAAGAGATATTGAACGTCTGAGGTTATCTTTATCAGAACAGTTCAGATAGTGTCTTCTTCATAATATCATAGTTATAATATATGCTATATCGTTGAAAGTCAATCAACTCAAGACAGACATCTATCCAGCTGATAGGCCGGGGACTTTGATTAAATCATTAATCGCAGTTACGATATCTTATGATACCTTGACCTCTAAACTTTAATCCAAGTACTTTGGCATTCATTAGCTTTACTTTGGTGCATATTGTTATGACTGTGCTCTTCATTAATTTCTTCGTATATTACTTTAATATAATGAACGTAATGTATATTGTCTCTGAAACCATATGTCACATATAAAATTTACTTAGTGTTTTTTTTTATTTTTTGAATATCGCTACAATGTGTCTTTTTTATAATACGGAAGTAGTAGACGAGCATGCAGTCCACCTGATGGTGAGTGGCTACTGCCGCCCATGGACATGTGTGAACAACCCAGATAGGATCAAATATTCCTACCTGGAGCCTGCCACAGGTGCGCCGCCACCCCTGAGGACTAAGATGGAATGCCTCGGAAAAGTATGTCTCCTTTACCACACCCTTCAAATCAGAATACAGCAGTGCTCAACACTGCTATTAAGGCAGAAATAGGTGTGGCGGTGGTGTTGCCGGAGTCGAACCACAAAGGGTTCTACCGTCTTCTTTAAAACATACCCAATGTGTTTTTATTATTTTTTCTGTTCCGAGAAAATATTGATTACAAGATCTATTTATTTTTAACCTTATTTTATTATATTATTCTACTCATTATAAATGCTTAATCATTTTGTGGTTAAAACATTTCATTCTGCAATAAAAGTGTCTTATTTCGATTCCTCATCAAATAGCATCATAGATTATTTTGCCTTACCGTTAGATGTTAGAGTAACAATAATAATGGGAAACTGGTAACTGTTTCTAAAACATCACCCCACGTTACACGTGTTTCATGGCAATACAAAACAACGTACCTACTCGAAATGCCCGCACGAGTTACGATAAGCGAACCGTGGTAGTATAGTGAGTCTTGACTATTATTGTTTATTGTGTATGCACGGCATTATGCAATAGTTACAGAATACTAGAAAAATATTTGACTTATTACTATGGGCTTCTTTCCTCTTATTCTGATGAGAACACGAGAGTATTTTAAGCCTATGCGACATGAATCCGCTGCAACCCTTAAGGACTAAATTGGATCATGGAAGTATCCACCTAATTTTATATTATTGTGCAAATAAGTACAGAGGAGCGAGCGTTGCTCAACAAAAACTTAAGAAATCTTTATGCCACAGTATAAGGATAAATATCGTAGAGTCGCCTTAGCCGAAGAAATGTTGTTGAGATCACGTATTAGGTACCAATTTACATAGCAATGTTTTTGCAAAGCACCATAGAGTATTATTTGATACTATTGAGATTAATACTGAATACGCAAAATATTTTCTTAACACGTTTTTGTTCTTTCATGGCGTATACATATTTTGGCTTCCACGGTTAATTTCGCTTTGTTGCTAACCTAGTAGATACTAGGTTACAATCTACTACGCCATTACCCCTGAGACTGGAATCTTTGCACGTATGCTTTCTACCTTCCTCCATATCACTTCAATAAGAATACAATGATTAGTTCTATTGCAGGTAAAAAGTTATGTAAATAAGTATTTTATTCATAAAGCGTAACAGTGCTAACAAAAAGTAAGTATCGATTTCTTATGTAACGTAATGGCAAATTTCAGTTTCTGAGTACCTACTCTATTGATAACGATATTACAAAGCAAATTTGCAATCTACTCAAATCCCCGCTATCGCCCGATAAAGAAATCGCAAATAAAATATACAGAAATCAGTTGTCGGAAACACAATAATGCGATAATCCTGTCAATAGTGATAAGATCTGTTATCTAGCTGTGATGTAAGAATTCGTAAATTTCCATTTGTACAAAACTACATAAATGGTTGGTTGTCGCGTTAAGCATGATTTGAAAAATATTTTTATTGAAAACTAAATCGATTTTAAAGACAGAAACTCGGAAATAACTTGATCTGGAACAACTTAAGTATTTGTCTAAACTGAAGCTGATTTATGCCTTAGATGCTGATAAAACCTAAATAATAACATGTTGCATAATAATAAATAATAACATGTTAATATTTACAGAATATAAGAGCAACAATATGTATCTATGTAATAGATAAATACTACGTGATTTTTCGTACCTACTCGTAGTGTAGCAAAAAAAATGTCAGTCTAAGATTTATTGTGACAGAACCATTTATGGGCCCATATTCCTTTTGTTATGACCTAGGCAGTGACTCCCCTGCAAACCATTTGCACTAGTCACGGGACCCAAATAGAGACAGACTTATCTAAATTCCATCACAATGCAACTTGCAAACCCCATACTTATTATACAAATACTAGCTGACCCGGCAAACGTTGTGTTGCCATATAAATAAAAAAAATACTAAGGATGAACAACCCTTATCACTTAGGGCTCGAACACAAAACTGCGATGCGACGCGATGCGAATTCGCAACGCAGAAAATTGCGATGCGAATTGCTGCGATGCGATATCGTGCGGCGTAGCGTCTCTCAGGGTGACCAACAACAACAACCACTGTGCGATGCGAATCAATTCGCAAGTTCTTGCGATGCGTCGAGGGAGCTCGCAGATTTTTGCGATGCGACGTCGCATCGTAGTTTTGTGTACGAACCCTTAGGGGTATGAAAAATAGATAGTAGCCGGTTCTCAAACCTACTGAATAAACATATAAAATTTGGTGAAAATTGGTAAATCTGTTTCGGAGGAGTACGGTAACTAACATTGTGACACGAGAATTTTATATATAAGGTAGAAGTAAACTATGAAGGCTTTTTCTTTAGGAGTCGCTAGTTTCAAATATCTCAGGTTAATTATCATATGTATCTAATTTTATTTCGTGTTAACCTTAAACTAAGGGTTACAAGGCAAACTTAATACCTAATGGCAAAGTATACCAGTCAGCCCTGATGATGGTACAAGGTAGTTCTTAGGAATAAGGTAAATATAGGCAAAATATGTACATAATGTAAATATCGTAAATTATTTATTATTTACATTTGGTTTACCTATACCTAGTGATAAATCAAGTAACTAACCACGAACTTGTTTTATTTTCTCGTATAAAAGTTAAAACCGAGAACTTAAAAAAGTAACAATTAATGTTATAATTATAGTTCCTATCTTTAATCTGTTGAATCTCACAGAAGAAAACTTTAAACGTTTCGTTAAACAAATGCTATGTAAAAAAGCGTACTATACATTAAATGATTATTTAAGTGATAAAACGGTGTGGTCTAAAGTAGCTCCAGCTCCAGCTCCACATGTACCATTAGGTTAAGTTTGCCATTGCAAAAAACATTTTTTTTTAAATGTGTTATGGAGTACTTTAGCCGCTTCTTCTCCATAACGAAACACCTTGTGAAACTGATTTGATTTGATTTACAAAATAATAAAAGTTTCAAAATTTAATTAAAGTTGTAGTTCTTCATATTTTTAAATACGAAGAACTACAATTTAATAGGTTTAAAGTTTACGTCCTCGAGAAAAATAACAGACACGATTTATTCTGTTGCCAGTCACATCTAATAAGAACCCGCTAAGGAAATAAGGAAGGTACAATTGTGGAAAATGTCTTACATATTGATGAGATTGCCACGACTCCGACCATGTGATGTTTATGTTTATGAATAATCACTTATACTGTCGACTTGCTAGAAACATTTGCATAGGTTTATCGCGTTAATATCCTAGAAATACGTATTACGTATCCGTTTTCTATTATCACCAGTTTACATTAGGTAGGCCCGACAGTTTTATGTTCGCCGACTGACAAATGTTTTCCAAATGACGAGCATGCAGTCCATCTAATAGTAAGTAGCTATTGCTAACTATGGAAATTTGTAATCAATCCCAAATAAGATGAGATTCCTACCAGAGGTCGACAACAGATGCGCCCTGAGGACTATGCTGGAATCATAGATCTATCACCGAGTTTTCTCTCAAGTTAGTGGGCGTGTAACCTGTCTATAGTATAAAATGTCATTGGCTGGAATGCCTAAGGTTGGTAGCTGTATCATTATTACTACTTTATAGCATCCTAATCTAGAACACAACAGTACCTCACACTTCTCATACCTACCTCTAAGGCAAATGTATCGTTAAAGAATACGGCTTTTTTGCATGCAAGACTTATACTGAGTCATTGGAAAATATCAGGGAAAAATGTGTTAAGATATACGCTATATTGTAGTAAGTACCTACCTATTGTTTAGTTTTCAATGGTTGACAGGTACTTATCGCGTAAAAATACTATTTGACGGTAACTAATTGAGTTACTCACTTCTAGAGTCAAATAGTTTGTATTGTTATTGATCACACACCTACATACATAATATAATACTACTTTTGAAACGCTTGGATGGAAATTTTCATGGAAATGTTGAATTTTAAGTGACGTGGATATGACTAAGGTTCCATCGAATGCTGAAGTTAAACTTAAAACGTCATCGGTTCACTTTAAGCTAGATGAGTAATATGGGCCATATGTAAATTATAAATAGGTCAAGTGCGTGTAGGGCTAATTTATGAAGGTTCTGTACATAAAATAAAAAATAAAACAGAATAAGCCCTAAGATTTTCGTAGGGATTTTCTAAATGTAAATTTTTCTTTCAGAAATTCTTACACAACTCTTTTTAATATATTTTAGAATTTGCACGAACTATGCTCTGTTTTGAAAATTGAATGTCGTATATTTTACGAGAAAATTGTGGTATATTAAATGAACAGGCATATTTATTCTTATTTATATTAGACTTACAGAAGTTTAACTCTAATTACAAACCAGATGGTGGTAACGATATTTCTAGAAACTTATAAGACAAAAATTAATTTTCCAGAATTACCCATCAGTCTTAATGTTCTTTACTATCAAATAGATACTTTCAGTACTGAGAAAACTTGTCAAAAAAACCTGACGTGTACTCAATGATATCATCCGTTTACGTTACAACGTAATTAACTTGCTACGTTCCATATACGTATGAATGGGTGTTTAAACAAACGTAATACGTATTAAGTGTCGATCAATATACGGTATTGTTCGTACTGCGTCTGTTTTGATGTAATAGTCATATTTCGTCACAAGATAGTTAAATATTAAATCGTAAGACCGTAGCTCAACATTCATAATCAATAACAAGCGTAGTTATAGGGGTAGTTTAGTCTAATTATAAATGAAGCCGCAGTTGTACTGTAGCGCCCTCTGTTGGTAATTAATGGACTGACGAGAAGGATAAGCTTTAAATTTTAAACGTGGCGTCCAAAACCACCTTCGTCAAAAGAACGGATAGCCCAGAGGTTCCGGATAGTATGAGAATCGGAGATATCTTCCAGACCTCATGCTCTTTTGTTTGTTAATGATGGGGAAACCTTCAAATGGTACCCGGTGCCGTGGTAGCGACACAGAGTTATGTGGGACTCTTACCGCACTAAAACCCCCCGGTGGCCGTCCTCGGCGCTGCGAATCGACGATAGGCGAATACACATACCGCCGTCCATCCCGGGGTTGCTGTCCGGGCAGTTCGTGCTCCCACTTCCACCGTCTGCAACCCCGGAAGCCCCTTTTTAGTCGCCTCTTACGACAGGCAGGGGATACCGTAACCCTATTCTGGTCGCGAAGCTACAGAGACAGACCTCTTGCCCTAGCTGAAGGCTATCCAGAGTCATCAAACTGCTACAAAGGAAAATACACAAACCCCCAGACCCAGAACAGATATTCAAATTCAATACGGATGTCTGTCTGGTCGAAATCGAACCCGGAACCCTTTACATGTCAGACCGGTATGGTGACTGCTCCGCCACGCCAGTTGTCAACACGTTTACTTCTATTTCATGAAAAATATCAAAAAGTAAATTATAGTCGCTTCAGCTTTCTAATACCCTAGATATGGCATTATTAGTAACTTTTAATAATATACTTATTGTATATATTTAAATATTTTCCAGAGCAATAAGATCAAGTCATGGTTTAATGTTATGCGGTAATCTGATTAGGATTCAATTACATATTGACGTCACGTGACACCAGGAGTCCGCACTGTTATGTAATTATTACACACGATGTTTTATAGGTTTCTTCACTCTATTCAGAAATATACTGCAACACGTCATAAATCTTAAAAAAAATTTCAAAGGTATGTGAAGTCTACCCATACGCACTTGGCCAGCGCGTGGACAATAGCCTAATCCTCATTCTGGGAGGAGGCCCGTGCCCAGCAGTGGGACAGTAATGGGTTGATGATATTGATGATGATGACTCTATTCATCCAGCATCAAAATATAAACGTTATTCTTAAATGTTTATAATTTTGTCGTTTTAAATCAGTAGGCAAATTTCATATCAAATATAAAATTAATTGGCTTGGTATATTAACAAAATTAAACAGGTAAATATAATATTACATTATTATGTGTATTTTTCCGCACGGACAAAAACGTTTCAAATTAAGTCCAATGTTTTTCGAATACGATTATATTCCATAATTATGGATATTATAAATAAGAATTCACCATTGTTAAATAATTCCCAATACCAATTTTTTATATATTTTCAAGAACTTATGGTTAATTGTTATTTATATGTAAACAACTTATTGTTTCGTAAAAAGGACATACAAGCGCCATCTGTTGAAAGTTTTGTCCAAATGTAGTTACTAGCGACATCTGTTGCAACGTACAGAAAGTTTTAAGAACGTTACCTCGATATAAGTCGAACCTATCGCCATCTATCGGCACATGTAAAAGATAATACCGTAGAGCGCCATCTATTAACACCATTGAGAACTACATCAAGTGTTAGTACTCTAACACGTTCACGGGTAATAAATTCTCACAATACAAAATAGATGGCGCTGTATACGTTTTTATTATTAACAGGATAGAAAGAAATGTTTTTTTTGTTAAAAGTAATGTTTAGTATAGAGATAATAATTATAAAAACTAGAATAAAGTATAGAAAGGTGATTAAACTTACCAGTATCGTTGAGCAACCCATGTATATCTGTCGTCGACCCATCGGCCGACATCGCTGAAACAAAATAAAATTAATACATCAGAATGTTTTACTTAAAATATCGATAATTTGTAGAACATAGTTGTACAAACTATTCAAACGGCAAAATTTTTGTGTATTTATATTTTGTTGCAGAAAGTTGAATCAAACCAAAATATTACAGACATTTTTCTTTTTGAATTTTCTCTCTTTTGGCTGGACTTTTCTGCTAACAAATTTCGATATTTTCAATGTTAGGATTATACCAGATGTATACTCCGCGCCAAACTGCTTGTCCACTCTGAAGTTGTTGCAAGCAGGTGTACCTAGTCATATAATTTGCTATAGTGACGCGATTCATTTCTATATTCAGAGCGGACTAGCAGTTTTACGCGGACAATACCTTATGTTTTCGTAAAAAACTTCATGTTAACTTAAAAAATAGTATAATTTAAAAATATCTGAATATACTTACTACGAGTTCTTATATTTATTATATATAAAACTTATATTTATTATCAGAAGACATATTAACCCCATGGCCAAGTTATAGCAATTCATTGCTAGTAACGTTGATAACATGAAAATATGACTGCTTACTATCAACTACGCCATAAAACATGTCTGCTGACCAATTGGTATAGCAGTTGGTCACGGTCAATAACTGCGGCTAATGCCGTTTTTATCGTATCTTTAAACGTGAAGATTAATACCTATCTACAATATAATACTATAATACCTTACTATAATACCTATCTTTATAGATATTGTATTTAAGATTTATTATTTCACAAAAATGTATGTCATATCCGTGATGTTTATTTATTTTGTTACTAGCTGACCCAGCAAACGTTTTTATTTATATGGCAACACAATTGCCATATAAATAAAAATATGTTAAGGGTAAACCCTTATCACTTAGTGGTACGAAAAATAGATAGTAGCCGATTCTCAGACCTACTGAATCTGGATATAAGCGTTTGGTGAAAATTGGTTCAGCCGTTTCGGAAGAGTACGGTAACTAACATTATGACACGAGAATTTTATATATAAGATAATATTGAAATAATAAACAAGAAATACACCTGATAGACTGCCACCCATGTATGTACATACCTATGTATCAACCTCAGATAGGACTGGATTCTTACCTGAAAGATTGACCACAGAAACGTGGGATAGCATCCCTGCGCACTACATTGGAACAACTCGGATAAGTCCCCATTATCCCTAAACACAGCGGTTATTAGTCAAAGAAGGTATGACGGCAGTGCCTGCAATCGAACCACAAAGGATTCTACCACCCTCATGCATGTTGGTATGAATCTAAATATAGGGACTAACCCCGAAAGATAAACTCTTTTAAGTATTAAATCTGTATTGCGAAAGATGATTACTACAAAAAAGTTATTTTAACTTTTTATTCTGTTTACATAGGTGTTTGTATTGTGTAGATGTTATATAAAACTGTAATTGTGGTGATAATAGAGTGACAACTTTATTTATGCTTCAGGAAATTATTTAACAACAGCGGATCTACGTCTTAGCTCTGTCTCATTAGCAGATCAGTGTGAGATTGTAGGGTCATTTTTTGCGCCGCTAACCATTAGGTTTCTGTTAATAGCTAGATATTGCAATAGGGTTGTCACATACAAGTATTAAACAAGACATTATATTAAGTAATCACTTTAAAATTGAACTTCACCTTGTACGCCTATTATACAACTAAATGCAGTTCGCGAAAATGTATAATTAAAAAAAATCACTTTCTGATAATGATTTCATCATCCTCTATGCTGCTCCAATTTACGGCGGAATACATATTTGTTTTGGGAAGTGGTAGAGCCAAAGAACTAATTAGTTGGTATGTTTAACTTAAAATTGAATCAACCCCACCTATTAAGTCGAATTGTTTAGCAATTTACCCCTGAAATATTATTTTTTTCTCATTTTGCTCAGTTTTAGAGTGGAACACGTATTTATGTATTGGGGAGGGGTAGAGAAGTATTTCTACTATAATAGTATTTTTTTTATTTCAAAATTATATGTGTCGTTACCCATTACCATATTTCAGGACACGGGTGTCCTCCCAGTGGGAGAGGCCAAGCGTTTAGGAAAGTCCACCACGCTCGTCAAGTGAGAATTTGTAAACTCGAAGTTTCGAACTGTAAGTTCGAAGGTGGTAGAACCCTTTGTGGTTCGACTCCGGCGGCACCACCGCCACACCTATTTTTACCTAATAACAGCAGTGTTAGGCGCTGCTGTGTTCCGGTTTGAAGGGTGTGGTGAGGGAGACAGACTTTTTCGAGGCGTTCCAGCTTAGTCCTCAGGGGTAGCGGCGCATCTGTGGCCGATGTGGCCTCAGGTAGGAATATCTAATCCTATTTGGAGTTGATTACAGATGTCCATGGGCGGCAGTAGCCACTTACCATTAGGTGGACTGCATGCTAGTCTGCTACTCCTATATTAAGTACATAAAAAAAAAAACTAAAAGTCATAACTACCATACAATATTGGTCACGGCTTATCACAAACAAGTTATATCTTAACTATTCATATTTCGTTGTTATATCTACACGCTACCAGCGACCAGCATCACGCTTAACTGGGCACGGCCTTCTGCATTCGTTGACGTCGGAATCCACTACTAACCGGACCATAAACAAACCACGCTTTAACTATAACGACATAATTATAATGCGTATATTAGTGAGATACTTCTCTTATTCATAGCGCGTAGTGAGTACGACTAGTTTTATTGAAGGTTTTGAAGGTGGTAGAACCCTTTGTAATTTGACGGCAGCACCACCGTCCCATCTATTTCTGCCTCATAACAGCAGCGTTAAACGCAGCTGTGTTCTGGTTTGAAGCGTAAGACGTCTCGAAGCTGGAACGCCTCGTAAAAGGGAAGACAAAAGTAAGGTTAAGGGCTGCTCTGTTGTAGCCTCTAAGATAGAGCTCACAGACCTGTACCTCCTGTGTAATTTCCAATCAGCGCCCCTAGCGGATTGTGTCAGAACTTAAAACTTATGGTAAGGGTACTGACAGGTCTGATAGAGTCCCTTACACAAAACAAATCAAAATTAGTACACATCTCATTCATTCTCAGGTCTGAAACCCTAATTTTGAATGATAACGTAAATTAATCGCTACAATGCGTAAACGCATATGTCTTCTTATTACCACACTGAACTAAAATGGCAGCACTTAACACTGCTGTTATAATGAAAAGGTGCCACAGTGTTCACGAAGGATTCTACCGCTTTTAAACTTTATGCACAGGCCTAGCAATATACTCTTTGACGGCATAGTGTGCAATCTCTAAAGCCATAAACATAAAGCTTTATGAACAACTTTCAAGGGAAAATCTCGGCGTGATCTTTCACCGCTTCGATAGAAAGGTGAGATGGGACCGCTGACAATAAAACGCTGTGTTTTATCTATTTTCTATAGCAATTATCTATTCTCTAATATTAAAATTAATGTTTTTGTTTTACCAGCAATAGGTAATATTTTTTGCAGATATATGAGGAAATCCTATTTGCTAGAAACTGTATGCTTAAATAGTTTTTCAGAATATAAAAAAACCGTTGGAACTTTTAAAAAAGGAACCATCATATTTTTGAAGGGCATAATAATAATTTATACAAGTACCTATATGAAATTGACTTGTAAGTCATTTGATTATTCCTAATTTAAAAATGTTTTCATTTACCTAAAGAGTTCTCACGTAACTATCAATTACCTAACCATTAAATTACTCAAAAAAATGTTTAAGACAGATAAAAAAGTGCTTTCAATTTTACACAAGCCTAAAATTAGAGGTAAAAACAGTGAAAACAATATTTATTTACCTTGATTAATATACTTTCTTTTATTATACACAAGATAAATTATTCCACATGTCGTTTTAAACGTGAAAATTACATAAATGTATGATTGTGGTTAATTTGTGGTTTCTTAACAGACCATGAATAGATATTGTTGGTTTTATTGAAACATTAGTGTGTTTAATAGGTGTCACATTTACATAAAATTAATAGTTTTAGTAAAGTATTTTATATTAATGAGTTGTATTTGGTTGGCGACCCACTGAAATTTGAATATTTTTCATCTTTATAATGGTCCTTCATTTGTGGAGAACCCGAGGTAGTACCCCTCTTGCCCTCCCCCAAATCCAGCTCAAACTACATCTATGGATTCCATTTCACTATGCCAACACTTCTTTACCCTATCTGCTATTAATTCGGCAGCATATGCATCACACCCAGTGACATCCACTAATATTATCAACAGGATTAGTTTGTTATCAGATCTCCATATTGGGATTCTCAGGTTATTTTTACTTTTTCCAATAAAAGTAATCTCTGTTCATCATCGTTCATATCATAATGCGGCTTAGTTATGCAATTCTGGCTTTACAGGTACTCCCATATCAGGGTGTATGCACAGATGCAAAATAAATTTCGTCATTGAATATATTTCGGAATATTTTAATACTATCGTAGTTTGCAAAAGATTTGTACTACTCACTTGAGCCGTAATATACAATCAGTTATTACCAATAATAAGGGGAAAAACCAACGGTGCATCGGCCTTAAGTATTGCGTAACTATCAGCATAAATTATCGTTAGGTTTTTTTATAATATTGAAGTTGCAAATGAGCATGCAGACGTATATGGACATTTGTAACGAACCCCAGATTAGATTAGAGTCGTTCCTACCGTCGGCCACAGATGCATTTCGACCCCTAAGGACTAACAACTAATTTGGTATGTTTTGTGTCTCTCTCTTACACGACGCTTAAAATCAGAACACAGCAATACTCAACGCTGTCGTTCTAAATCATAGTCTTCTTGTCCCAGTTGAGCCTTAGGCTCGCCTCCAAAACCCGGTGAAGCTGTTCAGGTCGCTAGGATCAACAGTAACTACATCGAAAAAAAAAGAGATGTCTCCGAATTCTATTTACTTGCCCTTTTACTTGAAAATGCTCTTTCATGTTTTAAATTTCTATTACACAATCATATTGCGCTCGATTCCTGAGTCAATACATTTGCATGATAACCACGTTAAATAAACAAAGATTCTCATCTTTGTACCTATCAATCACCGTTAATAAGAATCCATCATGAGTAACCTACGCATTACGTGGACCTTGAACCTCAGATCGTAAAAACTAGCCGCCCACATTTCTATGTGACTACATTATTTGCAAACAATGTTTATAGGTGTCATCTATATAAATATAAAATTGAAGTGTTTGTCTGTCATGTCAATATTATTGCCGTTGAGTAAAATTATATCCATATGATTCTGTATATACCTACGACAAATGGGTGCAACTCACATTTGTCGTAGGTATATACAGAATCGGTATAAACAATGCTTATAAGTGTCATCTATACAAATATAAAATTGAAGTGTTTGTCTGTCATTTCAATATTATTGCCGTTGAGTAAAATTATATCCATATGATTCTGTATGAGGTTGCTCCAATGCAAGTAGGTATATCTGCGATATTTGAGGTCCCTCTTTTGTGTATTCTGTTGGTCATGGACCCTACTCAACCAAACTACTTCAATGTAAATTGGTATAAGAAGATATGGGTTACTAAAAGATGTAACTACGCGATAGCTAATCGTAGACATGCAAATCAGAATGATAATATAGTCGGCCTTATTCTATTGTTCTTTACTTTTACTCCTCATATAAATATGGAGTATCCATGGAGTAGACAGGCAAACACCTAGTAGAAAAGCAAAAGAGAGTTATTCTGTTGATATAATACTATGCAATACGATATTGCAGAAATGGAATATTTATAGCAATACTGGTCAATTATACAATATGATTGAAATGAATGGATTGAAAGAGACACGTAAAACTCGATTATATTGAACTCTAATCATAAATCATTCATCATCAAAATAAGAGGGGAAAGAACAGATGCTGAATCATAATCCGATCGGAAGTAGGATCCTCGATGCAAAGGTCAATAATATCGATTTGTATTCGACTCACTACGTGAACGATGAGTTGCCAAATATAGAGTGTTAGTGACAATGATACGAATAATGCCTCTGAGGTCAGGTGCCATTGTTGGGTAGCTAAACATGATTTAGTATCATATTATAGATAAGTCATAGAACTCATTGATTTGAGTGCGACGCAATGATTCTACTGCGATGTTTTAGATAAGGCATAAAAGATGTGTAATACGGTTTTCTTTCGCTGCTTTTTTCTTTTAAGCGAAACGCATTGCGAAATGGTGAAGTTATTTGAAAAAGATTTTTAAAGTATCTACTTTGAATAGATATTTTGATGAGCGCACAGAACTGTACGATTTGCTTCTATCGACGAGGTATTATAAAGATTAAATGCTCTAGATTAATGTTTAATAATTAGTTTATCAAAGACTTTTGATCAACAGTTAGAGTAACGTATGTTTAACAATTATTTTGTAAAATATTTTATTTTGAAGTTTGAAATTTATAAGCTTTGTTTTTTAACACTAATGGCATTATTATTTTCTGCTAATCAACCCTTTTTTGTCAAAAGTAAATTTGACATTTTGATGCACGTAAGCTCTACCTTATACGTTATATATAGTATACTTTTCATCATAATTTATCAATACGAAATCAAAGTTCTGTTTGATCACTAAAATACATGTGTAAAGAATATAATTCAAAGATATGTGCAGAAATCTTTCTAGATATCGGCGGAATGAGGAACGAGGCGATCGGCAGCTAATGCCGTTACACTAATAGCACTCTCGTAACCATCGGATAATGTGCCCATGCGTAACTAGTAGAGTAATTAAGTATAAGATCTCCTCTACTTGCAATCACTGATATACGAGATGGGTATTATGTGGTAAGGCGGTAATCAGGTATCTAGTGTAAATAGTAGTAAGTGTAATTCTTATGAGTTATAGACTGATACTATTTAACCGATCACCGTGAAAGGTTTTTCATGAAGAGGTTTTATATGATATCTTCTTCATTGTTTCTAATATACGAAGTGTGTTGACATGCATGATGATTTATAAAGTTCGTTACCGTTTGACCAATCACCATGATAGCATGTACAGTACGAGGCATATTTGTCTTTTTATACATTTTTTAAAGGATTGAAATAGCAAATGAGCATGCGTTCCTTGCATGCCCAATGGTCAGTTGTCCATAACTGCAGTTTTTACCGATCTCATGCGCCTCATGGATAAGGCTTTTATTTTATTTACTTCGTCTAATACGGCAGAATACTTCTAAACCGTTTAACGAATCATCACTAATATTGGCTTAGATAAGCTTTTGATTAAGGAGGATCCAGAATTTGATCCGCTGCCAGACTGTCATCTAAAGCATATTGTGTATTGTTTACTGATCGACTTAGTTTTCCTCAGTATATAAAGAACAAATTACATAATTTCCCCTTATTTGACTTCAGCAACACAATTACAATAAACGACTCTACGCAGTTCTCATCGCAATGACAGCCGTAATAAAACTGTCACACATCGACTACAATAAAAACTGAATACGTACCACGCCCAAAATTATAGTTATTCGTACGAAGGATGATGAGAAAAATACTGACTTACGTCATTTTTGCAACGATCGTGTAGACCTATCAATGTAAATAATATTACTCTTTATTCGTGCCCCAAATTATTTTAACAGCTTTTGATTTCTCAGAATTTAATCAGGTAGTCTCAAAGTCAAAAGGATGGGTATTATGATGTCATCATGATATTATATAATAATAAACAGTTCATTAAAAGTTATATGTAAATGAATCATTATGTTTCTATAAATTATGCTATACTAAACAAGTTTGGAAGAAGAGTATACTAGAATTTTGCCTTCTAGTCGCTTACGAGTAGTTGCTTAAAAATATTGCAATTATTATAGTAAGTGATGTTCAAAATATTCGGATGATGGAACCATATTAATAGTGCTGAGGATGGTTGTAATCCTACTTTGATGATTTGATGATAAATATGTTAGTTTAGTCTCATTTTATTTTAGTTTCAATACAATATTGTAAGTAAATACATATTTTTATGAATAAAATTATACTAGGTTTACACTTCATGATAGAAGCATTCCTTACCCCTTAAGCTTATAAAATAGTACATTACAATACGAGGACGAAAAATTTTTTTCTGACAAGTGTGAGTTTGCAGGCCGAGCCGCAGGCGAGGACTGCAATCACACGAGTCAGAAAAACATTTTTCGTCCGCGTGTTGTATAAAATTTTATATTACGGGGTCGGAAATGGGGGTTTTGCGCACGCGAAGCGTGCGTAAAACGTGAATTTACGCACGCCGTGATATAAAAATAGTTTTACGCATATTGAGACGAATTTTTTGTGTCGAAATATAAGTAAAATAATTATTTTACTACCTACATGCGTCGACTCTTACTCAGATATTACTATTATAAAAGTGTAAAATTTAAACCATAAATAATAGGAAGTTAAATGGCAATATGTATTACACCTAGCCTATATAATTTTATTATTATATGTCTCTACATTCAATTTAATGATGTAATTTTACGTAAAGTAGAACGGCCCATAAAGTGATTTACAGACAGAAATGAATGATTACAGAACATAGCTAAGCTAAAATAAGGTAGGTATCTAAGATTTTGCGGTTATTGAACATACCTACTTATAGACTGGTTTGAGTTTAAATGCAATTCCTAGAAGTAATTAGATAAACTCGGTGCCGCAAGGATTGACGTATCAATAACGTTGCGTAAGTAATAAGTATCAAGATTACTGTTGATTAAATAAACTGTACTCAAGTTTCAAAGGAAACTGTATTTTCATAAACATTGTACTAGAATTGGAAAATGTGTTGTATCGATGGGCGTTGTTAGAGCTATATTGAGAGGAGGAAGATGGGTTCAAAAGTAACGAAATAGTAGAGATGCTGTAAAAAAATGGTTCTGAAAAAAATCCCGCCTTAGTGCCGTAGCGCCCTTACCATTAGTTTTCAAAACATCGAACAATTTTACGTTACGTTTTCTCAATCCATTATTCTGTTCCGTTTGCTTCAGTAGACTGAGTAAACGTAACAATAAGTAAGTGCTCAAGTCTTTTTGTCTGCCTCACATGTTCGCAAAAAAGAGAGACAAAACATAAAGCGCCATTTTGTCAATTAAGACATTGAATGTTACGTTACTGACACTATAGTTCTAATACAATCCGCTAGGGGCGCTGATTGGATTTTGTATGGGCAAATACGTAAACAAATACCAAAACAGTCATATTTGTCGAAACGTAAAAACTCATGGTAAGGTTACTGAGGTTTCATACCCCTAAGTGATAAGGGTGGTTCACCCTTAACATTTTTTATTTATATGGCGACACAACGCTTGCCAGGTCAGCTAGAATATTATAAAAGACATATGCATCAAAATAATAACTTCCTTATTTTAAAATCGCTTGTAATGTAATCGTCTAAATGTTGCATAATAAGGAAATCGGTACAACCAAGAACTAGTACAACCAGCTATCTAATCTAATGTGGAAAACCTCATGACACACTTTCTTCGTATCGAAAACCAATGCAATTCTGATCGATGGAAATTGTCACTTATGTTTATCAATTGTGTCCATTGACCAGTTATCGTAGTCTTTGCTGTGATAACTCTTTTCTTTTGTGTTTTACCGTTCAAAAGACTTTGATGATAACAACTGGATTTGTTTGTTGAAGTGCCCTTGAAAAGACTTTGTGAGACTTTGTCGTTAGCGGTTACTATTTATAGGTGCATCATATTTTCCGACTTCCGGGAGATAGACTTTTCCGAGGCGTTCCAGTTTAGTCCTCAGGGGTAGCGGCGCTTCTGTGGCCGACCTCAGGTAGGAATACCTAATCCTATCTGGGGTTGATTTCAGTAGTCCATGGGCGGCAGTAGCCATTTACCATCAGGTGGACTGCATGCTCGTCTGCTACTCTTATATTATAAAAAAAAATATATTTTCAGTTGAGCTCGTGTTATGATCCGTTAGTATAGAAAATATATATAATTGACACTTTGCAAGTGCCTCCGTGAGTTGATACAAATTAAATACTTTTGACTTCATTTCATAGATCATACGGAAGCGACGTGAGGCACGGACGGGTAGATGCGTTTCATCGCATTTATCGAAGCCCGATTTCTTTTACGCTATGTACGAATTTGTGATGCGCGCTGAGAAATTGGACCTTCTTAAGTGTCCCTGTAGTTCGCCAGGACCAAAATAGTGCTACAGAATCTCCTGTTTGTCGTAATAGGAAACTAAAAAGGGGCTTCCGGGGTTGCGGGTGGCAAGAGTAAAAGCTCAAAGCGGGGCCCGCGACCCGGGCGAAGTCGGGTCCTTCGGGCGTTCCTATGATCTTTTTTTCGAAGGATTGATGCTTACCAGAGACGCTGACAACTTGTGATCAAATAGCTTATAACCCTCCTAATAAGGTGTAATTCTGAAAGACATGTTGAATACATAAAAGTACTTCCATTTTAAACAACCAATACATTAAATTGATCGCATTAAAAGGTATATGTAAGATTCAAAACACTATTTTTCCCGCTGATTTGACACGAATGACGCCATCGCGACGCCATGACCCACGATAATAATCACGGCGTGATCTTAGTCATATACTCTTTAAAATATTCTTAAGTGTTCCAACCACAATTAGTTTATGTGTTGCATAATGCAATAAGATGTTTAGTAAAACTGAATATGGCAAAACACTACCACAAGTGATATTACTAAAGAAATATTATAAAAGAAACAAATCGACTGTTTAAAAATATAGCCCATGTTATGCTATCACAATTTAAGACGAATCCAACGACACCTCGTATACGCTAAAATCCATCAAGCACCATTTCGTAGTTGTGTAAAAATCCTACTAACATTTGATCACCAATTATTGTCTCTAAAGCCTACGTTAGTATGTACGAGACAGTAGGGCAATCGCCGTAGCACTATGAAACAAAGGTTCTAGTTTCAATCCCCAGGTTAAATTACCAACGACATCTAGACGTTTTACTTTCTATTTATTAATGGGATCCCGAAACGGAATCCTAGCTAGAGGTTATGAGCGTAAAAAATGTCATCTGAGTATGACTTGCTTTGCTCTTTAAATAATAACACATTAGCGTTTCATTCCTTATAATAAACAAAAAGATTTGATGACGGGTTTCCAGACCATACAGTCTACAAATTCATATGCATGATACGGGTACAACGTGATTTCATTTTCCTCTTTCCTTAGTCTAAAGCTTAGTATTGACTAATACATTAAATCTACAGTATTTATGAGGTTCTACGAACGACATCATACGTCACTACAACAAAGTTTAAGTCATGCGTTACTTGCAGGAAGTAAATGTGTTATCAGGGAAAACCGCAGATTTTAAGATATTTAAACATTAAAACGTTCAATAAATATTCAGATGTTTAATATTCATGTTGAACGTTTAACGCGTGCCTCGATTCCAAAATAATGTGGGGATTATTACTGTTTACATTGATTTATTTGTATGACGTATATCCATTTGAGGTAGAGACTTCAGGTCTTCCCCAGTTTTAAAAAAACCGCTCAGTTTTCGTTTTCAGTTGTCGTAATAGTTGGTTATTGGAGATACCGCTGGTTTGAGCTTTTAACAAAATTTTTAATGCCATAAGACTAATCCCCTACGTTCTAACGGTTAAACAGAAAGTTAAAAAAATAAAAACCCAACCACCTAGAAAGTCAACAAAAATGTAATTTGGTGACTGAACAACATTTTAATTTAAAAGTGTTAAACGTAAATATTTGCTTGTCGTGTACGCGAATATATTGGCTTTTCGGGCAGGCCCGCTGTTCCTTTAGGATGAAGTAGAAACAGACGATTATCTTTTATGAGAAAGGGGACAGATGGGTTAACGTAACGTAATGAGCCTTCCGAACCGCGGAAACACGCATGATTTAGCCTCTAGCGGTCACCCAATAAACTCTTGACCGCACTTGACGCTTTACTATACCCCTTTCAACCTTCCTTTACACGTTACTTAATATACTCTACAATGGATTTAAATAGTAAAATCCAAATAATCCAAACACAGTGCAAAAGACTACCAAATTGACTTCCAACTTCATTATCTTTCTTACTTTAATTTACGTAATAATTTAGTAATAATAGTTTTTAAAACATATCTCAGAGAACCTATAATTTTCACAAGCATAAAATTAATTGTTTAAAAAATACTTATTATAGGTATTACTTGTAATTATAATTGACATTGAGTATCTCGAAATAATTAAAAAAAATCAAGAAACGTTGTTGCTTGTAACAGAAATTATTGACGATCTGAATTTCCCAAGCTCAATAGTAAAATTATTTCCTTTTATTGAACTCAATTGATATGCTAACCTTGTCCGCAAAGGCCCAGTTGTTTATAAATATCTTATCATCCTTAAAGAAACAATAATACTGCAATTAATACCTTGTCTCACTACCAATGTGTCAACGCATGCGATAAACCACAGACCTGTATTTTCTGTGCGATAAACGATAAACGCTAAAGATGTATATACTATACTATACCAGATTTCTTTGCAGGTTTATGCCCATATTATAAATTGATTCATCATTAGGTATAGGCATTAATGGTGAAGGACATCCAGATGATATCTATGATATTGTACCTACGAGAGGGACATTGATGGTATGTGTATCAATGTTATGGCAGACATTTCATAATACCGACTAAAAATAAATATTTTCCTATCCTAACGAATATACCAAGATTTATTTTGTTATTTTTTTAGAAACAGCGATATTTTCTTATTCTACGAGAATGGTAACACTAAGCAAAGGTAATCGTGAGTTTTACGTCTTAATACGTCTTTACAATGCATTTATGTATATCGCTTCACGTTATCTACCGTTAGTGAAACTTGTCCTTAATTGTTGTTAAGGAAAACCGTACTTTGTAATTTTACTCCGTGCCTATACCAATTTGACGATTGTACTACGGCGCCAAAGACAAAAAAGTATTTATAAAAATAAACCTAAAAAACCTAAAAATGTTTCCTGTTAAGTTATTAAAAACACATTATTCAAACCAGTAATTTGCGAGAAACCGCAAGTAAAATTTTGTTTTTGTTATTTAATAAACGATTTACTTTTATATATTAGTCCTTAAGAGTTGTTGTGAGTTGTGACTGATGGAAAGCAGTCAACGCGCCTGTGGACATTTGCAACACCAGAGGAGTTACCAATGCATCGCCGGCTTTGGCCGCGATTTTTTTGCACCTTTTTTGAGAGCCCCATGTCATATGGAATTAGTTCTAGATTTTAATAAGAACCAGTAACCACTAACTATCCGGTAGACTGTATGCACATGTGATACATCAATGTCATAATGTATGTAAATATAAAATGCTAAATTTATGCTGAGTGATAAATAAAATAATAAGTATTTAACGTAAATAAGCATGAGCTTTGTACTGCGGTAGAAATTTGATTTTAAAAGTAAAATCTTAGACTAATATAAAATATGAATTCGATAAACATAAACTTCAGTTAAGAATATTATATTTATTTTATCTTTCAGAAATATATTCATTTCTGTGAGATAAAATAAAATAGAAATAAAAATAATGAGTAATTTTAAATAAATAAACATTTTCCATGGAAAATACACCAACGTGATATAATACAGGGTAACAGCTTCAAAGTCCTACGTTTCCCCTTTCATAGTGACTGGGACAAAGGAAGCCTCATTAAAATCTTCAGAATGGCAAATTTTCTGTAATTTTGCTTTTTAACTTTTGTGGGAATGCCATAATGAATAGCAAGATAATATATATAAGGCTATACAATTATACATGCATAAAGGTTTTTTTTTACAAATACTTAATGTCTTTGAAGGTGGTAGAACCCTTTGTGGTTCGACTCCGGCGGCACCACCGCCACACCTATTTCTACCTAATAACAGCAGTGTTAGGCGCTGCTGTGTTCCGGTTTGAAGGGTGTGGTAAGGGAGACATACTTTTCCGAAGCGTTCCAGCTTAGTCCTCAGAGGTAGCGGCACATCTATGCCCTACCTCAGGTAGGAATATCTAATCCTATCTGGGGTTGATTGCAGATGTCCATCGGCGGCACTTACCATCAGGTAGACTGCATGGTCGTCTGCTACTCCTATATTATAAAAAAAAAACAAATGGTTTATTTTTTGCAATCTATTGAATGCTGGTGGCTCATTGTCAATATTTCGAAATTACCTACAGCTAATGGATTCTAAGAAAACTTTCACCATAACACTTATATTGAAAGACAAATACATTACTATACGTAATTCGAAAAGATTAAATAAATTACAACGTTAAGCATTTTTGTAATGAAGTTTGAATGTTCGCCATCAGAATCAAATCGCAAAAAATAACATAATGTTATTATTTTGAAGATTTATTGTACAATCTTGCTTTAGGTATGTGCTACCAAAATACTTTATGAACTCACAAAAACCTTTTTAAAAATTATGATGGTGAAGTTGCAGTAACAAATTTAACTAATATTTTGCGAAATCATTTGAGGTAGCAAAGAAATGCAACGAAAATAAGTAACGAAATAATTATGAAAGCGTCTGGAAAGGGTAGAAATAAAATTTTCAATAGTAACGTAATTAAAATTTAACATAATTATATTACCTTATCTTAAACAGTTATAAAGAAAAATAAAAATATACTGTTTTGAACTCGAGTTTATGAATGTTTAATTAATTGTTTTATCTACTACTTATTGCTAATATTTAAAAATATACAATGAAATAGGTAAACAGTGTCTGTTGGTAATGTTAAAATATCAGCTTTTTACTAAATCCATATGAAAGTCTCGTATATACGTACTTATAACAAAATGACAGTCATTGAAAATTGTCTGCCTATCTTTTTGTTTTGGTTAATTACGGAAACGGCTATCGATTTTGACGGGATTTTAACGCATATCGATTTGTATCAGAATATCGGCAACCAATACAATAAATATTTGAGTAATGGCGTGGTAAGACGCCTGTGAAGTGCGATATTGCATTTCATGTTAAGCCGTGGTATTAAGGGGCATAATCCTAGCACTTATTTTAAACAAATAAGGTATTAAGCTGAGATAGCTGTCGTCTTATCAATGATACATGTTCGAGGTATAAGTATTTACTGCGTATGATGTTTAAACTGTAAATATTGTCTTAGTGTTTTAATACGATAGAAATAAATCATTTATTTCTATTAAATGCGATAAGATTGTGGTTAACCACACCCAACGTTAAATGCTTTCTGTCAATATTTAAACATAAAATATAAGAAGTTTTATTAAAAAATAGCGAAAATTCTCGCTACTATTTGCGAGAAACATGAAATTTTATATTTGTTTAGAACATTGTATATTTCCGTAACTACATTTCAAGATTATCTGCAGGACTTGGCATCCATTTAGATCTTAATTCTTTTGTTAATGAATTCGACAACCACACATAATCACACAATTTAACTTGGCTTCTTTTTAAATTTTACTTTTTAATGGGAGAGAATTGAATTACAATTAAATTTATCAGTAAACTTTATTATTGTGTGTGTCTAGGCATCAATAGTATCATACAGAGTCATGCCTCCCCTTTCATGAAAAACCCATGATATGCTTAGTCATTATGAGTAAGCGGCAAAAGCTGTTCTAGCTTTTATTGAAATAATCTTCAATATATATTGAATGACGTTATTTTAATAGTTAATTGAGTATGAGAATAATTAAATCTTAACGTTAATCTTATTAACAATGTTTAAAAATAAGTAGTTGCATAACCTCTAAAAAAGCCGGAAGATTTATTTTAGCTGTGTTAATTATTCAAAGCTTGCATTAATGAAGACAATAGCTTAAAGCGAAACTGATTAAACTGCAGATGAATGCAACGTTCGAGCTTTTAGGGATTATTTTCAAGCTTTTGTAATCCTCGAGACTGAAAGAATTATTAGTTAATTTATGTTACGATATTTTTCTGTCAGTCGATATAAAACGATAATAAGTACAATGAGTCTTCTGACTATAACCTATTATTTTTTCTTTTTCTACCCGACTGTGAAGAATAATGTTTTTTTTTTTAGTATAATGTTATTATTATAATATAGGAGAAGCAGAGGAGCATGCAGTTCACCTGAAGTGGCTACTGCCGCCCAAGAACTTCTGTAATCGATCACAGATAAGATCAGATTCTTACCTATGGTCGACCGCAGATGCACCGTTACCCCTATGACTAAGCTGAAACGCTTCGGTAAAATATCCTTAGCAAACGCTTTAAACCAGAACAGCAGCGCCTAACACTGCTGTTATTAGGCAGACAACACTACTATACTATACATACTATACATTCTAGAATATTCTTGAAAGTTAAGATAGCGATTTTCTATATTAACAATGTTTTTATCAGCGTTTATTTTTAATCCTGTGTCCTTAAGTGCAATTAAACTCATAGCACTTAGGCTAGCTTAAGATAATATAGGAATACTGATTTAATCTGGATTGTTTATTACGCATGAAAGCGAATAATCAGAGATAAACAAGTTAATAATAGTAGTAATAGATAGTAATCTTGCTGTATTATTGGATACTTTGTAACCTTTACGTTCAAAACAAGTTTTAGTTTTACTTTGAAACGAATATAAGCGTATACATAATATTAAATGTGGTAAACTGGTTAACGTGATTTTTCCAAAGGAAAGAAGTTATCTATTCTAACCGGTCATAGCACATAGCGCATAGTGTACAGATATATCTAAACCGATCCACAAAGTTAACTAAACTCAGGTGCGATGAGGAGTAAAATGGGTGACCGCTAGTGACTTTCACTCGGGCTTACATACTCATTAAGCTGTCGATCCGTTGTCATCATTGGGGTATAAAGGGTTACAGCTAGCCTATAAACCAGCAAAACACTATCCCGAACTAAGATAAAGTGTTATAAATTGCTGCAATAAATATTGTAACACAAATTATCAGAATTTCTCTTTACCTCTCACTCTTTAGCCATAACTTGCGATCGGGTAATAAAAAGGTGGTGGAATCCTTTATGGTTCGACTCCGGCAGAACTACCGCCACATCTATTTCTGCCTAATAATAGCAGTGTTAAGGGCTGTTGTATTCTGATTAGAAGGGTGTAGAAAGGGACACATACTTTTCTGAGCTATTCCAGCTTAGTTTTCAGAGGGCAGCGGTGCATTTGTGGCCTATCTCAAGTAGGATTCTAACCTTATCTGGGGTAGATCACAGATGTCCATGGGCGGCAGTACCCACTTACCATTACGTGGACTGCACGCTCGTCTGTAATTTATATTATGAATAAATACAAATGTTGCCATTTAAGATTACAGTATTTATTTAAACGAGTCATTATTCTATACTCGCGTATGTTATAGTTGACCTTAACCATAAACTTAAGTTCAATCACACAATAAAAATGAGATTTTGTATTTTGTTACAAAATAAATCACGATAACACGAAAGCTATTAATCATGCAACGATTAGTATAACCATAAAATATATACTGTAGCATTAAATTTCACGATACTGTATTTCAGTTGTTGACCGGTCAAAGACACAAGCTTATGCGGATTTTCTACAAGGTCAGTTGGTTTTTACCTTAATGCGACAGGAGGGTTGTTTTTCACGGAGCTTAATAGATTTAGAAATATTAGGTGACACTTTAGGGTTCCGTGATTATTTTCTTTGTCTATTAAACCGTAATAGGTAGACAGTTCAAATTTTCGCGTTGCGTTTACTTCTAAGGCTGTTGAACATTGAATAGTACGAAACTCTCAGTATGTTAGGTTGACATACACTTGGCCTATTTTTTTCACTTGGTAAAACTAGTCGAATAAAACTGCGTGTCTCTCAAAGTTCTAAAAATCAAAATGGCGACTTTAATTTGTGTCATTTCTTCTTGTATTTTTAAAATGATTTTTTTTGACAAATTCCTTAGTACTTTACTTTTAAAAAAAGAAGATTTATTCCCGTTTCATAGCTAACATTAATTATCACGAGTCTTCTAAATTACAATATAAATTTTCTAAATTATCTATAACAATATTTTATACTTAAACCATAATCTTAAACGTAAAAATTTACTTTTTGTGACTAATCCATTACATTGGCACAAATTGGAAATCTCAGGGTTAACCTCTCAACAAGTGACATTTCTCAAGTACCAACCGGCTTAAGAATGGGATCAGCATTCAACTTGATAAAGCAATTATATCTTAATGATGGCAAAGTAATGTAACTGTAAAAAATCAACAAAGGCTCAAGTAAACAGTCAGTTTAATTGTATGCGAGTTGTATTAAAGAAAATAAGTTTTTAATATTAAAGTCAGCCGCTATATTTGCGACTCACGGTGTCGCCTCGTATGCTTTTATTTCGAAGAACTTAAAAGTCAAAATTGCGTGTATAAAAGTTATCCATTACAGGAAATGTATACCTATTGTTATAGCAGGTTCACAAAGGATTACATGTAATTTACATATACGTGTTGATAATAAAACGCGACAAAAACATATGTAATTAAGACGATGTACGTTGTAATATTATTGCTTATTTTAAACAGAGTTCAAGTAGAGGAAGTTATTTTGAGTCAATGTGCAGGCAATGTGCATCTTTAAATTAATGTTAACAAAGTTAAAATTGTGAAAAAATAAATAAAATAATAAATTTAATTTACTAATTTATTATTTTATTAAATTTTAACAATGTTGATTTAATACTTCAATCGCGATAGTAATAATTAAATTTGACAATTTATTATTTTATTAAATTTTAACAAAGTTGATTTAATACCTTCAAGCGCGATAGGGAAATATGTTTTGCTACCAAGAATTAATTTTAATAGCGCAGGCACCCATATAAAAATCTATACCATGTTATAGTTTTCTATATCGTTAACCCTTTTAGGATCTTGTATATATTTTTAAAGACATAATTAAGGGCACGTACGCAACACTACAAAAGTATACGTACCTAATTTGTTTCCAATAGAAAACAGAAAAGAAGCATCAATTTAACACGAATACACAAATCAAGTGTTTTATGCAAAATGTCGTATTCAATACGATATTAAATTACCATAGTAACTTGACCGCTTGAATAAATCTTAGATCAGCCGACAGGCAATAACGGCTAAAACACACAAAAAACTAACCATGTACGAAACATTTCGTCTTTTTGTTACGAATTAAATTACAGCCGTTCTAATTCAGTCTGGCCACGTACGGGTGCAAAAAGCTAGCGCCGATAGATCAGTGGTTCTCAACCTGAGAGATAAACTAAGGTTTGAAAATATTAGTCCATATAAATCATCTATCTAAGATCCTATTTAAATTACTACTATATACAGACCTCTCCCCGGTAGGGAGATTTGTCTATTTCAATCATTATTAATTTGAATTAAAAAATAAGGCATTTTTAATAAAAATAAGTTCTTTATAAATACAACAGTACAAAAAATAAAAAATATCTTAAATCCAGGTTAAGATAGAAAATTTCGTATCACTAACTTTAATTACTATATTAAAGCTAAAGCTATGATACAATACTTAAGATGCAAATATACGAACATAATTAAAAGTTAACAGTTTGAGAACCTCTTTACATACGACAATTTAAACACAGCACCAGACTCCATGCTGCGTCGGATTTTAACAATTCTCGCAATGCCCTTTCAAATATATTTCTGTCGTTTAAAATTCTGACAGTCATATTTTTTACTTGACAACTTAAGAACTAATGATAGAATACTAATCATTATGAAGATTACCTACAATGCACCTTTTCTGTACCCTTTACCTATACATTTCCATTCATTGCCCCTAACGGACTGTATCAAAACTGATTGGAAAGGTATGGGAAATGCGTAAACAAATACAAAAACAGTCATTTTTGTAAAAACGTAAAAACTCATACTAAGAGTACTGGCTCGTAGCCGTAAAAAGTATCAGAGAAATGCAGTGTTAAAGAGAGCTGAATGACAGTTTCCAGGACCAATCATCGTTTGCCCATTATTGCCTATTGGACCCGAATATTTTTTCAGCATGATCGTGGCATAGGTCACAGTATGAAAGACTAGACTCTACAGTCTTTACATGCCTATGACAACTTTTGTTTTTGTTGGTTGAAGTGAGCTTTCATAAGTATGTATTAAGTGACAGTGTACCTACTTCTAAGTATGTCTTATGGGAAAAAAAATATCTTAAGAGCCATACTTTCCTTCACCTTTAGTGCAAATGAAAAGTCATCTGTACTATACACATGATATTATATATATGTTTTTAATATTAGCAAATATTTATCACTAGAAATAACAGTAAAAATAACAAAAAATACAGCTAGAAAACCTATTTATCTAAGAGTTCCTTAACAAAGTTTTTAATGGTATAGGATGTCTACTAAATTTCACTTGGCCAACGCGGTGGTCAACGGCGTTAACCCCTTAGGGGACAGTGGTCCAGTAATCGCCTGAGACCACTACAGATATAATTTTGCAATATAAGATGTTTCTTGCATCGACCTACAGCTTATCTTAGCTAATAAATTAGCAAGAATTAACTTTTATAAAACAGTACCTGTTATGATATGCACTAAACAAGGATGCAGTAAACCTTGCAAGCTGATATACGAGTATGTATCCACAACAAGTCTCAAGCCTTTTACGAGATTAAAGGCGCGGCGTTTAGGAATTCATGGAAAAATCTGTTTACTGGTAGGGAGCGAGGAAATATTAGTTTTACTTAGTAATCACTTGCTCCAACCTTGTGATAGTATATTTTCTTAGTAGTATGATATATTTGCTACATTTTTGCAACTATGTTGTGTTGCGTTTGTTAGCACAACGGTCACACTGAGTGTTGGGTTCAATCCAGGTTTAAACAAACATCTAATTAATTTATTTTGATCTGTTTCTGGACTGGTCTATAGCACGATACAGAGAATCCCTAAAGTGCCTACAGATACTAGAAGCCTACAAATTTAGAAATCATAATTATAATATGTTTACAACTGTCTACCGTTACAATTGCTAATAAGTGATTTGTCTTGCTTTTATTTTGATAAATTACTTTCATACTTACAACATTATTCGAGAAATAAATTATGCAATAGTGAAAGTTTAATCAAGATCTGTTCAATAGCGTAATTAGTTCTTTCAGACAGACAGGCAGATAAATATTCTAGTACTCTGTCACACGAATATGACGTATCGGCGATATGCCTATTTAAGTCATAGATAAATATCTAACTGTCATACTAATGCTGTGCTCAGTAAATAGATAGTATAAATTGTCATTGGCTCAGTATGACAGTTTAAACATTATATAGGTGCACTAGCCTTTGAATAGAATGCTGCAATTGGATAGGAATAAAAGGGTCTATACCTACTCATCTCCCTCCTGCATTGTTTGAGATGCATTGTAATCACATTGTGATTTACTAAGGTATTGCAAGTATGCTGAGCGATACTAGATCTCTTTGAACTTCGATCGACACGGTGTCACTACCTGAGCATGGTGGTTGCTGCCACTCATAGATATCAGTCACCATTTCCGTTTAGAACTAGGGTTTTGCTTGAAACCGCTACGTTTGAGTAAGATCTTCGCCTAAACCGGTATCCCCGTATCCATCCACCACCTTCAACCAAAACTACTTTACGTTAGAATTATGTGTGACTGTGGTACCTCCCCGGTCGATCCAATTAGCTACCTTCTTTTTTCTTCTTCCAAACTTGTCAGTTTAACAATATTTATTGATCCTTTACTGTATATAAGTAGGATTTTTTTTCATTCTTCATTTTGTTGACACCTTCAGTGTCATCAACCCAGCGGTCGCTCCCTATGGAGCACCGCTAGCACCTCTCGTTTCCAGGATGAGAGGCCGCTATCCGATGTCGGCTGTACGGTCCCCTAGGACGAAAGCTTGAAGGAGGAGTTTAGTGGGTTGGGTTGTCCTTTCAGGAGCCCCAAACTCCCCAGGTACCGTCTTCGCAGCCTGGGCGTGCTAGGATGCATTCTCCCACCTCCCTCCGCAAAGGGTAGCCCATTTTTCCACCTATTCATCTGGGCGCCAAAAAAATCATTATTCATCAGACTTAACTTACTAGACACCGAACTTAACAAAACAAATTCTCTTAAAAAGATATACGTGTACCTATTCGTTTATTTTTATCTTTAATAAAATACTAAGTAGTATCACTTAAGTGCTTCGTGGTCCCCATGTCATGAACTTTGACCTTACAGAGCTTTCAGGGTATTAGCCATTTGTTTGCCAAATGGTGACCACGCCTATGGTGGGCCGTGAAATATGGAACTATTTTTATTTTGATGGAGGCTTTTATTACCTCTTAGCGTAAGTGGGTTGGTATTTCAAAGTTAAGGATCATTATTCACAATTAACTCGTACATAAATATAAAATAATACGTAGACCACTATTTCACCACCAAAAAAAAATACTTTGGTAAAATTGTATAGTCATCGCCAAACTGTTAGTCCGCTCTGAAGTCGTTGCAAGCAGGTGTAGTCATATAATTTGCTATGGCGACGCGACTCATTTCTATGTTCAGAGCGGACTATACTATACTGATTAATATGTATTACAACTTAAGAAACTAAAACATCGATTTAAGTATATACCTTATACCTATACTACTTGTAATTTTGATTATTTCTTGTTCTTAAAGCAGTTACCTATTACATAAAAAATATGAATGAAATAAACCCTGTAATTACTAACTTACCCACATGGCACTGCGATATCGGTATGACACAACGAGGATTGAGAACGGATGATTCAGATTTTCGTTTAAGATGTGATCGTGGATATTTACTTATCATCTCGGTATATTCCTATGAATTGGGTTGTACCCACACCACAAGGAATCCTAGTGTGAAACTATGAGTGTAGAAAGCATTATGTATTGATAATTGATACGAAACTTCTACCGTATTAAAATATACGGTATATGTGTATGATAAAGATTGCGTGTAAACGGCTAAACTAAAAGCGACGTGGGTAAAGATCATTGATAGTGCGTGAGGTGTGTACTGTCAGGAAATGTCAGACAAGCTAACAGGCGCAGAACATAGGGACTATGATACGTGGTAATTAAAGGTATATATAGATGCTATTTATACCAGACTGACGAGGATAATATGGAAGTAGCAGTCGAGCAGTTCTCCTGATGGTAAGTGGCTACTTTCGCCCGTGGATATCTGTAATCAACTCCAGATAGGATTAGATATTCCTATCTTAGGTCCGCCACAGATGCGCCACTACCCCTGAGTATAAGCTGGAATGCCTCGGAAAAGTATGTCTCCCTTATCACACACGTCATACCAGAACACAGCAGCGTTTAACACTGTTGTTATGTGACAGAAATAGGTGTGGCGGAGATGCCGCTGGAGTTGAACTACAAAGGGTTCTACCACCATCAATGTATCTAGGTCTCGTTCTTTAGCACGCCCTACAGCTTAATTGGCTTGACAAAAGTTAACATAATATTATGAGATGTTAGGCTACGTTGCTAGGCAGTGATAGCCTAGTGATTAAGAAACTCGGCCTCTCGATCGAGGGGTCCGGGGTTCAAATCCCAGGCATGCACCTCTAATCTTTCAAAGTTATGTGCGTATTAGAAATTAATTATCACTTGCCTAAACGGCCAAGGAAAACATCGTGCCTGCATACCTAAGAAATCTTACAAAAATTGGTTTCATGGGTATGTGAAGTCTACCAATTCGCACTTTGCCAGCGCGGTGGACTATGGCCTAATCCTTCTCATTCTGAGAAACCCGTGCCCAGCAGTACGACAATGATGGGCTGATGATGAGGCTACATAATTTCCCTTCTCAGTTAATTATTTTACTAGTGTAATATTGTACCTATGTAGTAGATAGGGAACAATGTATTTTCTGTTTTATAAATAAGTTTAAAATAAGGTATTCGTTCATATAATTCTTTAGTATCATAATTTTGTATAAGTTATATCAACATAGTGCGTAGGTAATTTATCGATTGATATTATAAACAAATTAGAAAACAAATTAAACGGCTAATTGCCTTCAAATGATTAAATTCTCAAACGATTCCAACAAAAACAGGTTTACTAGTACATTTTCTAGAGGATATGCAAATATCCGCAATTGCACTTCTATTACAAAGACAGCAGCCATTTACTATTCAGTTTACTTACACTGCAACCTTAGTGGTTGCCCAATAGTGGGATTTTAATATTACTAGATTAATATGTTCTAATATCAAGAAATCGGGTCCTTTTTGTACAATGGGCATAAAGTAGTTAAAAATTTAAAAAATATGGGATTAAATTCTAGAAATCATGTATAACTTGTTTCAGTAATGATCGTAATCCAAAATGTCAGGATTTTAATTCGCCTTTCGTTCCGTCTCTACAATGTTTGGTGCAATGAAAATGCCGTCATTCTAGATTACATTATCTATTGAGACAAGTAATATTTATTTAATAAGTTATTTTTATTTGCAACATCAGTATATAACATTTAATATGAACTTAAATATAGGTCGTTAAGTAAACTATACGCATTTTGAAAAAAAAAGTCAATGAAACTTGCAAATTTTCTATTTTCAAATTTCAATACAATACACAACCACAAAGTAGGTACTAATAATAAATATGCGATGGACGATAAACATAATATTATATAACACGATACCACAATTTTCCTTCATACTCCGCTATTTATAAGACAGATTCCTATTTATCTTACGTATATCTCACTTATCGAGAATAGTCAACGCACGATAATATTGTTCTGATAAAATATTATTCCGACTACTCACTCATAAAACATTCTGTCAGTGGTGTATACAAATGATATTAGCTTAGCAATACCATTTCCTATTAGTTATTTACATATTTAAACACTTCACTATTTAACTCACGTGGGGAGGCGGCATGTCAATTGGCTTGTTTTGCTTACCTGAAAGAAGATTGGAGGAAAATTAATTATTTATTCATCATAAAAGATATTATAAAGATTTTCACATCACGCTCCTGTGTTAAATGAGTTATAACTGAACATTTTTATATATTTATTTATTGTTTACCTGGGTATAGAATATAGATATTGTCATTACATCCTAGCTTTAAAGGTGGTAAAACCCTTTGTGGTTCAACTCCGAAGGCACCACCAACACAACTATTTTTGCCTCATAACCGCAGTGTTAAACGCTGCCGTGTTCTGGTTTGAAGGGTGTGGTAAGGGAGACATATTTTTCCGAGGCGTTCCAGCTTAGTCCTCAGGAATAGCGGTGCATCTTTGTCCGACCTTAGGAATACCTCATCCTATCTGGGGTTGATTACACATGGCCATGTTAGCAGTAGCCACTTACCATCAGGTGGACTGCATGCTCGTCTGCTACTCCTATATTTATATATAAAACGAAAATAAATCATAAGCAAAATGTTTGAAACTTGTGTTAAGCGCATCATACTAGTAGTAAATATTTATTAGATCGACAGATGTAGACAAATAATATGCATAATTATGTACCTATAGCACAATAGAAATAATACAGTCTGATACAAATATAAGTAGTTAACGGCACGTTAAACTCTACTTATCGACGCGCTAGTATTAGTAGTAGTAATTTTCTTGCGAAAGTAGTTTTAACAATTCTTTTAAAACATAATTGTCACTTTTTATCAGTCCTATAACTAGTGAGTCATCGTAAGCGAAATTGTCACGCAATATACCTATATTACGACTGCAAAACACCCATTTCAAAGTCATCAAAAGACTTTGGTCCGTAATCACAGGGAACATGCGATGTCTTCGTGAGATAGATGGAACAATAGTTCAATATAATTTTATATTGAGTACCTACAGAAACGAATTAGGTTAATTTATGGCTGTGGTGAGGGTGTCGTTAACTTAAATTCATATTTGACGAAAAAAAAGATGCAAGGATCTCTCTTGTAGTAATAGTAGTAATATTGTTTCGGTTATTGTGTTACTAGTACATGAAAGTAATTGAAAGCTTATTGTAGTATTTATATCAACACATTTTTTGCTATAACTTCAGGGGCAGGAGGTGAGGTCTGTTCAGGTTTGAGGGGTACAATGTACACTTATTTTATAGAGACATCCCACCTATGTAGGTCTTAAAAAGTCATCCAATCCATTTTAGGTAAATCACCTTTATGATAATTTAATATGTTCAGGCATAGATTAGTAAAGATTACTCACTCCTAACATGAAAATGTAACCAGTTTTGACAAATGAAATTGTCACCGTAAAATAATGTACCTAGTTTACGAATCAAACGATTCATCTTTCTTCGATTTCATGTTGTTTTTGCACCACTTTACTGCAAATGTCGGCATTGTTACGCATAAATTACACCATGACAGTCGGCGACGTAATGGGAAAATGGCTGACTGTTTGTCAGCCATTTTGCCATTTGTGGCTTCCTTCAATTACAAGGCGGTGATATATCTATACTAATCTATGTGTTCAGGTTATACATGTCCAAAGGTAGCAGTCACTACATTAAGTTACATTTTAGGCTGCATTTCATTACTTACAGATCGTTATACATTTTCATGGATAACATTGACCACATACCATACGATATTCCTATAATCCTTACTAATCCTTACTAATATTATAAATCCGAAAGTAACTCTGTCTGTCTGTCTGTCTGTCTGGTTGTCTCTTCTTCACGCCTAAACCACTGAACAGATTTTAATGAAATTTCGTACAAAGATAGTCTGAGACCCGAGAAAGGACATAGGATAGTTTTTATCCCGGAAATCCCACGGGAACTAGGGATGGCGATCTAAAATCGATTAATCGGAGAATCGGTCTTTTGGACTCAAAACATCGATTATTTTAATCGATATTAGTAAGGATTGAATCGTAAACTATGCATTTGATCGAGTGATGATCTTTAGCAAAGTTGAAGGTACGAATTTTCAGTTCTATGTATGTTAGTATGTTATATTATTTTCTTTTAAACGCAGGCGAAGCCGCGGGCAAAAACTAGTATTGACATAAAACATGTTTGTCCAGTCAACCAAAGATACATGTGATGTATGTCACTAGCATGTTACATAAGAAATTTTCGGCACAGTACCAACTTGCGACACGGGTCTAAAATGTTAACATAACATTTAAATATAACATTTATGTTAATGTGAACTTCGTGAATCACATTTAAGGAATCAACTTGAGTTATATTTTTTAAAGATTTACATATATGTAACCTGTCAACATTTAAAAATTAATAACATTGCCTCGGGCTTATTTTATTATCATCGAACGTAAATAAATAATGTAATATTGCGACCTGGATGCGTTAGTTGAGTATGAAAACTTTTTTTAATGAAAATTATTAAACTTGGAATATCCAGACGTTGTTCAAATACATAATTTTATTCAAATTACATTAAATTTTATTAAAACGTTTAGATTTGATTTCAAATTGTCTTGACATAATTATAAATCAAGTATGTATATAATACAAGTATTTATCTATATATCACATGTACACGAGAGACGCGAGAACCCCCGCCATTTTTGACTAAGGTCTTTATTAAACTATTTTATAAATATTAAAAAAAATATTAATCACATTTCTAAGATACTCGTATGTCCAATATTATTCAATGACGATAGCACACACACATACTTACATAACATAGCACGTCGCGTACTACGTAGCATGTGGATAATGTACAGAAAATTGTTTTCTATCAAAATACGAGTACAATGAAATGAACGACGTACACGCCGTAGCACTATCCTATCATTGCGACGTAGTACGTAGCTTACGTAGTACGCTTCGTACTTCGTAGCATACGTAGATTATATGGATAAGTATTTTTTCTATAATTTATATCGTGTAATGAGATACGTACATTTCTAAGATTGCGATGTAATCTGCTTGCATAATACGGTTCATGCGGTATGTAAAATACGTATAAAAATGTTTGCTATATGATCCTCATTACATGTCCTCAATGTAGGTTTTAAATATTATTTAGGTTTAAGCAATAGGAAAAATATAAGTAATATTTCGTGTTGCTAACTTATGGTAGTACTAAGTCGAAGCGCCTTCTAACATAGTACTTGCTAATTAAGCTATTAATTATACATCTCAGAATGTTATGTACATACGGGTTTTTGAACTGAGCATGGATGACAAATTCCGAAGAACATTAGGTTTCAATAAAATAAAAGAGCACAGTTTGAAAAAAACACATCCTGTATTATTACGACATCGCTTAGTTCCATTTAACAAGATCCAAACATTGAAAAATCATCCTGTAAGTAAAGATAATATGATGGCACAAATTTTGCAGTTGCTATATTTATACTCGTACCTACGTAGCATTTTTGCCATAGTGAAAACCTTCACCATTTTCTTTGAAAGTTCACATGTAAAATGAAGTATTTAAATTAAATTTGTAACTCAACAGTAGCAGTTTCCGTGAAAACTGTCTTGAGTTCAATGTCCGTTGCTGCATGACCGGTTTAACATGATTTTCGTAAACTACATCCACATTATTTTGAAATGATTGGTCGTTTCCTGCGATTTGTTGTTTTGTACCTACAATAGCCATTAGTAATTTTACAGATTATACATAGGTGTGTACACTGTACAGTGTACAGTACAGATAAGTAAAATGCTACAATTTTTAACAGAGTTTAAAAGAGGAGCTTCTGTATTCGACCACTATGTATGTAAGTATGTATGTACGTACCTATGTATATTTGTATGTCCCCGATTTCCTCAAAAACTACTCATTCAATTTGATATTATATTAACCTTGCAATCCGTACACACCCGTTGTAAAACATTTTATTATTAAATACCGCTTTTGGTAAGAAAAGAGGCTTTCTACACTCATAGCCTTATTCCAGGATTTTGTGACTCGTAGCTCCAGGAACACATACACAGACGAAATACACAAAAATCCAATCAACCATAAACATAAATCTAAATTCATCATTGAGATACCTGTCTGGCCGGGGATCGAATCCGGAATCTTCTACGCGTCAGACCCGTATGACCATACCGCTCCGCCACACAGGTCTTCGAATCAAAGATTTTATCGAATTCCCAAATATAGTCTATCTATTTATCTACCACTATAAAACTCCCGCTTCTAAAGTATTAATGCAAATATTTAACTTACTAATGAATTTTATCGCTTTAATCAAACTAATAAAAAATTAATAATAGAACAATCTTATACGATTGATGGAGTTGTAAGGTCACCTAAGGTTCGGTCACTAAAGGTCAATGTTAACGGCTTTGCGTATAAGTTTGCGTAACAATTATTATACAGGTGAGCTTGGCTAAATTTTAAACGGTGATAAGCCTACCCATAAATATACATACGTTTCTGCCATTTATATACTGAGTGCGTACTTTCTTTATAATTTACAATAAAAATATTTGATTTTATAGATATTTTAAGTTATAATGGAATTGTAATATGTACTGAGTGTGTGTGTGTTTTATGTGATTTTTTAATGAAATTATTACATTTCTAGGCCACGTTAGTAGTAGTTGAAACTTGGTCCCTCAATCGGAAAGTACAAGGTTCTAATCCCAAGCAATCGCCTTTGATTTTTCAAAGTTATGTGCTTATTACAAATTAATTACCAAAGGTAAAGGAAACCTTCAAGAGGACCTACGAGAAGAGAACCTACATAAATGAGAATACTTTAAAAAATCTCCATGGTGAGTGAAGTCTACCAATTCGCACTTGGCCAGCGTGGCAAGCTATGGCCTAAACCCTCGCCATCTAAGAAGAGACTCATTTCCACTTGTCCAGCGGTGGGACAGTAATGATTTGACGACATCCGGTGTGACTGTTTGCCAAACCAATAAAAAAGATACGTAAGTAACTTATCATAATAACTATGAATGTTTTTGGCAAATAAAGATTTAGATTACAAATGAGTAAGGCTTCGTCTAATGACTATTTCATCTTAAGCGCATTATGGCCTATGAGAGTACAAAAAATAAAGTGTCGTCAGTTCCGTTATAAAAATTATTTTCACAAACAACAGTGACTCAAAAGTACCGGCTTATCTAATCAGGAAAGGCATTATGATCTTCCTTCTGAAGTTTTTCTAGAGCGATGCGACGTGGGTCTTGAAAATTAAAAAAAAAAAACACGAGTAATCAACTTAAATAATGTCAGTCGCGGTCGCAATGGCCGTTATTACATAATTTTAGGTAGCCTTTATACTTTGGAGGATATTTCGAACTATCTCGGAGGTATTTGGTTTTTGTTACTGTATAGCAGTTGTTAAACCTTTCTGTGGGCTTATGAAAAAATATGATTAACAGGTTTATTACTGGAATCATCAACTCTAGGGTTCTCAAAGATATGAGGAAAATCCATTCCCAGAAGGACCAAAAGACTTATGCATATACTTAGGCATATATACTTAGGCAATATGCATCTTACATGGTAGTACCTGCCAAAGACTGATTTATTTTGAAAATTCGTTTCCAGAAGAATAAAGTCACTTACATGGTGGTATCTTAAAAAGTATTATCGCAGCATCCGCCGTTGAAAGTACCACGTTAGAAGGATGTTGATGCCAGTTGGCATAATGAGACAACTATACAAAACATAGTGCAATTTTGTTAATTTAGACATTTAATGATACCTTACTAACACTATAGTTCTGATACAATCCGCTAGGGGCGCTGATTGAAATTTGTATGGGCAAATACGTAAAAAAATGCCAAAACAGTCATATTTGTAAAAACGTAAAAACTCATGCTAAGGATACTGGTAAAACTCCTGTCATATTATACATGTGATTACAGATTTCCTTGGGCAGCAATGACCAACTTACCAGAACTGCATGCCCGTTTGCTCCTTCGAAATTATAATAAAATGTCCTTCAACAAAGTAGACAATTAAACCGCTTCCTAGAATAACACCTGACATTTGAGTAGCTATAAAGTTCATTTTTATGAAGATTAAAGGGACTATAAAAGAACATCAAGTGGCTACGCCCTCATCAAGTACAATTCGTTTTACGGCTTGGTATAACGATGTGCGAAATTATCACAAAGTACCCGAGATGCTGGGGGTAATTGGCTAGAGCCTGATATAGGTGTCTTCAATACAAAATTGTGTATTAATTGAAAATGGAATCCAATATTCAAAGTCCCCCAATTCTTATGTACTACAACGATCGTAAATATGTTTTTATAACCAAAGAAGTTCATAGTTATCTTGCTTTCTCTTTGTAATTAATACACTTCAAACGCATTTTGTAAAGAAGAGTTGAATCTTCAAAAACCTCCTTTAAATGGGTAATTTCTTATTTTTGACTTTATGAAATAAGTCAAAAAGTGTGAATTGTTAACATTTCTCGCATTTTGCCTTCCGTTATGTTTCGAAGCTTGTAAGTAAAAACGTATCAGCGATAAAAACGTTTAAAATTATCACTTGGTAACTAAACAAAAATTTCTTAATCCTTTTACTTAACATTTTAATAACTTTCACTGCGAATTTTATTTATGCTGTGGTAAAACTCAACCACATCTCGACTCGAGTTTCGTAAGCTTGCGAGCCGTCAAGTCGCCAACAAGCTTTATCAAAAAAGCTCTACGAGTAAGTTCCGATCGATACGGCCGTCTCGGGTTGCAATAAGCGCAATGTAAGAAAACTGCACAGAGTCTATAAACAAACACCATATATGTAGGTGTTTTAATTTTTTCTATGATATTTTTATTACCATTTTTTATAAGCAGTTAAAAATAAGTGTAATTAATATCATCCATTATAAAACCTATGATCTTATTTATACAAAATGCCCCCTCTCACGTTTATTTGCTTAAGTTCTCTTAGAAAAATATCGTTGTATAGTTATACTTTTTACTATTTTTAAGATAAATCATAAGTGTTAGCGAGAATATGCAGGAAAAGTAGCGAGAGTTTATTTTATTTTTGTCTTCAATCAAAAGTAAAGCTAGTAGATAGATTGGTCTATCTAGATTGTCTGTAAAATTGTGAGGCCGATATCGACAATCTATCAGTTTTAAGAGTTACTATTTCGGAGAGCTCTGGTTTTGTGCTTATTGCAAAGTCAAATGACACGTAATCAATATAATCAATTAATAATTTACTCAAAAACCGGACTTCTATACATATGGTGGCAATATATAAAGTATCTACAATCTACATACAGAATATCGAAGGGAGCATACATGTAAATGCGAGATAATCGCACATTAACTTGAAAAGTTATATTACAAGCGAAAATATCAAGCGTCATTTTTATGATAGCGATACAAGAATGTAGTTAACTTAAGCTCGCGAAGTTAATTAAAATGCATACAAATTTCGCCATTTAGTAAAATATAGGGATATTAAACCTATAACTTAATAGCATAGATGATAGCATATAATTTGCTAAGACTCTTTTACATACATACATAAGTTATATGATTTTGTCATTTTTCATTTATGGCATTTATGTTACTAAGGTCAAAATCTAGAAAATAAATCAAAAGTAGTTATTTCATTACATTTCAATAAACCATACCTATGTATAAAATTCAAATCGAAGTAGGTATGTCGTATCAACATCAATATCATAATGTTCCTATACATCTTAACATGGAAGAAAACGTTTATTTTCGTTACTATAATTCTGGTAAGAAATATCTAAATCTCGTAGACAATAAATATAGAGTCATGATTACTATTAATAAACATGTAATTTAACTATGATCAAAGTCCACTAATAACAGAAATATAAAGTCATTCTTAAATAGCATATAAAATTATATTAATTTACCTACGATCAAAGTACGTCAAGAATAGAAATACAGAATCATTCTTCAATTTAATATAGATATACGAGTACGTATCTCACTAAGATCAAAGTACGCAGATGGCGGGTATTGTTAACCAATCGGCTACCGTGTCAACATTAGCATGTATTGTGTTTTTGTCGCAAGGAAGATGTCCGTGGTCGAATGTTGAGTTTTTTGCTCGCAAAAATGCGGTTTGGCGACGACCCAGCCGGTTCTGATAGTCGGTACGAATTAAACGATTCTCAACACGAGACCTTTGAGTATGGGCGCTCATTAGTTTGGCAATTATACCAAATTATGTAATAGTTTAAGTGAGGTGAATGAACCTTATATCTAGACTATTTTCAATTTTGTAGACACATAATTCCTGGTATTTAGTAAAAACAAAGTTTTTTTATTATAAGTATTTTACAGACTTGGTCATACTGATCATTACTTATATCTTTTTTGTATCATTGCCATAAAACTATTTTGTATTTTTATAATGTATTTCAAAATATTATTATTATTCAAATGGGTATTTCTATTATTCTGAGGTTAAAAGGCATTAATAATTATGAAAGCATACGAAATAGGTAGATTATACTGAGAACCAAGTGTAGTAATAAAACTCTATTTTGTTGAAACAAAATGAAACAGATAAATTTAATGAACGTTAAAGTCATATACCAAAGGTAGTTAAGTGAAAGCGATGAAAAGATGAACGGCATGCTGTATTAAGATGTTTATCTGACACACTTGAAATTTGCGAAAGATAATAAATCGGCATGTCGGCATTTTAATTATCATCGCCTATACAATAATTTACAGTTAATTTTTCGATAAGAGAAAGTTATTAAGGCGTTTAGTGTTATTTTTTAACAATCAAATTTTTAATACTTTTTACAACACATATCTATGTCTGATAGTCTGATTCATAATTAGGTGTCCAAAATGTAAACAAAGAAATGTCACTGTCAAAATTAGCAAGAAACACAAACTTTAACAAACTCAACAAAAAACGAAAATTTAACAAATATACACAATTTAACAAACGCATTATGTAAACGAGAAAACATTAGAGTTTGATCACAATCATGAAAATAAATAATATCAGTTACGAAACTTAAAAATGACAGCACAAGAAATGTCTTGGATTCCGATTGTGTTACCATTATCACATTTTAATTTTCTACCATAAACTTTGTTTTTTATAGTTACTACTGTATGGAATGAAATTGAGGTGATATAAATATTAAAAAATGTGAATTAACCTTAATTTATTTAGATTATTATTTTATTATTGTTGTATTACTTAAATATCGACAAAAATAAAAACTACCATTTCTAACGTATTTTCTTGATAGGTCAACACCTTTGTTTACATTTTGGACACCTAATTATGAATCAGAGTATAAAGTACCATACCATGTACTAAAAGTATAAAATACATTTTTACAAATTTTCAAAGCATGATTTTTAAAGAAGCAATTTCGATTATTCTTATTCTTCTGATTATAATTAGAATTGTTTTAGTCTTTCTATTATATTTATTAACACGCCTTTATTAGCTTAGGTTGTAGTATGTATGTACGTAACGGAATCTTTGAGCATAATTTTCACCAATTTCCACAACTTTGATTAATTTTTAACTTTGCACACGTATCAAGGACCGATGACAATGCATTAATTTGATAACCAGTTCCCATTATCCTTATTAGATTAATTAATTCCCCAATTAAAGAGTTTGTCACAGACCAAAAAAATTAAATAAATAATTGTTTTAAAATAAAAATAAATAATATTTTTAATGACAAAGAGTTTTTGTACTTAATTTGACAAATAAGATAAAAAAATCGTATCAGCATACGATTTTTATATTAAATTAAATTACAGCTAATTTAGGCTTGATCTCAGTCTTAAGTTTGAGGAATTAAATTAGTTAATTTTATTTTACATTTATATTACGAAATTACTAAGTTGTTCATATAATGTTAATAGAAATATAACAATTACGTACACACAATTTCACACACACAGTATTGCAAAAAAATTGCCAAGTTTTGTTATTTTAAATTATATATTTATTCTATAAATTTATTTTAATGAATATACATATTCATTAAATACTGGCTACAGAGGTGTGATAGTATCTTAACAAAGTCAATAATCATTATTCATGAGTGTTTTATTACGCCTAAATTAACTTTATTACTTAAGGATCATATTAATAAACTAAAACAGGATTATAAATAGTAACGGCTTCTAAAACTAAAATACGTTCTATTAGCAGAATAATAAATAAATAATCATAGTAGAATCTTTTTTTTATTTTAACACAAATGTTCAATTCTCGCGTTTTACCGATTTAGATGTTACAAAAAATAAAAATGTATTGTTGACGGAAGAACCTTCGTGACCCGAAATTGAATTTCAAAAGTAAGGTTACGCTTCCAAAGGTAAATAAAGTTACTTGAGATGTCACATTCAATGGAAGTTATGTTATGCGCATGCGCATTTCACAGTCTTATAAGCTAGCACTTATTTTTAAGGCCCTAAGGTATAATACCTGTTTCAGAGATGAAACAATAACTACAAATGTAATTATGTATTTTTCGAAATAACTTCAGCCTTAACCCTGTCTTGCTTCTATATTACGTGATTGTAGAAAATAAATGAGCTTTTTAAATATTTAGATATTAAAAACGTAAAATTTATAAACAACTGTATATATTCGATAGCGTGACGTCATATACAACACGTGTATAAGTGGAAGAATGGCCTTAACGTCAGAACGTGTAATGTGTATATGTCTTTTCTAATTGGCGTCATTTTTCTCCTCATAAAACTCATCCAACTTCATTCAACTATCCTCACGATGCTAAGTGAAGTGTGTAGTTAGAGGGAATCACGTGTTCTTTTGTCTTTTTATTTTCTAACTGTATAGCTTACCATTACCATCGTCGCCCGTCAACTAATAGATAAATATTTATGATATCAGTTATCCTTTTTCTACCTTATAAGATCAGTATAATGCTGTTCTACTTAGTTTGAAAGATCTAGCAAGCAAAAGAAACTTACACGAGGTACTCCAATTTTGGTCTCAGGGATTCATCTCTGACCGATCTCGGGTAGGACTTTAATGTTATTTGTGAAGACGCAAGTAAAACAACATAAATAACAGCTGTTCAAGGGCGGCAGTTACTTACCATCAGATTATACTTGAATTTTATTTAATTAAAAATTGTACTATGCAAATTTGAAGAGGAATTTTACATATACAGATAAACGTAAACTCCACAGATTAATATCTCCAGATGGAGCGATTCGCTAAAAAATATTATGTAAAAAAGGCCAATACGCGGGTGGATTTGGCCTTCCTTAGTCTTACTAGTACATTCTAAATCTAGAAATAAACTGGAGAAATGTACTTAACTACATACAGATCTTATCTCTGCGGTGACAACGCGCAACTTTTGATTGATTACGACAGATTACAACTGATATAATATTTACGTACTCAAGGTACATAAATGTCTAATAATAATACGGTTGTTATAGATTGGCCTATTATATAACTAATTTATAATATTTGTAGTGCATTGAATGATTTGTGGTTTAAACGCAAAATACCCTCATGGTATTGGTAATCAGCGCCAGATAGGATTGAAGAATTTTCTGAATTAAGTCGCAGTTGCATTGTTAACTCTGAGGACTAAGTAGAAACACTCTCATAAAAAATGTATACCTTAGGTATAAAGTTTAAACAAAAAATTACACACAGTAGCTTTTATTAGTCCCCGATAAGACAGAGAGGGTGGCATTTGTGCTTCGAAGTCGAACCATGGAGGGTTTTACCACCTACAGACATTACATACAAATGTAGATAGTTATTATGTTATTATTAGATGGTGGTAATTTTCTTCTACATTCTACATCGAAGGGCATCGTACAATCGAACCCCCTTCATATGTATATTCATATCAACGGCAACAGTTAAGAAATTTATGAAACTAATCTAAAGACAAGATAAGACGAAAGTGGTACTGTTAATGCAAATAGTTATTTTCTATACAGTATACACGTGCCCGTATTAAAATACATAACTAATTGTGACTTAAGTATTCACGTCTTAGCAACGCGTAATATCGATACTAAAGGCACGTTAGTTACAAGGACAGAATGTAAATCTTTGGGACTTTCCTGGTAAAACAATGTGATATAAAATGTTTTACCTATTGTGGTATTTTATAGCAGAATTACATGTTTGACGAATGATGACTGAAAAATTCTTCATGCGATTATGACATAGAAAATATATCGACCAAAAAATAAGGTTAAGGTTAAGGTAAGTTATTATATTTATTATTCGCTAATTTTGTGAAATTTCATCATTAAAATTGAGGATACCCTTTTTCCAAAACATATGTAGCGAACGAAGTTACAATCCACATCATCAAGTAAGTGATTATTGCCACCCTTATAACTACCTAAGACGATCACAGATGCATTGCTTCTCCTGGAGACTAAGGTTGTTTTCACAAAGAAGTCAGCAGGCACTGAATCTTCGAACGAAATGCAAGAAGCGCTTCGCGATAAAAAATGGTCGGTGAAACTGCTGCGTAGAAAACGTGGATCCCATTAAATTAAATAAATTTGTGCTAAGGACCGGTTTAAGTAATCACTTATACGACGAAATATAAATATAGTTTAGGATTCAATGGTGGAAACGGCCATCAATACTGTAACACATACAAGATTTAACACAAACGTGGTTGGAATAATGGTGAATACCATACCAGTGAGAACACTCATTAAAATAGTAAAACGTAAGGTCAATGGCTTGGCTAATTAGCTAAGTCTCCAACTGCTTTGTGTGCAGTTATTTTACGAACAAAAAATCAAGTGTTCACACATTTTGAAAACAAGACAAAAATTGGACTGATTTAAAGAGTGATGTGTTTTAAATGTGAAAACTAAAACCATATTTAATTATTAGTAAAAATTACTATGTAATTAAGGAAAAAAGGGGTAGAAAAAAACCTCAATTTAAATCCTTTCTCGAGATTAGTCGGACAACATTGTTTGAAATCAATTATTTTTAATCATTGAATATGTTTATTTTTGGCATGTTTATGCATTACATAAAACATATATATATGTACTCGTATTAGTATAATGTATCATACTGATCTCGTTATTATTCATAATATAAATATTATTCACGTTTAAATCTATATTCATATATCTTTTAAGCCTTTGTTTATACTGTCGTGCCAGGACAGACAAATCAACAAGCATTCTAAATACTATTTTTTCATTGATTAATAATAAAAAAATATAAATTACAAACGATAAATAAACTTGCGTTTGTGATAAGTTACTGTGACATGATAAACCTAATTTTGCAAATGTTTATTTGAATCAACGACCTCCATTAAGAACGATATGTTTCAAACCGGTCCTTATCGAACTTGGCACCGAAACATATTTTGGTTTTTGACAATAAAATTCCGTTTTTATTATATGTTCATTATATTAATTGGTCATTGGTTCATGGGTTTGTAACCTTAGTATGAGTTTTCAATCGATGACTCGGTCAATCAAATCGAGAGCTCGAGAGTTCGATTGTTCAAACATCTACATACAACGACTCTGGTGAATCGTTTCGCTGTGTCCAGCTCTTCCATTAATTCCATTCCATTGATTGAATCCTCGATTGAAAACTTATACAAAGAGTACCTACTGTAACCAATACTCGGCAATTGAAAGGCCCATCGAAAATGCGATGATGTAAAGCTGTTTAAACAGCTTCGTATACTGAAGGCATCGAAGCTTATTTGACAGAAAATGACTTATTTGACAACTGTATGTACAAAAAAGCAAATTATATACTGGAAGCTGGAAGAAATGGCAGAAAGCAGAAGTTGGACAGACAAAAATATTAAAATCCTGTAGGTATTGTCATCGGTTCGTAATAATTGCTCAAAATTTTGAATTAAACTAACCGTTCAAATTACATACATACCTACATACATACAGGTCAAGTTAATAAACGTGTAGTAAAAAATCGAAGGCACACTTGATACTCTGTCTAGACTTTATCAGCAAAAATGTCAAAGATAATAAGCGATGCCTGTAGTTTTCGTAAATGTCGCGAATATTAAAGTAGATGCGGCAGTGATATAGCAAAATATCATAATTATTTTGTATATAAATTTAGATATAGGCTCGCTTATATTAATCAATCTAATTTTTTTACTACCAAAGACGGAAATTTAACAACGTTTAGTCTATAGAACCTGTTAAATGTCGATCTTTGTCAAAACATTCGATAGATTGATTATTAGTAACGGTCCATAATAAAATCACAGTTTCTATCTAAGATTTGAATTTTTTGCTATGTTCAAAAATAAAGCATATTGTGATGCATATTTAAAGAAAGTTGTTGCGAAAAATAAATATTTTATAGGAATATTCGAAGCAAAATTTATTAATATTATTAAAAGTAAACATATTACTTTGTTCGGAGTAAAAATCATAAAAATTGAATTCTCGTGTCATATGAAAGTATACTGATACTGACACTTGGTACTTAATATTATTATTAGAATCAAAAAATAAAGCGCCAGCATAACTTTGACGTTAAAATATAACATAAAGGAACATTATCCCAAAAAATATGAACTTAGCTAATTAAAAACCTGATAATTACAAAAATATAAACAATATCTTATATTTTAATAGCAGTATTGTAAAATGTTACGTTTTAAAACCGCACATAAAAATGTAAGGTAATATGTTATTTTAAAATGTCAATAAAACACGAAATTGTGTTAATAAACAATGCTTTTACGTCACAACTCCCTACGTACATTAAGAAATAATCATGCTAATTGCACCATACAAGAAGTTATTTTAACGGCTAACGCAAATACGAATTAGTATGCAATTTGCGGGTATAGCTGCAATAAATATTGTTTTTGTCGCTTGTATAATGTGGTTTATTTGGCGCAAATCTACAACGAATCTTCGCTGTCATGCCGTGTCATGTTAAGTGTTTGCGTATATCTACATTATTATTAGTAAATTATATTCCATAAAGTAAATTTGAAGATATAATTAAATTGAAAATATTATTCCGTCATACTTCATTATTACGTAATACATGATTATACTCATAAAATATTTTGTTTCGTATGGAATAGTTATTATGACAAATTCAGTAAACTACCAGTATACTTTCCACTAACATAAAAGCGATTTTCGTAATATTACGTTACAGTGATAAACCACAAAAATAATATATTGTTTTAAACCTTTATAAACACATTATTACAAGCTAAGAAAGAAACAGAACTCTATCTTTCATGGCCTCAAAGTACACCGAGCCTTTCACATTTCTTTAATAAAGGATGAGTAGGAAATACACATATTATTTATTAAAACTTCAGTAAAATATTACGAGAATCACATGTCAATTTATTATGAAAAGAAAAGGAGAGTCTTCACTTACGATAAATTGATCATGTGCAGAGCCGCTTCCTTGCTCTACCAGGAAGTAGAGTCAAAAACATTTTCAATTTTACAGCGATAAGAACTCATTGTAAGTTATAACAATATTTTTCAGATTTATGGCCTTTGTTCACTAAAGCTTTAAGAAACAATGAGGAAACTATTTTAAAAAACAACTTCTTTTTGAGAATATTTTAGTGATTTAAAAATTCAGTTATTTATACTAAAACTGACAATATAATATTACTTGTATGAGACAATATATTATTATGAGTACCTGTTAATTTTTGAGAGTAGTTTCCTGAGATTGCAACCCCAAACGCTCAGTTCTGATTTTTCGAAGTTTATTCTTATATATAAAAAAAGTGTGTGTGTGTCAGCTACGACGCACGATTGGAGTTTACTCCTTACGAACGATAATTATGATATATATCGAATAGAAAATACCAATTAACCGCATCCATGTGTTTTTTGGATTCTTCTTCATTATCATCTAAATCAATTTCTTGCATATTTTCAAATATTTTTTCAACTTTAATCACTTGATGATTTGTTTAATAGTACATAAAAATACACGTATCAATGCATAGAAGTACAAGAAAACTTTAAAATCAAAACACTAAAACTTGATGGTTAGGTTGCTGTTTATGTACGTTGTATATAGATGTATATATGGGCACATGGGTATAATAGCGCCATCTAGTGGCAAGTTTTATAAATTGTAAGTTTGCAAGTTTATCAATCTATATATTTTGGTTCCAAATATTATAATGGTAACTTAATATAATTGTTTATATAAAAGTAAATTTTAATATATTATAATTATTTATATTTAAAACAATGTTAAACGTTTTATAACTTAAAACTTAATAATTATAATTTCTTTGCCATCTATAAAATATCCTTGTTGCAATTTACGGATGCAATTTATATGAGACTCAATAAACATGTTATTATATGTAATTTGGATTGTTTCTGAATGTTTTATAATTCTAGAATTCATTTAAAACGTATTGCTAATTTTATATAACTTATTTTGAACATAATTATTTTTATTGTAATAATTACTTTCATATGGGATTTGAACTTACTGTATTTTAAATTAATAAAAGCACTCTTGATTCATATTTTGGTTAAAAACGCTACTTCCTTTTTGAGAGGATATGATGATTGTAATAAAAAGGAGGGATTGTAATGGATCATTAATATATTCGTATTTGGCTTATTTTAAATTATCTATGTTTTATTTGTGGCTAAAAATACTTTTAATATGTAGTCTGTGAACCTATTTTACCGATACAACGCATTCCTTCACGTCACTAGTACAAAAAAATAAAATTATGACATTTCTATTCAGTGACTTCACTGGTGTTGCGCTCGTTGTTGTGTTCGTTGGTGTGTTCAATATTCAAATAATTTGTATATGATATTTCCGTAATATTAAACTAGATGGCGCTGCTAAAGCAGCCGTTGAATCACGCTGTTGAGAACCTTTCGTAGATACTATAAGAGGCCCCTTGTAAATTTATTAATATATATTCAGTGGAACATATAAGTGTGTTTTTTATTCAAGTGTGGTTAGTAACAACCCCTCAGCTCCCTCACCTCTCTCCGAATTAGAACAGTGTGGATATATATGTTTGTCTCTTTCTACGTTACGCCTCAACTTTTCGTGTTACACTTGATTTTACTCCTCATAAAATTTCCGTACCGGGCCTTATAACTCAAATCGTTTCTTAAGGAGTAAACTCCAAAATTCTCGTTTCACAATGTTAGTTACCGTACTCCTTCGAAACGGCTTTACCGATTTTCACCAAATTTTATATGCATATTCAGTAGGTCTGAGAATCAGCTACTATTTTTTTTCATAGCCCTAAGTTATAAGGGTTGTTCACCCTTAACATTTTTTTATTTATGTGGTAACAACGTTTGCCGGTTCAGCGAGTACGCTATAAGATTCTTTATTTTATGGAATTGAACCTTAAAATTAGGCACACTTGGCAAAAATGGCAGACTACAACCTGAATTTTTATTCTGATCCTCCGGTAGTAACATTGAAACGGTAATATGTTAGTTACATTTACAGACCTAATGATTAGGTATAGATAGGTGTTTAAAATTCAAGTCTCATTTACTTTATATTTTATAATAATTCACGCTCCTAAACCATTTATCTTTTGAAGCCTTTTAAAATTTTAAGACAGAATACTAGATGGGTTAGAGTACGTTACGCGAATAATAAATAGATTTTAATAAATAATTCCAAAAGTCCTGTTTAATCGCCAGCGAGAAGCGAGAAACGATGGTAAGTAATTAATTTTAAGGCTTTTATTGTAAATGTGGTTATTTGTGTAATTGTGTAATAGTTATAACGTAGTCCTTGTAAATATATGATTCATAATTATATGATAATTAAGTGATATGCTTATTAATAGCCATTATGCAATAAACTTATTAAAATAAATACATAGACAATTTGTAGACTTTTATTTTTCTTTGCAAATAAATGTTTAATTACATAATTAAACAAACTATTTATGTATGTCTTCCATTTTGATTATTTATTAGTACAAATAATAAATGTCAATTCGTATATTATTTTTAGTCGTTTATCTTTAAACGCTTGGGATGAGGTCAATGCGTAAATGTTCAATATTATAATTTAAGGAGTTCTATTGACTATTATGTTAAGCAAAGATTTATTATGTATTTATATTGTATGTATGTATTTTAATTTATTAAGATTCTTTAATGTTAATCGTCATTTCCTTAATTAATAACATGTCTAACTAATTATTTCGCTCAAAATATTCATTTTAATTGTAACATACTTAGTATATTCATATATAAATTAAAATTTAGAGATTTTATTTTGATAAATATATAAAATTTAAAACAATTAAATTTTGAGTGGTACAAAATTTTAATTGCATATGGATTCCATTACAGTATTTTTTTATTATTTTAAGTAACACAGCAAAAAACAGGAATGTTAAAAAGGCTCAAAGTTAAAAAAAATAACTGTGGCTAAAAAGTGCGTATAGAACCAGTAAACTACAACCAGAAAATTGTAATAATAATACCCACACACAAATTAATAATAGATTTAACACTTCTAAATTTATAACTTAGGTGTGTATCTGTTAGAGTTTCATTATTAAACCTTTAACATTAAATTAATTTGTGAAGCGATAAAAATCTGCATGTTCACGCTTTCTGCGCTCATCCTACAATATAATTGAGATGTATCGTGAATTTAACACGACACAATTAGCTACGCAATTTTATACTTATTTTTGTATGTGCTTTTGAATATGGACACACAAATATGTATAATTGTATACGCAAATAGACCAGATTGGGCATTATTTAAATATTTACCTAACTAGGGAGTAAACCTGGGACCTTTGGCGTTATATAAGCATGGCTACGCCACGCAAATCTAAACTCATTTACCTAAACTTATGAATATACTAATAGTGTCATAAAAATATGCCACCTAATTCATAATAATTCAGTACTGATATGTGAATTGTTTCGAAACAGTCACGAGACATCGTTAATAATCCTGTAACTTGATATAACCACATTAAATTTTGACCTCTGACAGTGTCCACGGTTTCAGCAGATGAAGGACATGTTCAATAGGACTCTTCCTGTTTGTCCTTACGTGGAAAACGGGACAAAATCACTAACCATGCGATACAAAATACACTCAAACAACATTGTTATGACCACTGACATAGCGTTCAAAATAGTATTATGAACAAACTTGACATCATTATATGGGACCTTGTCATACGCTTCTCATTCGAGTCACGTATCGAATTATAGCAATCATAACGAATTATTCGCTTCCATACGTATTAAATAATGGATTAACACGCTTCCTCCAATAATAATAATGATTTCATCCTTTCATTATGACTTTGATCGTTTCAAACCAGAATCGCGAGCCGCTACATATCAAATGGACTTTGTGATACAAAGAGTTAATCACCAAGTTAATCGTAATATAAATCTTGTGTTACCATGCTCGTACACTTACTCCGAAACTGGTGAACCGATTTCGATGTTTCGTGTAATATAAATATTTCGTTACAACTTGAAAGATTTCCCAAAGGAAATAAATTATCTATTCGTCGCATACGTAATTATATTTTTATTGTTTTTTATGTATGTTCAGCGATTATTTCACGATGCTACGACCGATCAGCATGATTCAAACCATTGTATGCGGCTCGTTTCACAGGGGTCCCACATTTTTAATGTTCGTAGGTATATAAAGTAAAACAAATTAAAGTAATTAATTATAAAGAAAAAACATTAATTTACTGTACTACATAATTTATTTTGTGAACTAAGATAAAAAAGATTAGTCCAGTTGGTAGTTCATATTATAATAATTACAAATATAAATAATATGGCTGCAAACGTTATTGTTAGTTATCATAAAAAATAAATTAGCATTTAAATGGTTACACTGCAAAATACTAAATAGTTATTTAAGTTGTTATTATATTAATTATAACTTAGTTCGTCTATAAATTTTGAATAACAAGATTCCTTATAATATGTTATTCACTATAGGGCCCCATTATGAAGATTTAATATGCTATTATTATATTCATATTCATACTCGTAACATCCCTAATATAGGTTAATTTCTAGTGTTTTGACGGATTAATAAGCTTTTTGTCTTCATTATAGCAGCAATGTAGCACTTCTGATTTTAGTCGAAAGGATGCAGTAGAAGAAAATTATTCGAATGAGTTGTTACATCACCTAGGGTATAATACAAAATATAGATAAATACTTTGTAATCACACAATTGTAATTAGTGTGACAGTGATGGGTTTTGCTTGATCTTTATCTCCAAAAGAAAATAACATGCGGAAAATATGAACCACCATAGAAAATACATCTGTCGTACGATTGATTATTCCGTGGAAATATCATATAATGTGTTCAGTTTTTATACGTACTCGTAAACAATTTTCCTCTTGCAATATGCGAACATACGTGTATTTTATCCGTAGGGAGCCGTGAAACGCATTGAGATGATTGTACTAATGGATTATATGAACGTACGTCACGTTGCCGATTATTACATATATCATACATGTAAATTGTGAACGTAAATATTTAATCTGTACCTACAATGTTTTTAAATTAGTTAAAATATATATTTATTATTTTAGGTGTTGCATAGAGGTTACTTATAGTACGAATTAGTTTGTATATACTAGTTCACGTAACTGTAATATATTATTTTCTTGTTTCCGCGGGACTTACATTTTCGGGGATAAAAGTTTACTATATTATTTTTCTTGATCTTAATTAGCTTTATACTTTTCCTTTGAAACCAGTCAGTCTTTTTAACGTTATTGAATGACACATGAGCACTTTTATACACACTTTAACTTGTGTAATAATATTATGCTATTAAAATCACATAGACGAACTACGCTTTGTGTGAGTGAGTATTTTATGGATATCGTAAAAACAGAAGATTATGTTTCGTATCATTTTTGTAAGATAATTTTACACAAATTTCGTCCTTTTACGGCAAAATATGAGACTCTTTCGAACAAATTTCAAGGCCTCAAAAATATTGAATTTCATACAATTCAATCGGTGGTGACGCAGGTCGTATTCAGAAGTCAACCATTCCACCACTGAGTGACTAATCACTCCGTGCCTCTTTTGAGCATGTTTATTTTTAAAACAACAGATAATGGACACTGAAGCGCTCTGTAAATTTCCTACTCACCTGTCATAGGAAGAGTACAAACATCACAAAATAATCCATCATGCATGGTTGACTGCGCAAATTTTGGCTCTATTTTGTTCGTAAACATAGATTGTCCAAAATGCTCTCTTCGTGGAATTTGCCTTACGTAGTACATAAATTTATAATTATAGTAGGTACCTTAGTAAGAAACGTTAAATAAAGATAATGTATGTTAAAGGGCAGATTTTAATGGATTGCATTTAAATAGATACCTACTACATGTTTAGTGTTTTTTATAAGATTGAAGCAGTAAACGAGCATGCACTCTGCCTGATGGTAAGTGGTCACTACCGCCCATGGATATCTGCAACCAACTCCATGTGGTCGGCTTCAAGTAGTGCAGGGGAACCTGAAGCCAGCCACGGATGCGTTGCCACTTCTGAGTGCTAAGATAATCGCTATCAACATCCTTATAATTTTGAAAATTAGAAATTCGTATCTGGGATTTGAATCGAATATCAAAAAAGTGGCCCGTATTTCATTTGTTTTATATTTAAAATAAGTAGTGTTGTCTATCTTAAATAATTTTATACAAAAAGGTTGCATATAAATAAGACTAACTGCGTTCCTAAATCGTCCGCATTGTTTATGAGAACATAATCATTTTTATGACATGAAACTGAATGGATAAGTGAGATTTGAATCGTCGTTTCAACCTGTCGTGTTTACAATAACGGAAACAGACCATTGTTAGCTAACCTTGATGTTTTTGCGTTATTTACATAAGCGTAGATTAATATTATGCAGATTCATTACTTATACTGAATATAAGTTTTTGTGTATATGCGTAAATCGACAATATGGTAAAGTGGTTCGGTTCGCAATACCGGTTTGGCTTGTAAAGAGTTCCGGGTTCGATTCGGGTTCATTTTTATGTACAGTCAATGGCATCTATAAATAGTATAGGTAGCATTTTTTATTGATAAAATAACTTTTTGTCAACAATCAACATTTGAATAAATTCATTTTCAGTATTGCAAAAAATATGCAAATTTTATTTAAAATATGCATTTCACAGTTTTTCGCTAAGCAAAGTAAGTGATTAGAATTGACAACAATATTCAATTTATTTCTAGTTTTAATTGAATGCCACCCATAATTTACAATCACATCAAAATTCTGAGTATAACCCAAATTCCGAAATTATTCAACCTACCTTGAAAGCAGATTGACGTCCCAAATAAACACCCTAAAATTAAGCTTTTAACAACCCCACCTAGATACAACCGACCTTGATTCGTCACGCCAGTGTTCTGTTATAGAATACAAAAACGTATAGAATCTGCTCTATTATATAATGACTTGTAGCCAGCACCCTTAGTATGAGTTTTTACGTTTTGACAGAAATGTCTGTTTTTTTTTTGTTTACGTATTTGCCTATACATTTCCAATTAGGGCCCCTAGCGGATTGTATCAGAACTGATTGGAATAGTCTGGGAAATACGTAAACAAAAACAGTTATTTTTGTCAGAACGTAAAAACTCATACTAAGGGTACTCTTATACATAGAATACAAAAACGTATAGAATCCGCCCTATTATATTAATATAATAACATGTAGCCAGTTTTGCACTTGACTACGATTGACTCTAACTACACGACTAGTAAATAGTTTACAGGAAAATGTAGCTGTTTTTTTTCGGTATTTGCGACTTCCATGGAACGAGCGAGTGATAGTAAGAAAGATAGTAGTAATTTTTTTGGAGGTGCCAAATATTTATATTTAATATAAACGTGGTACAAAATAAAATCTTAATTATAAGCTATTGCCCGTCAAAAAATTTGATTGTGGTCTGCTAATTAGATACACGTGACGAAACACATTGAATGTGGGTACCTACGTTATTATAAGCAGTGATAGCCTAGTGGTTAAGATACTTGGCGTCTCATTCGGGGGGTTCGAGCTTCAAATCCAATGCACGCACTTCTCAGTTTTCAAAGTTATATGATTATTAGAAATTAATTATAACTTGCTTAAACAGGGAAGGAAAAACTCGCAAGGAAACGTGCATGCCTGAGAGTTAGGGAAAAAAGAAAATTATCAAGAATGTGTGAAGTCTACCAGTGCGGTGGATGTACTAAAATCCTCATTCTGAGAGGAGACCCATACATAGTGGGACAGTAATTACAGTTGACGACGACCTAAAGTTAAGATTTAATTCAGAAATAAGTACCTATAATTTTCTTAGCAACAGAAATAATACCTTTCAACGTTGCATGTCGTAACTGTTTAATGAAATCAGCATGCATAAAGAATTTCTTGAGGAGCCAAGCAATTCCATTTATGTAAGGATCGCGGGTCAATTATTACAAATTGCATCAAGATTTACTTCCATGTTACTTGAATGATTTCCTACATTCTGTATGTAAATAAACTTGATGTATCTACATTAAGAGATGTTACTTTATAATGTACCATGTTGACGTTTGTGAATTTTGAAAATTAAAAAAAAAAATCGGAATATTTTAAGAATAATGAGCCAACTTTCCTATTTATCCAGAACAAAATATTCTATATCCCTGTCGAGACCCTCAACATAAAAAAAAAAGAATTTAGTCTCCGAAAATGGCTTTAAAATCGGGGAAAAACACCAACATTATTTATTACTTTAACTAAATGTTTATAAACTTTTTAATACTACTATTTAATACATGTTACAATTTTTACTTATGAAGTTATATCTCAGTTAAGTTATAACTTAACTATGACTTACTTATGGCCGTTAAATTTGAATGCATTGAAAGCGTAAAATCAAGTTTCTTGATTTTACGCATTCTTACATTTATATACCATGCATCCATTTATACCTCCATTACATATAGATAAAATAAATGGTAGTTCGTTAAAATGACAGCCCGTGTGTAGCTAAAGGCCACGTGGCTTAGATCCAGTAACATTTAAGTTGTAAATGAAACAGCCGGATGGAGGTCGCCCTCTTTCTCGCTCATTTAAATAACATCCAATGATTCGTGAATGAACTCTTGGCTGTATAATCGTCAGCGAAATTACTTATATATGTCTACAAAGTATGCCTACAATTGACTTATAGTGACTTATAATAACGTATTAATTTTACAATATACATATACAAACTTTAATAACAAAAATACTTTAATAACGTTTTCCACTTCTAAGTTATCCCTCAGGGGAAAGTGAGAAAAGCTTATCTCTACCTATGTTAACTTCATAAAAACTGTTCAGTGATTTATCCATAGATGTGTAAGAGTTTTTTCGCATTTCCAATATTATCGTAATATAATTAGTATTGTAATGAACCGTTGATTAAAATTATTACTTAATTGCATAGGAAAGTTCAGGTCGAAAGGCATTTTTATTTCACGCAAACATTTTCAATCTTACAATCTGTAAAGGTCTTTATAAACCAAACCCGTACATCCATTTATAACGGATATAAATGTCAAATAAAATATTTCTTATCCAACAGGTGTACCATAAATTGACACGAATATTGCGTACTGCATAAGACATACATTCTCGTTAAAGTTAAAGTTAAGCGTTCGAATAAATCACGCAGAGGAAAACATAGTTATTACGCCTCGGAAGCGGATGCTGTAAGTGATCAGATGATCCGCAATTAATACGGTAAGTGATAAATTATTTTATTATATCATTATGTCTTATGTATGAAATTATTTCTGAATGAAAAATGCTTTGTCATGTCTTATTGTAGGTTTGTATGCCAGAAATTATCTCACTGTTAGAAAGCTATATTATTTTTAATATGCTAAGTAATATTAGCGGCTATTAGGAGTCGGATGTTAAAAGCTACTCATAAGGTGTAACAAGATTTAACGGCTGCTATGCATCGATGATAACTGGAACTTGATAAAAGAGTGTTTAGTCGCCAAGTGGCAAGAAGCGCTTTCTAATAATGCGAAGAACAATTATTTTGCAATAAATCATGAAAATACAATTTACGTGAAGTGTAAACGTCGACCAAAGGGCGCTGAAAGAAATTCTCGGTCTTCCTTGATCCAGGGCTAGGGCCAACCCGGATATTCTTTGTGGCATTTTAGTATGATTTATTTAATATACGTGTTACGATAAATAATATCTATTTTATATAGTAACAAACTAGACTAAGATTAATCTGTTCGTTTGATTTGTATGACAGTATAACAGCACCTTTCGCCAAAACGCTTAACTACTTCACACTAGAAATATCTGTAGCAATAGTACCTTTGCCGTCTAGCCATAGGTATAGACTCTACCTCGACCTACAATCTATATGTTAATATTGCATTTGAGTAATACAACATATTATATTTTACAATACTTTCGGTAGGTCTGAGTAAGTAATTACTAGTTAAATTTATGTTCATTTCGTAGCCAAACATGTATTTTGTCTATAGTAGTTAAGCTTTATAAACTCATGCAATAAAGTAGTCTTAAAAATAGGCCCAAATTGTTCAAATTAACTCGTTCTCATAGCCGACTTTTCAGTACAAGGTGTATGTACTGACATTTAACCTTGTTTTAGACACCCTAATCGTAAGTCTAATTTAGGCTATCTATAAATCTGAAATATACGAATTATTAACAATAATATGTAAAGAACTTTCTAAATTAAAGTAGAGAGAACTGGATTGGGATTTTTGTATGAGCTTGATCATGTAGTATAATTAACATTGAATCCACTTTTACATATACACGTTTATACTTGCCTAATAAATAAAATATGTTTATCAGTTCCAATCAACGCAAACATCAAACTTAATAATATTATTTTATCATAAACTTCATAATGTTTATGGAGAATTTATGCGCAGAAATTGATGGTTTTATTAGTTTTGCAATTAATGGGATATGCTAAGTCGTAACATTGTGGTATAGAATCAACTAAAGTTACTTTATTCTTTTCTTACTTTCGCTTAGTTATTGGCTTATTATTATTTGTATCGAATTTATCTTTGTTTTGTTATTAGTTATATATCCTGTACTCCATTTTTTGTTTCCCAATATTCCTTATATCTTTAAGACGTACGTACCTTGACAGGAGGAAATCATGATATGATAGTTTGTAAAATAAAAGGAAAGTGCACAAACAGGTAGTGCGAACTATAAGACTTTTAAAATAAATGAAAAATACCTTTAGCTGGTTATAATAAACGATCATAAGTTACTCTCATGTTCAGAAAAATGTAAGTAATATTATATTATTGGTATAATCTATGTTTATCATTAAAACTTTCTTATTAACTTAACATTTGTCACAGTGTCATATGTCAGTCATAAAGAAATAAAATAATTATTTTAATCCGTAAAATCGTACACCATCTAGATGTGTATTTCGTCACATAAAATTGTCATAGAGGAGCGGATGTATATAATAAAACAGGCATACAGGTGTCGCGCGCGTCATTGATAGCGCAAGGTCAGGCGTAGGTCCAGTTCCATCTCATTGCGACCCATAGCTTTTTTATTTTTTATATGTGATGTAGCAAAAAGTCAGTGATAGCCTAGTGGTTGAAACTCGGCTTCTCGATCTAGGGGTCCAAGGTTCAAATCCCAGGCACCAGAGACTTTTCAAAGTTATGTTAGTTAGTAGATTAGAAATTAATTATAATTCGCTTTAACGGTGAAAGAAAACATCGTGAGGAAACATACACATTGCACAACTGAAAGATTAAAAAAAAACATCTCGAAGGTACCAATATGAAGTCCTTCTCATTCTGAGAGGGAGACCCGTGCCCAGCAGCGGGACAATAGTCGGTTGACGACGACGACGAAGTATCTCAATAATTACTTAAATTACTAAAAAACTAACAGTTTATTTTTAGTGGCAATCAATCTGATAAGGATTATTCGCAAATACGACAGGAGATTAACCTACGGTTGATCATTGGATACGTTGCTATCCTTAAGACTATCACAATGCCTAAAACCTCTTTAAACTAGAAATATGAAGTTTAAATTTCCATTCAGGTAGAAGTTGTAAATAGTATCAGCAAAAGGCATTGTAAATACTTGTACATTACATACAAGGTTAAAGAAACTGAAGTTGTATAGATATCTATATTCCCTTAGGTATAAAAACCTTATTATCGAGAAGTCATAAATAAAGTTAATACATAATTTGCACAGTATTGGTTAAATTATGCATTAAAATTGTTTAATGTTGTTAGGTATGTTCGCAGCTTTATTATACACATCTAATCTTTACCTTTGCAATATCCTATCAAAACAATAATTGGGAAAGTGTGAATCGTATTCCGTACTCGGAGGGTTCCGTACCACCAAGATTTAATTTATTTTTATGTTTATAGTCATGGAAGCAAATTTATTGTTAATATTTAGGTTGTCTATTACGGTTCAATAAATAAACTGATAATGCTCTCTGCATTGTCGGTTTATAATAGCAGTTTTTTGTATTTCGACTTGTACTTGTTCTTGTATTTTCTACATTTTATATGTTAAGTATTTGTTGTTAGAGCGACCACAGTAATACATATTAAGGTTCAGAGCCCTATTAGGTACAATTAGACAGACAGCGAAGTCTTAGTAATGGGTTTCCGTTTACCCTTTAGTTACGGAACCCTAAAAAGGGTCATGTCATGCAATCTTTTCATAAACACCTTTAGTTATTGGGCATCAAAATACAGATGTAATCGGAGACTGCGATAAAGGCTGCTATGCGGAATGATAACGTCCCCTCCTCATATAATTTCATCCGGCTTTATCACACCCGACAAGGCCACGTCGCTCGATTGCACTCGTAAACATTTCGCGAGGTTACCCGTTATGTGTATTGCTTGTCACCGATCTAGATTTGCAGATCTCTAGCTTGAAAATTGTATATACTTCCCAATATAAAGGGTGATTTTTTGATAAACTATCTGCGTATACGAATTTTAGTGCTTAAAGAAAAATAATATATTTTTAACCGGTACTCTACGTGATATTTAAAATTGACAACATTCAGTATAATATAAATTATATAAAAGGGCCTCTCCAGACAATCTCAGATAAATAAAATCGCCACAAAGTACAAAAAATATATAATTTTTTGAAATTTTCTTGTACCTTATTCCAAAATATTATATTAATTATTTTAATAGGTATATAACTAGGTTTTCTAGATGTCCGCGAGAAAATCAGTAAGCAGTAGAATAATTAGTCGTAGTTTTAGTTTTACCCGATTGTCATATACAACCTAATCATATACAACCATATACAACCTAATTTTATTTAATTGAATAATTTTTGTCTGGTTTTAAATTCATCAATTTAATTATGTATTTTTTTTAATTAATGAATTATATTTTTAATATTATTGAATTATGACATGCAATTGTAATTAATTATAATATATTTTACTTACGCTGTTTGGCAAGATGTCGTCACTCATAATTGTACTGTCACTTAGCATTTATAAATTATTCAATATTTTATGTAATGTATGAAAAAGTGAACAGTATGTTAGTGACAATATTTTTTAAAATAAAAATAAATAATCTCACGCTTAACCATTGTTCATTATCATATTATTTCTAATTACTCGTAACACCGAAATAATTAAAGTACTTTAACAAGCATGATGATTACATAATCGACAAGTAAAACCAAAACAATTGTAGCGAATGATTAAATAATTAAAAACAGTAAAGATATCAAGCTGCATTGCGTGTGACTAATTATAAATCACGTTACTAAATACTAGTCATAAATGGCTCAGAATTGCTTATTCGTGTATTATTAAACGTCTGTTTTGTTCGAGAGTTTCCAAGTAGACTCATACTTAATCAGTGTATCATAGAATATGTAAAAAATAGAATCCAATTACAAAAATAACACTTCCTAGTGATTTAAATGTATTTAAACGTGTAAAATATATTTTAATTCGAATTCATAATTATATTATCTTTGATTATTGTTATAACGTTAACAGTATTTCCTGTTATCCTTTAATCCGTACATAAAATTTTAAAGTAGGATAATAATAAAACTCCAAATTAATTTAATCTTCTAATTCAAACAACTCAATTGGCAAATAGGCCAATAAAACCTGACACTATACTGGTACATTATAATTACAAGCCATCCAAATATTACTATAAGTAGTCAATGCTTATATAATTCACGCATTCCAGTAATGATTACTAATAATATGATAATCCTTGTAATTTCTGTTTATCTCAATGAAGCTAATAAGTACATGAATTAATTTTATAACTTAGATTTTATGGCTATCCATAATTTATAACATCAAAATTATGTCATGAGCCATAAAAAACATAAAACTAATTTTATAAGGTTTACCTTCGTAATTAGTCACTAATTATAGAGTTATTTAACTACCAAAGATCACATAAACTTAATCTAGGTTAGTATAATCTCAAAATAATTGCCCGTTTTAAAATTATCAACACGAGAATCTTAAATAATTCCATAGAACCATTCAATTATGTTATAAACATGGTATTATTCGTCTCTTCTTAATAATATTGCGTAATAAAGAAGTAATAAGAATTTTATTAAATTCATATTATTATATCATTATTTCATACTACGCAGATAGTTATGCCATATAATATAATGTGTTCCCGTACATGAGTCTCGATTGAACTACGTACTAATTTTAATTTTTAAAATTTTTACCTATTTATTATTATTTATAATATAGGAGAAGCAAAGATACAGTCTACCTTTTTATAGGTGATTACTGTCACCCATAGACATCTGTAATCAACCTCAAATAAGATTAGGGTCCTAATCCGGATATGCAACGTTACCGAAAATGTTAACGAAAACTTAGCTAATAAGTAATATATAGCTAGTAGCTAATAAAGCTAGCTAGTACCTGATATACTTGCGTATTAAACGAATAATATTGTAGGATCAAGTAGAAAGGACTACTAGGTTTAAAATTGTATACTTTTAAACAGGCAGACAGAGAAAAAAACAGTTTTATTGTGCCTATTTTTAAGGTGCGGTTGAACTTTAAACATCATGGCGAGGCATTAGGTACAAAGTCCTCGTTTTGTTTTTATTCACTATAACGTCAAGTGACAATGTTTATTCTATATGAGTACGATTTCCAGGAATTAAGGACTTAGGCCTTGAATTCGAACTCTGAACTGCTAAGATCGGAACAACGTTAGGTGACATAATATAATGTATGTTGCTTAACATATTAACTTAACTTAACTAACCTAACCTTAAGGACTAAGGCCTACTTGCGGTGAAACCTTTGCCTTTATACTCCTTAACAATGTGACCACATAATTATGCAGTCACTTTCAATGTTTTCCTACGTTCGTCCTTCAGGATTTCCTTTCAGTGCAGCTCTGAGAGGAAAATTTATACTTCCGCGATTTACGTACAAGGGACACGTCCTACCACTAACGAGTAACGAGTGTATGTACTAAGCGTTTGAACTCTTATTTGCCTACGCTATTCCCCTAATTTCGATAAATATGTAATAAATAACTCAATACTAATCGAACTATTCTGTATAATATACAAACCATAAAAATTTATTGAACGAGCGTGCATATGTTTTAATCTTACTAAATTATAATTTTATCTTAAAATAAATTACGTATGTGTTTAAAGAAATGACAATTATATTGTTTAAGTAACTTACGAAATACTTCGAAAATATTAGAAGAAGATTTAGGCGAGAATCGCTTACAACTTACCACCGCTCGGTGGGAGAAGGTATTAACTTGACTCACCAACTTCAATCGGGATGACATCTGTTGTCAGCTGGACGACAACTGACACGTCATACGTGTCGACCTCCAGTTTTCCTTCCGAAGTGAATCGTCAAACACTTTTCATCACTCGCGTCACTTCATCACTTCACTGCACTTATCACTCGAAGTGGTCACTTTGCACTGCAAATTTTTCCTTAAATTCCTTCCACGTGTTTGAATTACTTATATTCTACTATCAGTAAATTTAAAAATATTTCTGACGGAAATTCTGTGATTGATTATATTATTCGACCTTAAGTTTGCTTGACATCTCAAATATTTTCCAATATCACGTGTAGCTTACAACAGCGAGGTTAAAAAAGTCAGATAGATATTTTATTTTAGGATGATGCTTTTTTATACTTAAATTAATTTTATTATTAATTTAAATTCATATCTTACATGTCTTGGAAAATATAAATATATTAATTTTTTTACGAAAATGTAAATTACTGACAAATCACTCTATGTAGAAAAACAAAAACAAACTGAATAATTAAATAGAATAATAAAACCACAGGAATGATATTGTCACTAAAAAAAATAATTATCTTTCTAGTAGATAATAACACTTGATCTTTGTTATTACACTGATAAGTATTTAAAGGAAAATCTACTCTTTTATCATAGCAATTCATCACAGTGTAGTCATAACAAGATACGTAAACATACAGTTAAAAAGATTTAACTGCCTTGAAACTATTATCCTGGAAATCTTTTATTTTTACCGTAAAATACATGAATAAAGCACTTTGTAAACATTATAACAATGTCATTAGGCTGTTTAATTGTACGTAATATTTGAAGGACATTGCCGCAATGTAACAAACAACATAAAAAGAATACTCTTTATCTTTTTAATTGTAAAAAGAAGTAAAAAGTTAAAAGTTGAGAATAATGTTCAATGAATTAATTGTACGACAAAAAGTTGTATGAATCTTTATTTACTTACCGAACTATGAGAGAAAAGGGATTTGAGTGAAAACTAAACGACAACTATTGAAACGTGAAATGAGGATGCAGTTTGACTGATGTCACAGTTTTAACTAAATTCTAATAGAACAAGAATCCTACCTGAATTAGAGGAGCCGTGTTGTATTTTCTGAGGACTAATACGTAATCCTTACCACACAATTCAGACCAGAACACTGTTAATACTGTTATTATAAGGCAGAAATGTGTGGCTCTACCGCCATCGCAGTGGAACTACACTTATTGAATACCTTAAAATCATGACATGCAAAGCATCCGCGTGACTCGTCACATGATGAGTTAAACTTCAGGCGAGATGATTTAAACTCTATCATTATTTTAAAAAAATAATGAAAATATCTAAGATAACTTTCCTTAATGAGTTATTTAAGGCAGTGCCTTAAATAATGAGATGAATGAGTATTTTCTTGCAATATGTAAAAGGAGAAAAACTACAAATAATATCACGCGTTAGTCAGTAATTCATAATTTTTTGTTCCAATATCATTGATTGACAACTTTGTAACTAGTAAATTGAACGGTTATTTTATCTGTACACGTATTTAACCACAGTGACCTCTCACAACTAGCTACGATGAGAAATAAATAAAAAAAAACGTTAATGAACTTGAAGCAGTCACGTCAAATTGTTCTCTTGAAAAACGTGTCGCAAAAACACATATATTTAATCTTATCTATTGTAAATGTGGAGCGAGCAATAATAACGTTGTTTTATTAAGCGCATTCCCCGTAAATTACTGAATTGTTCGCTTTTGTTTTTCTTTTATTTTATGGCGTATTATGTTCAAGTTCGTATGATCAATAACTAATGCATCGAGCCGTGGAGTCATCGGGCACGTGACGTGGAAAATACGACGAATCTCCTTGAAAGCAGATGAAAAAACATCGAACCTATGAACTGGAACAATACAACTGTCTTACGACTACACTTTGATGGAAGTGAAGCAGCGAATGAATTTGATTCAGTCAAATCATGGAAATACGGAACTAGTTCTAGGGCAGTGTGTGGTTTTCTTCGTCGTATGATAATGACTTTTACATACTTCATTAGATGGATCTTATAGATCTGCTTCTCAATGCGATATAAATATCAATCAACGACTTCGACTTAATTATCAGTTGCTTACACAAGTGCTTCGACGTTAGCAAGTCAACTCTTAACGGTTATGATCCTGCTTTATATCCTTAGATGCACTAACACTGCAATCCTACACTGTAATGAACATCACACTCAATATTAACATAATTAAAAACCCTGTATGTATTTACGTTAACGCACACCCGCATTACATTAGTTCCACATTCCTGCCAAGAAAAATACGTTACACGACAGGCTAATTGAAATGTTATTTCCGCTAATCTGTACTCGTTTTGTGTTGTTTGCGCTAAAATGCTTCACATCTCCAATCACCATAACAATGATCCCAGAACAATAACTGCAGATAACGCGTTAAATACAAAGGTATGAATATTCATGTTAAAGCATAACGAATGGTCGGAGCCGCTACTGAAATCTAAGTTAAATCGGACGTCAAGCAAACTCACAGGTTGATTCGCGCGCGATTTGCACGTCGCAATGTCAAGATCACGATTGATAAGGGTGTGCGGTTAGCACCCTTCGAAACGTCGTCGGTCTCTTTCTGGTCGAGGAAAGGGAAAAAAGACAAAAGTTTAGAACACACGATAAGGCACAAAACGTATACAATCGGCGATTAGTACCTGCGAGGTACGCGCGTGCGGTTCGCCCGGAGTGCGTCGCTCGAATGCCGTCGTCTCGTCCATTGTTTACAACGATAATTACATTTTCGTTTCGATCGAGTTTGCGGGTCGAAGGCTTCGTCGCGGAAAATCTGGCCGGTGTCCACTCGTCACGAACGTCACTGAGCTGATAGCGAAGCGTGCAACAACTGCAGTTATCTTGCATTTAAGCGTACAGATGCAATTTTGATCATTTGGCTCGTTCAGTGCAAAGTTACACTTGTTTTAAGTTGCAATAAAATCTAACTAGCTAATAACTACTTTTTAAGCATTTTAGTATCATACTTAAATGTTTCCTTCGTAATGACTACCTACATTTTGAAAGTTGGAATTAAAATTCAATATGAAAGACAAAAAATGTTTGATTAATAGCCTCTAAAAACATAAAGTGTTCATTATTGAAATGAGGGTGAATGTACCGCTTTTGTAAAGATACTATTTTTACAAAAATATATTTTTCCCGACGAACAGAATTAATTTTGTGTTTTAAGGTTTAAACAGGTTTAAGTGTTTCGTTTGCAGAAGGAAACTCGCAAAAAAAAATTATAACCCACGCGTTCGTCAGAAAAATGTGTAATTTGCAAATTAATCACTTAAATTAATGGAGTAAACGGATTTGTTTCATATTGTGGTAATAATAGAAGTTGTTGGATTTAATTTATTGAAGTTACACTTCTTTTAACATATTAAGTAGGAAAAACTAATTGGAGAGGATATTCAGCAAATAACGGAAATGTTACCAATTACCGAAGTTTCAGGATGGAGAGTATTGTAATTAGATTTTAATGAAAACACAAATATAAAAACAAAAATTAAAATCTCAGTAGGTTCCTACATTTTACTGAAGACGTATGTCAACTAAGAGCCACGTAAAAATATGCCAAAATAAATTGAGCTAATATCCGCGCCATAAAATTGCCACATGCTTATAATAAGCATAAAATTTGTTACTTAAACTATTGTGTGTATAACCTAAGGTACATACGTCCGTACATACAACTTTTGTATATCCATGTATCATGCGAAGTGCAAACACGGTTTAGAGACTGATAAGCATAAGGACATCCGTTTGTGCTTTGGTAACAATGAGTTCGTTCCGCGATGCGCGCATATAATTGACCCGTGAATTAACAGGTGTCAATTGGCGATTTTCCAGCTCTTTGTATAGAATGGCGTAGTTCTGTTTAGGCTCACCACGTTCAAATGTTTGCCCAAACCGGTATGTGGTATTGTATAAAGGAGAATGAACGGTCAAGTGGTGCAGGTATACAGCTAGTGGGCTTTGAATTCAAGTCCCAGGAAATTCGATTCCCAGATAAATACACATGGTAGACTAAATTTGTCTATCATTTGGAATGATAGGAATATACCTATTAACAAGATGAAAAAAGATGATAGAGACTAAGTTTACACACAAAAAGTTATTTACAAAGCTTTAGACTAAAAAAAAGTGTTTATTGTTACTCAAATACTTAAAGATGGGTACATTGATCTCGTATATTTTTCTAAGGCTTCAATTATAAAATCGTTGGTGGAACTTAAGTGCATATTATTTTAATAAGTCGTTTCATACATTGTGACTCATATAAAAATCATAAGCATATAAAAATGTCGTAAGCACTTGTCTGGAGTCAATTAAGCAAGAAAGAGTTTTATCATCTTTGAACAAACTTAAAGTAAGAAAGGTAAATTAAAGTAAATGTTTAAAATGAGGGACATTATAGGGTCAGTGACTTAGTATAAAAATAAATTATACAGTTAAACAAAGCTTTGAAAAACGTATGTAATGTTCAGACTAATAACATTTGTATACAGCACGCTACCCCAAATGACTGTGACAGTCCGATAAATATTCAGTATTCACTAATATATTTCTATCACACGGAATGCTCGAAATATCAGATAGAATAATTGTCATTAACATTAATTAATGACAAATTTAAACCGAATAAAAAATAAGAGAGGGACATAAAAAATAGGTAGTTTTAATACCAAAGTGAAAATGTATGTGCCATCATGAAATTCATTCATTTTCATGAAAATGACAAGGTCAAAGGTCATAAGCTCTCGACGATCTCTTATTATTAGTTTAAGATTTGGGATTAATATTTTGTGGACACATTTTTATTTGTAAAAATTAATCAAATTTAAAATAGTAAATAGTCAACATTTTAACAACGTGCATGGCAAAATCGTCGCGGTACAAATTACATTAATTTTATATTCACAACATTTGAGGAGGTAGTTCATGTCTTTCTTTTTACTTCTTTCCTTTTATACAGTTTAAATTATATAAATAGTTTCATGGTCCTAATCGTAAACAGCCTATACAATATCTACACTAATATTATAAAGAGGAAAACTTTGTTTGTTTGTTTGATTGTAATGAATAGGCTCAAAAACTACTGGACCGATTTTAAAAATTCTTTCACTATTCGAAAGCTACTTTATCCACGAGTAACATAGCCTATATTTTATATGAAATATATTTGATAAATAGATTTTGAGGCGGTACAAAGTTTGCCGGGTCAGAGAAGAAAGCACTTCAGATACACTTGGGTAAAAACCGAAGCTAAGCTAAGCACTGCACTCACAATAGGCACAAAGTTGCATGATGAAATTTAATTCTCAGTTCAAGCACTTGCGTAAGGTATACGAGGATAATAGACTAAGTGAAGATGCAACACCACCAATACAATTATGTATCCTTATGAAAGAAGTGTGGTAAGGTGTATCTTGTCTTAAATATTATGTATGTACACTGTTCAGAACAGGTACTCATTGACTTACACTTAGTCCTTAGGATTAGCGGTAGACAAGTGCAACCCAACTTTTTTATGATATTCGATGTAGTAAACGAGTATGAGGTCTAAGACCTAATTGGTCTAATGATGTCGTTTATGGACATATATAATACTTAATCTTTATCTAGAAGAAATTGGTCACAAATGCGTTATTACTCCTGAGGACTAAGTACCCTACCTTCTCAAAGTCTCATATCGTTAACTCCATCCCAAAGGTTTTCTGGAAGAAATGGCTTCTTAGCCACAATACTGTCTTTTGTATGCTGTCTCTTATGTCATTTTATGTGTTTCTTATGTTTGGTGGACAAATAAAGAGTTCTTGTTGTTGTTGTAGTTCTGCTTTGTTTTCGTGAATTATAATCAAGTATGCTCACGCTGCAGAATTCCTGATATCTAAACTACATGCATTTTTATCATGCACAGAATATGCTCTAAAAATAACGATAACACAATGAAATCCGATGCACAGTTGAACTGTACATATGGGCACGGTTCATAAGCGACATTCGTCTAAGAACTTGTCTTGGGAGATGCAAATAACAGATAAATATTCAAACACCTGAATTCTAACCTTCGTGAAACAAAGATCAAGTGGCATTCACGCCCTGTGGCTTTGATAACGAAGGTGAGGGCAATTGAATCCTGCTTGTAAGTCGAGATGCCTACAATAGAGACTAGTATAAGCATGCGGGGATGCGCGAACTTTCTGACCTTTCTTCAAATTTCGCCTATTTGGCTTATAAGGATTAGCTTAATTTCCTTGTGTTATTTTATTGTTTTTTCATGTTTTTTTTAAAATAAATAAGACTTTTTAAACTTATGACGTTCGTTAAGATTGCTTGCATTGTAAATATCGTGACACGCGTGCACTTTGAGACAAGTAAACAAATAACTAAAAACAGAGAATAAATTGAAATTAGTTATTGATTACTATTTCGACGTAAAGGAACCTAGAACCATTTGCTTTTCAGTCCGGTATGGTAACTGCACCAAAGGTACGAGTTATTTAATCCAATAAGGGAAAATAATTTTCAGTCAAATCTAGCTTCCTTTTAGCTTAAATTAATTTTAGCAATCCTTGAAGGCGTATCTGGAAGTGTATATAATTTTTGTATCTATTTTATACATTCGCAGAATTTGAGTAGAAACCCAAAGATTAATGTTTTTACTAGTCGCTTATATTCTTTCCAAAGAGACATATTTATAACTATGAACATTTACAGTCCCAAAAGCTTAATTGAGTTTAGCTACTGCAGAAAAAACAAAGAAATGAAATGATCCTAAAATAAGGGATTGCTCACATCGTATGAATCACAATGGTAATAAATGAGTCGTCACGTTTGTTTCAGCTAGGTACAATTAAGTTAATGTAATTTTATTATTGCAGTAGGTACATTGTAGTACTATCTACTATCTACTATCCATATTCAGATTTTTTTTTAAATATTTCAAAAGTGCAATAACCTAAATTAAATTTTAATTTAGTTACGCAAAGGTATGTGAGGAAAGAAAAATACAGATCTGTATGGATGTATGGAGCGTTTTTATGTAGTCCTAAGGGTCCACAACGTATCTGTGATGGACCTCATCTAGGACTCTTGTTCAATTTGCCCCTAACCAACAATAACCCCTTTAAACCAGATGAAATACTGAGCTGCTGTTGTAGAGAGCTGTTGCCATTGCATACATTAATTTTTGAAGGTGGTAGAACCCTTTGTGATTCGACTCCAGCGGCACCACCACCACACTTATTTCTGCCTCACAACAGCAGTGCTAAGCGCCACTGTGTTCTGGTTTGAACGTTGTGGTAAAAGAGACATACATTTTCTAGGCGTTCCAGCTTAGTCCTCAGTTTTAGCTACGCATCTGTGGCCGATCTCAGGTAGGAATATCTAATCGTATCTGGGGTTGATTACAGATGTCCATGGGCGGCAGTAGCCTCTTACAATCACGTGGACTGCATGCTCGTCTGCTACAATAATGCTAAACAGCATAAAAATAGTCAAAATAAGTATAACAAACGGACAAATCATCTAAAAATACATGATATTTCATACTACGTAGAAGTTGTAGTGATTTTATCTACGTGTGGATAACCTCAGAAGTCAATAGGACTCGTGACGAAGGAATGAGTTGAGCAAACTAAGCCGTTTTATCATTTTAACACCTCTTTATCATCTAAGCCTGTAAATACGTATTAGTACATGTATATTAAATGATCGGTATGTGAGCCCTTGGTGACATTAGAAGAGATCAATGTTTATTTTATTCTCCAATCGTAGTATTTTTTGTTATTATAATTAAAAATAATTATATAAATAAAAAAATGTATGTTTAAATATTTCCCATGTCACTCTCATAATTTAAAATAATCCAGAGACACCTCATTTTATGTTATTTTTTTTCCTTTGGTATGGTCTACAGAACAAACGGGTCTTCATACATACGAGTACACAATGAAATACGTACATACGCTACAAAAACAGAATTCTCTGGGAATAAAAGGGAGTCAATATACTCTTTTAATATATAACTCAAGAGAAGCTCAAAGCTCTACATAGATGTTTTTCAGTTCTCAGCAACTCTGGTTATGTCCACAAATTGGTGGTACCTTGAATGAGTTGGTTAATTTACCTTATTTAGTTACATAGAAACCTCTCTAGCTATTCCTTATATCTGTTGTAAAATTTGAATACTGATTTGATTAACATTAAAAAAGGATTTCTGAAAATTATTCGCCTATGAGCGCAGTCTTGATTCATGATTACTGAATCAAAATTCTAAGTCATTCGCCTGACTAACAATTAAGTGATCTCATAATTCGTCTAAATAATAAAAAAAAAACATACTGGAAATACCATTGTTTAAACACGTTTGTAGGTGTGTACATACACATACTTAATCGTCATGTTAGTTTAGTTTTATTAACAACGTAAGTTTGCGGTAGCGGTAAGGGTGATACACACAAAGGGTGATAAACACACGAGAGACAGTTCGTGTCGGTGACTCTTGCCGACGTGGGCGGTTATTGGCGACAGGTGACGGCAGTTTCTGGCAACGGGCCTGTCGAAGACCGTAGGCGACGATCGTCAACTGTCAAACGGCGACTTATCGGTGGTCTTTCGTAGGCAGTCGGCGACGGTTATCTAATTACCTCCCTTAGCTCACTCTGGTAGCAATGCATCTTTCACCGACCTGTTATAGAACTTCGAACTTATTCGCTATAATAAGTATCTATGAATGACAGCGACTACCCTAAAGTGATCTGCATTTTCGTTTCCTGCTATAATACCATAAATAAAACTATTTGCATAAACATAAGGAGCTATGAGTCAATCCCGTGACAGATTACAGTAATACCCACTGACTCAAGATACATCGGTTAAAACGAGCGGCACCGTCAGGATAAAAGGAAGATTTGTGCAAAAAGAAGTATTAATGCATTAGGGATGTGGTTAGATGGAAATACCGTGAATGAAAAAGTTGTAAGTCAATAGGGTTGTGTTTTCATCAGTAGGCATTAGACTGTTCTTAAAAAATGAGAATTGAGGACCTAATTTTTATTCCTTAATTAGCAACTTAGAAAAAGAAGGTACTATGTTCGGTTGTGTATTTTTCATGATAGAGACCAATATAAAAAAAAGTATAATGTTTTTTTTTAAAATGTTTAAAATTACTTAGACTTTATTGGAAAATTACTTAATTATCGTAAGTACATGTTTGTGACACAATTAAATATATGTAATTAAAAAGTAATTAAATAACACATGCCAGCCCTAGGTTGTCTATATTTACATTAAGTTTGCATCACACATTAGACTGAGTCAGATGAACTGAAACATTGCGGAGAAACAAAATTATCTTGCTCATCGTGACTGCACAATATGTTCTTGTTCACTTTATTTCTTCGGTCAAATAGAAGCGACGTCAGACGCGGTTTTCAGTGCAAATTTAAATTAGGATCGATATTATACAACGAAAACGCGTTTGTTTCATACATTACATTGAAATGATTATGAACATTTACAACGAAATACGTAAAGTAGACCTCCATTACAAACACACATATCTTGTAATATAATTTATATTTAAATTAAAAATACTCACTAATAATAGTAAATATAAAATAACGCGTTCTCAATCATAGCCTCACACTAGGTTTTTTCTATGTCGTGGAGGATATGTGCACATGCAAAGATGAATACACAAGCACCCACATGCAAAACTAATATCTAAATTCATCATTCAGTACCCTTACCACGAGTTTTCAAAACATCCCACAATTTTACGTTACGTTTACTCAATCCATTTTTCTGTTCCGTTTGCGTAGTAGACTGAGTAACAATAAGTAAGTGCTCAAGTCTTTTTGTCTGCCTTATATGTTCGCAAAAAAAGACAAACACAATGCGCCATTTGTCAATTTAGACATTTAATGTTACGTTACTGTCACTATAGTTTGCTGATATAATCCGCTAGGCACGCTGATTGGAAATTGTATGGACAAATACGTAAACAAATACCAAAACAGTCATATTTTTCAAAACGTAAAAACTCATGGTAAGGGTACAGATATATTTCCGGCCGGGATTCGAACCCAGAACCCACTGCATGTCAGACCGATTTGATGACTTCGCCACACGAGTCGTCATTTACCTATCATTGTGAAGGTGGTAATGATAATATACCGTAATTAATATTAATTGCTTAGTAATTATATAATGCTTTTCTTTTTCTTTCATAAACCGCCGGTGATAAGAATTAACTTGCATAACTTTATTTCTTAAGAAACAATTATGTTTGTGACTGTGACGTGACTTGCAGACATTTAATGAATAAAGTGTATATAATAATATAAATAACTACGAATATAACTTATTGTAAGTAAGATTGAAAGATGGTAGAGCTATTATGTTTATAGGTGAAGTACCTCCACATCATTCATTTGTATTGTGAAGAAAGAAAGAAACGTTTATTCCAAAATAACTACCATAATAATATAACTAGTAAATATGAAAACTATAGTAGTGTAGTATTTCTGAGTTTCGATGGAAAAATATGGATTTTTTATAATATAGGAGTAGCAGACGAGCATGCAGTCCACCTGATGGTAAGTGGCTACTGCTGCCCATGGATATTTGTAGTCAACCCCAGATAGGATTAGATATATAGATCTGAGGTCGGCCATAGATGCACCGCTACCCTTGAGGACTAAGCTGGAACGCCTCGGAAAAGTATGACTCCCTTACCATACCCTTCAAAACGGAACACAGCAGCGCCTAACACTGCTGTTATAAGGCAGATATGGGTGTGGCGGTGGTGCCGCCGGAGTCGAACCACAAAGGGTTCTACCACCTTCAAAACCGTCAGACTTGCAACTGAAGCTACCATCTTAATCATCAAGTGTGGCTACTGTGATTGACCTCAGGTAGATTGTGATGTAAATGAAGTTGGTCAGAGAAGGCCACCTATAGGTGGCAGTGACTAAACATTACAGACAGCAAGTTCATCGCTACTCCAATTTAATAGATATAAATAGTTAATCCTCCCGATAGTAAATTATAACCTAAAAATATTTTTGCTTACCACCGATATCTAAGCAGAAACTGTAGGGATATAGGAACTGGGCCTTAGTCAATTTGTTTCGAAACTTCGTTTATTATGCCTAAACATCGTTCAACAAACAGATGACTCATTAGCCGAACTCATTTACCAAATTAAACAATAGTTTTCCGCGTATGCACAATACAAAGCAGAAGTATCAATGGATGACATGGTAATACAATGTTCATAGAATTCAAGGATTTCAATTTGAAATAAAGTTGTTTTGTAAAAATGGTTTTCCTTATGTAAAAGAGATTCTTTTAATACTGTACCACATTGCGCAGTAGTTATTGTAAGTGCAAAGAGTTTCAGGTTCAATTTCCATTGCAAATTACTTAGTGTTTTGTTTTTGGATTTGCTTTTATGTGATCTATCTTACCTCTACCAATTCGCACTTGGCCAGTGCGGTGGACCATGGCCTAATTGGCCCTTCTTATTAAGAGAGTAGACTCGTGCCCAGCAGTGGGTCAGTAACGGGTTGATGATGATGAGGATCTATCTTAAAATGTATCAATTATAAGTTACTTTATATTTGAATTCCAAGAACTGGAATTTCTTTGAAATAGTGTTAGTCCTTCAAACTCTATAATTGTAGCGCTCGATGTTTATAGCGACAGTTACTCGATAATATATTACAATATAAGATGTAGTTAAATGGCTATAAATAGGTACTCTATAATTTCTGACGGTTTTTATAAACGGAATATTCTTTTTGTAATATTTTCTACTCAATTAGTATGTAATACGTAATTGCAGTATGCAATTATTTGTAAAATCTTTTCAATATTGGTCAATAATTATTTTTATTACCTAAATAAATAGCTAATAACAATAGTGTTAAGCGCTGCTGTTTTCAGCGTTGAAGGATGTGGTAAGATCCGAGGCGTTTCAACTCAGGAAGGCTATGTTGCAACGCCTGGTAGTAACAATGCATCTGTAGCCAACCCCAATTAGTACTCTAACTTAATCTCTCTGACTACTAAACTAAACTAAACTAAACTAAACTCTGTCTAGGGACATAATAGTAGCCATTTACGGGACTGCATGGTCATTTGCATACTTATAAAAAAGTTGAAAAAAGTGTGACGGTGGTGCCTCCGCACTGGAATATTCTACAACTATTTAACATAGCAAATTATTGTCAAAGGCAATATAAACTCATTCTATAGGACTGACGCTAGCAAATCATAATAGCAAATCAAATTAACTTGACGTTGTACGTCATAGATAATAACATTGTTAGAACCATTGTTTTGCTTACAATAAGATAAATCCACAATAGGCGTAGCTATCACTCATAGTGATTTGACACGTGTGTTTATGTATGAATTGACATTAAGTTACTGGCTGCTCATTAAATACATGTCTGAAAAAGAAATTAAGTCTTCGGGTCTCTTCGTGTGTCTTCGTGGGTAATTATGTTCCCTTTAATTTTGAATAAATACCCTAAGACAAAATTCACTCACTCATAAACCATTAAATTTAGACCATGACGTAGGTACCCACTCAGGGAAGGCTTTTGAATATTCCACCCTTAAGGGGTTGAGAAATTGTATGAAAACCTGCTGGTTTTGCGTCAAGCATCACTTCAATGATTGTTTCAGTATTTGGTTATGTGGTAGGCGTAATAATGTATGTTTTAATATTATTGAAAATTCAACCCTTAAGGGGCTAAAGTGAAAAATGTATAGCGTACGGCGCGTACAAAGTTGCGTGTAAAAGTTGGTAATAAATAAAAATACCGCTAACTATCCATATCGGTTAGTAATATCTAATAACTTTTATAAATTGCTTCTTATTCATGTTTTTAATAACAAAGATCTTAATCAAAATTGCATCCGGTTTTGAAATAATAAGCATAGAATTATCTAAATAATATTCCAATATTTACGTAATTGGACGTTAATTTTTATTTTTTCTATTAAGTTACAATTGGTATTACGCAATTTATTATAATGTTATTTATGTTTAATAATATGGTACAGATGCGTATAATTGCATAACAATACCTTTATAATGGTTTTATTAGAAAAGAACGAGACCGATTTTTTATTTCACTCAATCCGAGCTCTCAGAATGAGAGAATCCCAGGCCACGTCGTCATCAAACTATGACTGTCCCATTGCTGGGCACGGGTTTTCTCTCAGAATGAGAAGGATTATTCGTTTTATTTAGGTACATACGTATTATAGATCATATATTATTTCATATCACAGTGAAGGAAACCATCGTGAGAAAACCGGAAAGTTAATTTAAAGGAGTGTGAAGTCTACCAAAACAAATTTGAGTATCATTGCGGACTATGACTGAACTATTCTAACACTGACAGGAGATTCGTGAACAGCAGTGGGGTCTTAATTGTTTGACGAAATTAGGTACTTAAGCCTTATTTTAAAATATGATACAATTTTCCACAATATATATGTAATAATATTCTCACGATTTCAAACACTAAGTGATGCTAAATTTTGTTTAACGATGTTTACACTTGAGATTGAAATGGTTTAAGTGATTTGTTAATTGGTTGTGTATATGTTGGTAGCACGTAACGTAACTTTGTATGCAAATAACTTCTTAGGATATATCTCAGTCGTATTCTCGTCTAAATATAAATAGTTCAATTATTTTTCATAACAAAGATAGGTTTAAACTAGTATCTGACCGAATGGGAAATGACATTTAATCATTCTTTTTCACGTTTCAAAGGACAATTTTGATTCTTGTTGATATAGTATTTTAGAATAAACCAGATTACCTTTACCAAGTAGATACGTTTGAGATTGCTTTTATGTAGAATGGATATGATCGGTCCATGTATGCATGCATGTTGATCGATGAAAAGATATCAGCGTATTGATCATCATAATGATCAAATATCAGAAGGATGAGGATATATAAATGCATATCAGTTGAATTTATCATTTACTAGGATCCGGCCGAGCTTCGACGGGTAACTGTGTGTACTTGCGTTTCGATGAGCTGTTTCGATGAGATGAGATGTTTAAATTTACTTAAACATTTTTTGTGTTGTACTGATATTTAATATATGTTACGCAGACTTTTTTATTTATTACCAATCAGCGTCATACTTCTGGCAATTTACACAAAACTAATACAGCTAATCGTTACCCATAAGCCTGCCAGCGCGGTAAACTAAAAAAAATACTGACCGGATTATGCGGTTTACCTTATCTGTAAATGGTATGGTGTGTGATTTATCGCGTTCCAATAGACATATGCGGCAAAAAACATTATTTTATAATTTATAATTTATGACATTATTTTAGCCCTATCCATGCTAAAACACTAGTCTATTATTTGCCCCATGAAATGATTCCTGCTACATATGAGACCTGTTACTGATGCATTACGCAGATCGTGGAAAATTAAAAATATAAGTTAAAACTAGCAGAACCCGCGGCTTCGCCCGCGTAAAACAATATTATATGACATACAAATAATCGTAAATTTGTACCTAACAATTTTAACGATAAAGAAGCATTAATATTTAATTAATGTAAGCTTTTTTTTCGTCACTGTGAACCTAAATTGGTCAAGCTTTCTTCAGAAACATACACAAAAACTCTAATTAGTGGACTGTAATGAAACCTTTTTTAAATATAAGTTTCATGTAGGATACAATAATTATTATTTACACTATTAAATAGGAACCGTCCATGTTATATGGGGCCTTACATACAGCGGTTCTTTCCAGGGTCTCTGGCTGGGCGGTTAGAGCTCCTATTCTTGCCGCCCGCAACTCCAGAAGTCCCCCTTTAGTCTCGTACGACAGGCACGGTATACTGTAGCCCTGTTCTAACCCAAAATTTTAATCCAAGGTCTATGTATCTACCACATCACCATCACTAATCCACGCATACCCACCACAACCATGCCCCACGGTAGGACAAAATGTTGGCACGCAGTGTGTCCAAAGTAGTTGCGATGTACCTAATCAGTATACCAAAATGTAGGCTAAATTGAATAAACATACGCATTATCATATATGAAATTTGCACCCCTTCAACGTTGTCGTGTATTTGTCTGAATAGACGTTATCTGAAATTTCACTTTTCTAACTTCGAACCTAAAAGATTCCCGTATACATACATATAACACTTCTTTTACCTCCTTAGTAGAGTTTCAAAAACATTCCTATATACATATGCATCAATAGATATTTTATCAGCAAATTTCTGAAAGATAATATTCAACACCAACGGTCGGCAACCCAACACCCACGGGTGGTGTATGGCCCGCGACTTTCCCTTGTGGCCCGCGGGTCTGCACATTACTAATAATTGGCCAAGTGCAAGTCAAACCCGCACCTGGAGCCCCCGTACAACCAAAATTTTATTTTTTTTTAAATTCTAGTATTTAATATTGCAGCAGCCATTAAAGTACACACATTGTGAAAATTTGAACTGTCTACCTTTAACAAAGGTTCAAAAGTTAGTTGGAAAAATATCGAATAACAGTTTGTGTTGTATGGGGACCTCTTTTTGTTTTCAACTTTTTTTTTATTATTATTTGTTGTTATAGCGGCCACAGTTATGCATCCTCTGTAAGAATTTCAAATCTATCTATTACAGTTCCAGAGATAGAGCGCTGTGACACACGGACAGACGGACAGACAGCGAAGTCTTAGTAATAGGGTTCCGTTTTTATCCTTTAGGTACGGAACCTTAAAAAACCGCTGTTCTGCACTTCAGCACGCGCAATACATTCCCATGTTAAAAAAATATGTTACGTCGGCCCGTGGAATTTCGCCCTACACTAAACTTCTCTGCTTTTTTCTTCTATGTTATTTTTCAGACACGCCAAAGGAAGTAACTTCAATAACGGTTTTTAAAGAAACTTTCTTTACTAATAGTACCCTAATGGGGTTGATTGTTGAGTTGCTAAAAATGCTGAAACAGATGTGTAAACAGAAAGGCATAATGCATACACCCTTTTATAGCCGTTTTAAGGGTTGCTCTAAAAAAACAGTGACTCAGATGCTTTATTGAGTCTAATGATAATTTTTCATAGTGGTTGCTTCCGAATTAACGGATTATAAAATAAAGTTCCAACCCCTATTAACCAACCTTAAGGGTTGATTTTCAAAAAATGGACAAATAAGTGATATATTATTTACAACCAGAAAGCAAAATACCAAATTTTAACGACTTCGCTTCAAAATCTGCGGACTTCTAAACGAAGTTTCTACCCTCTTAAGGGTAGATTTTCCATAAATGGTGTTAATAAAGTTTTATCATTCCCAACCAGAAAGCCAATTACCATTTTTTACAGTCCTTGCTTCCAAATTAACGGTTTTTAAAATAAAGTTCCATCCCCTATTAAATGTCCTTAAGGGTTAATTTTTCAAAAACGGTGTAATAGGTGTTCTATTATTTTCAATCAGAAAGCAGAATACTAATTTACATAGAATTTGCTCTAAAATCTGCGAAATCCTAAACGGAGTTTCTACCCCTATTTTATCCTCTTAAGGGTAGATTTTCCATAAACGTTGTTAAAGAAGATCTATTATTCCGTACCAGAAAGCTAAATCCTATTTTTACAGTCCTTGTTTCCAAATAAACTGATTTTAAAATAAATTTTCATCCCCTTTTAAACAACCTTAAGTGTTGATTTTCCAAAAACTGTGAAATACGTGTCCTAGTATTTTGAATCATAAAGCCAAATAACAATTTTCATAGACTTTGCTTAAAAAGCCGCGGACTTCTAAACGAAGTTTCCACCCCTATTTTACCTTCTTAAGGGTAGATTTTCCATAAACGGTGTTGAAGAAGCTCTATTATTTTGAACCACAAAGCTAAATGCTATTTTTAAAATCCTTGTTTCCAAATTAACGGATTTTAAAATAAATGTATATTCCCTATTAATCGAACTTAAGGGTTGTTTTTCCAAAAATGGTGAAATATGTATTTAATAATTTTCTATCGAAAACCCAAATACCGATTTTCATACAGTTTACATCAAAACTGGGGGACTTTCATACAAACTAACAACCCTTATTTAACCCATATAAGGGTTGATTTTCCAAAATCGGTAGAATTAAAGTTCCATTATATCTAATCAGTAAGGCAATGACTAACTTTCGTAGTGCTGGCTTTCAAATTGGCAAATTCTAAAATAAGCTGTCAACCCCTATTTATCAACTTAAGGGTTGATTTTCCAAAAACGATTAAATATATGTTTAATTATTTTCTACCAAAATGCTAAATACAGATTTTCATAGAGATTAGATCAAAACTGGGGGATTTTCATACAAAATTACAACCCTTCTTTAACCCACATAAGGGTTGATTTTCCATAAACAGTAGAATTAAAGTTCCGCTATATCTAACCAGTAAAGCAATGGCTAACTTTCATAGTGCTGGCTTTCAAAATGGCAAATTTTAAAATAAGCTGTCAACCCTTATTTTACCAACTTAAGGGTTGATTTTCCAAAATTGGTGAAATAGGTATTTAATTATTTTTAATCGAAACCCCAAATACCGATTTTCATAGAGTTTACATTAAAACTGGGGGAATTCCATACAAACTTACAACCCTTATTTGACCCACATAGGGGTTGATTTTCCAAAAACGGTAGAACTAAAGTTCTATTATATCTAACCAGTAAAGCAATGGCTAACTTTCATAGTGCTGGCTTTCAAAATCGCAAAATTTAAAATAAGCTATCAACCCCTATTTAACCACCTTTAGGGTTGATTTTGAAAAAACCCTTAGATTAGATTTTTATTACTTTAAATTAGAAAGCTAAATACCAATTTTCATCCAGTTTGCTTTAAAACTGACGGACTTTCATACTAACTTTCAACCCCCATTTAACCCCCTTAATGGTGGAATATCAAAAAATCCGTTCTTAGTGCGCATCTTCTACATTATAAAATGAAGCTATATTCCAAATTTCATGATTGTAGCTTCAGTAGTTTAGTCAAAACCTTGATTAATACGTTTTGAACGTGAGTATCTTTTCGCTTTTATATATATAGATTATAATAACTTAGTTTCTAAATTACTTACGATGCCCATCGTATATTTAAGTACAACTCCGTAGCATGTACCTGTAACACACATTTTTTGTTATCATTATTTGGCATATGTATTCAATTGCACATGAACACATAGGTATAGGTGAAGTGACTTTAGTAACAACTTAAAATTTTTGTAGTGGGTCAAACTAAAGTCACTTTGTAAGTCACATTCAATATAGTACGATACACACTCGAATATTAAATAAAAAATCTTAAAGTTCTGTACATCATAACACTACTTTAGCTTAAAATAACGTCTGTGAATCTGCAATTCGATTTAGTCCTCTATTTTTTTCATACATAAGAATCACATTAATTTAGACCAGAGTCAGTGATTCATTTGAAAAAGGATCTGTATTTAATAAATACAGAACAAATACAATTTATATTTGATTATCGCTTACGCATAAAGCTAGATCCTTATCCTTATGTTAATGTATGTCGTTTATCCTAGACCGAGGATAAATTAAACATGTTACATATAAAATAGATACAGATCGAATAATAATTATAATTCGATATTAATTATCAGAAGACAATGGTCGTAAGCTAATACGCGGTTCTCTAATTGCCGAAATCTTGTCTATCTCTAAAAGTATCATAAATATGACAATTGAAAACAGCACTTTATTATACTGCCGTGTTACCGAAAAAAGGCACAACTTACATTTTTTGGTAAATTTAGTTATATATATATATTCGGAAATAGGAAAAAAAGGTCTATCTGCCTGTTTTTTTGTGGATTTTTTATCTAAATTTTTAACAGAGATAGCATAAGTTTAAAGGGGACATCTGCACCATTTTTTAAGTTTTCTATACTAATATTATAAAGAGGAAAACTTTGTTTGTTTGTTTGATTGTAATGAATAGGCTCAAAAACTACTGGACCGATTTTAAAAATTCTTTCACCATTCGAAAGCTACATTATCCACGAGTAACATAGGCTATATTTTGTATGAAATATATTTGATAAATAGATTTTGAGGCTGTACAAAGTTTGCCGGGTCAGCTAGTATTACAGTAAAAGGGCATATTGTGAGATATTACTGTTATTTCACCTTTTCATTTTTATTATATTTCATAGAACAGGCATAACTGACGTACGTTAAATATAAAAGGCTTATGTGGCAATTATGCTTATTTTTTAGTAAAAGTGCCTTTTCATGGTAACATTTTAAATGTTTACCCAATTTTTTACAATTAATAGGCATATTTGGTTATATGTGCCTTTTATACGTAATATTGGTATTTTAATGTTAATTTTTATTTTAAGTTAAAAATAAATATGCTCATTAAGTATATCCATTAAAATTAAAAATATTATATAACTTTCGTAGTATGCATACTTAATAAATGCAACTTTTAACTTTTACACAATTCAGAAAAAAACACTTTAAACGTGTTATATTAACAAAATTAAAAAAATATGTTAATCTCGATTTTCTCAACATTTGCAAAATGTTAGTTGTGCCTTTTGTAATTGCGACGGTAGTATTTATTTATTTATTTATAAAATAAATACACAGTTTAACAAGATACACAAAAATACAGTTCAAGTAGGTATACAGTCTTACTAAAATTATTCACAATCATATTATGCCAGAGGAAATGATAGTATGGTATACGTATATATGTATCTCAGCAGGTTATCAGATATAATTCTGTTTTTTTACCTACGTAACTTTATCGCTAAGTGTTAAAAAAATGGAATTTATTTTTAAACAATAGTGAGAATATATACTACAACAATGATTTCGCAAACAAATGTACGTTTCGGTCAGCAATACAACAATATTTGTCATAGCTTATTGACATATATATAGGTTATTTCATATGTAGAATAACAAAAATCACACACCTCAAAACACTTACATGATAAAATCACTAGAACTATTTAAAGAGCAAACAATTTTAAACGCACAAAACTCAGTTACACAGTGTAAATAATGTGTTGATATGTACCTATTTCTATTGATAATTCCTGCTGCAATAATTAAATGATACAATCACGGTACTATAGGTAAGTAAGAATAATTGAGAAAAATCCTCAAGCAAATTAATTCCATCGCAGAAAATAATTGTGAATGAAGGTAGTTCTAAAATTTCTGTGCGACCTGTACTTGCTACTACTTAAACTATAGACTTAAACCATCAACCAACATTATTTATTTTGTACATAGAAATAATTTGTTAATATTTTTTTTTTTTTTTTATTTCTAAAATGATAGTATTCCTTATTATCTAAACTAGGCCGTGCCTGTATCTTAGACAATAAATCCTTCCATACATTTCGAACAATAAATTTTAATATTATGCTGACTGGGATCTTTATTTGCGTTTGCCACGTTAAACAAATGGTCTCATATGTAAACTGCGTATGACGGGAATATCTCTCTTAAGGAGATCTCCAAAAGAGTCCTACATGGCGTACTTTAATATTTATTGTACGCTCCACAATAATTATTTTATAGGAGAAAAAACTTTATATTTAAATGAGTTTGATATACACAATGACATACCCTTATCAAAGACTTAAAAATAAATTAATAATAATAGTTTAAGGCATTTAATGTATAATGTACGTACATTAAATGGCTGTATAGCGTAGAAGTTAGAATGAGTATAACATTAACACGATATATGCTGTACTACCGATGCGAAAAGGCGGGCGGGCTCCAGTTATCTATAAATACTTGTATTATCCTTCTTATATTTTTGTAATTAGTATATTTGCATTTCTTATTTTACGATGTCAAATAATTTTTCGATTTTATCATAACTCTGATTGTGAAGCCAATTACATAATTTTATTTTGCAGTTGATGTGGTTAAGGCTATAAATAGATAGTATTTTATTCAGTTTATTATATAAAAAAGGCCCAATAAAATGCTGAAATCTTTTTGCAAATGCAGAGTTAACTATTTGTAGCTCACATACTTTATTAATTCTACGTAATGAAATTGCATTAGCTGGGTCATATGGAATCTTACTATGTTGGTTTAATACAATATGTTTCACGAAAAGTTTCCTGATTGATAAGACACCGCAAGTCTCGTATAAAGTGTTAGTGGCAAAGGTAAAGGGTTTATTAATCATGACCTTGAGTAAGGCTCTCTGTGCTCTCTCTAGTTTTAATAAATACATCTTACCGGCGCCACCCCATATATACCCCATAGTATATAAAGCAACTATAGACCAAATAGTCTCCACTAGCTTATACGTAAATTGCAAAAAGCGTCATCAAATTCATTATAACTAGTAACATAATAGATATTCCCTGCTTGTCGAATTATAGTATCCGGTAGTATAAAAACTATGGTAGCACTTTGAATATCACCTGTAAATTATTAGCGAATAAATTTCGTGAGGAGCTACAAATATGGCAATCAGGATTCAGTTTCATATTGGTCAAAATATTTGTTCAACAAATTGGCGTGAACGTGAATTGTGAATCACGGACATCTTTTATACTTAAGTGCTAAGATATAAATCAATGGATGTGCCTGTTCACAGATATGATAACTGGGAACTGTGTCATTGAATAAGCGAGATCACTTAATACAAAACTTAGAAGAAAAATAAATTTATGTTGTGAATGATAAAAACAAATTATTTAATTAAAATAAAGTTACTTAATCGAAGATTTCGGTTTTTAAATATATTGCGTATTGCACATAGAAGCGACATGTGTAGGCGACGTGTGAATGCGGCGTCCGTTTAATATTTTCGTTCAAATTTAATTAGAGCGGCGCGCCTGCGTCACGTCGCCTCATTTATGATACATATACATATATATATATACATATACATATATATACATATATATATATATATATATGTATAAAGATAAATTAAATTTCAAATTTGGATTTAGAATAGTATAGTTTAAAGACAATGTAACGTTTTACGTATTATAATGGTAATGAAAAATCTTGTGCACTCCTTCGAGAGGGTTAGACATAATTAACATAAGGCGCGAGCGGAATGAAAATGCATCTCTTTTCATTAATTTTCATCAACATCATCATCATTTCTAAATATGTATATATATATATATATATGTATATATATGTATATGTATATATATATATATATATATATGTATATATATATGTATATATATATATATATATATATATATATATATATATATATATATATGTATAAAGATAAATTAAATTTCAAATTTGGATTTAGAATAGTATAGTTTAAAGACAATGTAACGTTTTACGTATTATAATGGTAATGAAAAATCTTGTGCACTCCTTCGAGAGGGTTACACATAATTAACATAAGGCGCGAGCGGAATGAAAATGCATCTCTTTTCATTAATTTTCATCAACATCATCATCATTTCTAAATATGATATCATAAATGAGGCGACGTGACGCAGGCGCGCCGCTCTAATTAAATTTGAACGAAAATATTAAACGGACGCCGCATTCACACGTCGCCTACACATGTCGCTTCTATGTGCAATACGCAATATATTTAAAAACCGAAATCTTCGATTAAGTAACTTTATTTTAATTAAATAATTTGTTTTTATCATTCACAACATAAATTTATTTTTCTTCTAAGTTTTGTATTAAGTGATCTCGCTTATTCAATGACACAGTTCCCAGTTATCATATCTGTGAACAGGCACATCCATTGATTTATATCTTAGCACTTAAGTATAAAAGATGTCCGTGATTCACAATTCACGTTCACGCCAATTTGTTGAACAAATATTTTGACCAATATGAAACTGAATCCTGATTGCCATATTTGTAGCTCCTCACGAAATTTATTCGCTAATAATTTACAGGTGATATTCAAAGTGCTACCATAGTTTTTATACTACCGGATACTATAATTCGACAAGCAGGGAATATCTATTATGTTACTAGTTATAATGAATGTGATGACGCTTTTTGCAATTTACGTATAAGCTAGTGGGGACTATTTGGTCTGTAGTTGCTTTATATACTGCCGTCGCAATTACAAAAGGCACAACTAACATTTTGCAAATGTTGAGAAAATCGAGATTAACATATTTTTTTAATTTTGTTAAAAAAACACGTTTAAAGTGTTTTTTCTGAATTGTGTAAAAGTTAAAAGTTGCGTTTATTAAGTATGCATACTACGAAAGTTATATAATATTTTTAATTTTAATGGATATACTTAATGAGCATATTTATTTTTAACTTAAAATAAAAATTAACATTAAAATACCAATATTACGTATAAAAGGCACATATAACCAAATATGCCTATATATTGTAAAAATTTGGGTAAACATTTAAAATGTTACGATGAAAAGGCACTTTTACTAAAAAATAAGCATAATTGCCACATAAGCCTTTTATATTTAACGTACGTCAGTTATGCCTGTTCTATGAAATATAATAAAAATGAAAAGGTGAAATAACAGTAATATCTCACAATATGCCTTTTTACTGTAATACTAGCTGACCCGGCAAACTTTGTACAGCCTCAAAATCTATTTATCAAATATATTTCATACAAAATATAGCCTATGTTACTCGTGGATAATGTAGCTTTCGAATGGTGAAAGAATTTTAAAATCGGTCCAGTAGTTTTTGAGCCTATTCATTACAATCAAACAAACAAACAAAGTTTTCCTCTTTATAATATTAGTATAGAAAACTTAAAAAATGGTGCAGTTGTCCCCTTTAAACTTATGCTATCTCTGTTAATTTTGTAGCTAAAAATCCACAAAAAAATCAGGCAGATAGACCTTTTTTTCCTGATTCCGAATATATATATATATAACTAAATTTACCAAAAAATGTAAGTTGTGCCTTTTTTCGGTAACACGGCAGTATAATAAAGTGCTGTTTTCAATTGTCATATTTATGATACTTTTAGAGATAGACAAGATTTCGGCAATTAGAGAACCGCGTATTAGCTTACGACCATTGTCTTCTGATAATTAATATCGAATTATAATTATTATTCGATCTGTATCTATTTTATATGTAACATTTTTAATTTATCCTCGGTCTAGGATAAACGATATTCATTAACATAAGGATAAGGATCTAGCTTTATGCGTAAGCGATAATCAAATATAAATTGTATTTGTTCTGTATTTATTAAATACAGATCCTTTTTCAAATGAATCACTGACTCTGGTCTAAATTAATGTGATTCTTATGTATGAAGAAAAATAGAGGACTAAATCGAATTGCAGATTCACAGACGTTATTTTATGCTAAAGTAGTGTTATGATGTACAGAACTTTAAGATTATTTATTTAATATTCGAGTGTGTATCGTACTATATTGAATGTGACTTACAAAGTAACTTTAGTTTGACCCACTACAAAATTTTTAAGTTGTTACTAAAGTCACTTCACCTATACCTATGTGTTCATGTGCAATAGAATACATATGCCAAATAATGATAACAAAAAATGTGTGTTACAGGTACATGCTACGGAGTTGTACTTAAATATACGATGGGCATCGTAAGTAATTTAGAAACTAAGTTATTATAATTTTAACTTATATTTTTAATTTTCCACGATCTGCGTAATGCATCAGTAACAGGTCTCATATGTAGCAGGAATCATTTCATGGGGCAAATAATAGACTAGTGTTTTAGCATGGATAGGGCTAAAATAAGTCATAAATGATAAATTATAAAATAATGTTTTTTGCCGCATATGTCTATTGGAACGCGATAAATCACACACCATACCATTTACAGATTAGGTAAACCGCATAATCCGATCAGTATTTTTTTTAGTTTACCGCGCTGGCAGGCTTATGGGTAACGATTAGCTGTATTCTTCATTAAAGTTTTGTGTAAATTGCCAGAAGTATGACGCTGATTGGTAATAAATAAAAAAGTCTGCGTAACATATATTAAATATCAGTACAACACAAAAAATGTTTAAGTAAATTTAAACATCTCATCTCATCGAAACAGCTCATCAAACCGCAAGTACACACAGTTACCCGTCGAAGCTCGGCCGGATCCTAGTAAATGATAAATTCAACTGATATGCATTTATATATCCTCATCCTTCTGATATTTGATCATTATGATGATCAATACGCTGATATCTTTTCATCGATCAACATGCATGCATACATCGACCGATCATATCCATTCTACATTATAAAAGCAATCTCAAACGTATCTACTTGGTAAAGGTAATCTGGTTTATTCTAAAATACTATATCAACAAGAATCAAAATTGTCCTTTGAAACGTGAAAAAGAATGATTAAATGTCATTTCCCATTCGGTCAGATACTAGTATAAACCTATCTTTGTTATGAAGAATAATTGAACTATTTATATTTAGACGAGAATACGACTGAGATATATTCTAAGAAGTTATTTTCATACAAAGTTACGTTACGTGCTACCAACATATACACAACCAATTAACAAATCACTTAAACCATTTCAATCTCAAGTGTAAACATCGTTAAACAAAATTTAGCATCACTTAGTGTTTGAAATCGTGAGAATATTATTACATATATATTGTGGAAAATTGTATCATATTTTAAAATAAGGCTTAAGTACCTAATTTCGTCAAACCATTAAGACCCCACTGCTGTTCACGAATCTCCTGTCAGTGTTAGAATAGTTCAGTCATAGTCTGCAATTATACTCAAATTTGTTTTGGTAGACTTCACACTCCTTTAGAGACCTTTAAATTAACTTTCCAGTTTAACTAGAGACGACTTTCCAATTTAATTAGAGCGGCGCGCCTGCGTCACGTCGCCTCATTTATGATATCATATTTAGAAATGATGATGATGTTGATGAAAATTAATGAAAAGAGATGCATTTTCATTCCGCTCGCGCCTTATGTTAATTATGTCTAACCCTCTCGAAGGAGTGCACAAGATTTTTCATTACCATTATAATACGTAAAACGTTACATTGTCTTTAAACTATACTATTCTAAATCCAAATTTGAAATTTAATTTATCTTTATACATATATATATATATATATATATATATATATATATATATATATTTATTTCTTATGTGCGTGTGTATATCACTGAACTCCTCCAAAACGACTGGACTGATTTTGATGAAATTTGTTGTGTGTGTTCAAGGGGACTTAAGAATGGTTTAGATTCACAATTTAGTCCGTGGGAAAAGGTTTTTTTAATTAATTTTTAATTCGTAAGTAGTTGTAGAATCGGAAACTATGCATTTGATCAAGTGATGTTCTTTAGCAAATGTGTTGTCTAAGAGCCCACGAGGGTTTGGGAGTTGGTAAGACCAATTTTCGACAGATGGCACCACTGTCATTCCAATGCAGGTACAAATTTTCCGTTTTATGTATGTCATATTATTTCTCTAAAATGCGGGCGAAGCCGCGGGTAGCACTAGTAATAATATAAAAATATAGAATGGTCTTAGTATGGTAACGCATAATATCTGAAGCTCTGAGATTGATTATTACAAAGGCTTTAGTATTACATAAAATATTATACTATGTAGCACTTTAAAACTATAACATCAACAATATTTACTCCAATTTTTTACTAGCAACTATCAAACCGGCTTTTATCATACGGTCACGTGTTTAACATTTTGATGAACAAAAAAGAGTTCAAACGCAGGATCTAAAACCACCGTTAAGCGAGAATCATTACCATAGGAGGATCATGACCACTCGCATATGAGTAAGAATTATTATTATCATTGAAAACAAGTTTAGTCTGAGCATGTCTTATTGTGAATAAAACGTGTTAAATTTCTCGGATATCAGGCGCTGAGGATGTAAGAGTGGGACGCGACATGTGCGGACAAAAAAGGAATAAGAATAAGTAAGGAACTGTAAAGTAAAGTAAATGTAAGTACCTATATATTGTTGCAGGACAAACTGGAAGTTGGAATTGCAGATAACATGCCCATGGGTATTTAACTTTCTTTCTAAATGAATAAATAAAATTCTCACAATTTTATTCCTTATACAGGAGCATGCATATCCGAAAACAAGAGCACATTAGTCATTATACGAACGCAGACACATCCTTTTAGAGAGATTTAACCGTTATATAGGATCCCAGCGATCACTTTGGGACGGCCTGGTGGAATATACTCCAGTTTCCCCCAGGCGTGAGGAACCACCCAAGTGTAATAGTGGGACATAAAATTTTTTTTAACAAAAAATACAACCGAATTCTATGTCACTACAAAGTAAAAAATAATTGAAATAAATGTTGGTATAATACATATTTCTGAAGTCGGCGCTCTATATATTTCGTTGGATAACGATGTAAACACCGTGTCTAATATGAGCGCCGACTTCAGAAATATGTACTAAACCAACATTGATTGGAACCGCCCTGCTCGCTTAGTTTTATATTGTCTTATATGTCCCAACCTAACCTAACTAAATAGTCAATGATGAACTGGCTTGGCAATTTCATATGAACCGACACCAAATATCTTCAAACACAACTCAATTATTCCTATTGGTTGAGGAGTTACATATTTTGACTCCGAGCCATATTATCAGACCCTTAAATAGTCAATGATAAACTGGTTTTGCAATTTCATTAGAACCTACACTAAATATCTTCAAACAAAACTCAATTATACCCATCGGTTGAGGAGTTACATATTTTGTCTCCAGAACCCACTCTGATCCTCATCATATTTAAATGGGACCAACTTGTAGCAATTGTCCACACACGAAAGTAAAGGCGTTAAAATAGGTTCATAAACGGCGAAGTTATGGCTGTTATATTTACATGGTTGGAGGAGTTCTCCTTATTTTCTCCAGAACCCATCGATAGATCCTAACAATATTTAAATGAGACCAACTTCCAGCTCGTCTCTACACAATAAAAAAAGAATTATTAGAATCGGTCCACTAACGGCGGAGTAATTCGTGTACATACATAAAAAAAAGATACCGGCCGAATTGAAAACCACCTTTTTGAAGTCGGTTAAAAAGAATCGCATTAAGAAAAGCAAGGTATTAACTAAGGTGAAATGGTTCATATTAGTATCTCTGCTTCAATAAACTTTAAAACTTGAACACGACTATTATTAGCAATAACACGTTTTGTGGTGGATCCGTCTAAGTGGAATATACTATTCGTGATGTCTATTAAAATTATTTCAAACATTTACTCGAATTCATTTACTCTAAATCACGTGGACTTCTAATTAATAATGAAAAAACTCGCGGATGGTAAAAACGCCATAAAAAATATGGAAACAGCTAATTTACATAAAGTGGAAGGTAACTTGATCCGTTGAATCCCACTGCCATTTATAATCATGACCCGTATCACGGATAACCTTACAAATACATGATATAAATAAAAAATAACAGTGCATTAAGTTTATTCGCGAAAAATGTACAGCGAGTTACATGTGTGCGATTACCCTAATTTTATTGCGTCGATTTTATTCCTAACACTGATCTTAAGAGAATATTACTGTGAACCCTTTAAGACCAATGTACAGAGTTTAAAGTAAACATAGAGGTCTAAAGAGAGATACTCTCATCTAATACTACATCCTGTATCGTCTAATAATAACTTTACAAACATTTAACTGTTTTCAATATTTAAATATTTCTTTGATTTCATAGTCTTCCCTAAATATTTATAAGTACTTATAAATCATCTACTTATACCGAAACATCAATGAAAGCAGCATGTTAATAACTCGTTGTTATAAATACATATCTGATATCACTCATCATTTACATAAAAATCGCAACATTTGATAATTTACTGAATTAAATCCAAACCAACAACTTCAAAATCAAATAATTATCGTCTATCTTTTTACCCTGTATTCTAGTCGATAACATCAAAGTGTGGCCACGAAGTCAAAATAAACAAAACGCTATAACATTTTCACATGCGATAACAATAATACATAAATGTTTCACCATTTCACCTTAAGATAAACATTTATTCCAATCGTATTTATTGGAAAGGGCTATACTCGTACTAATAAATCAAACTAATGTTGATCTGCGTACAACCGTAACTACTCGGTCAAACCAAACCACCTTGTATGCGACCGCATGTCCAATACTTATGACACGGCACGGTTTCCGGTAGAAATGGTCTACCTTTAGAATAATATATTTAAATGCGACTGAACACATGGTTATTAATCACGACTTATCAAATTGTTTGTAATTAAATGATAAAGACTCAGCATGTTACGGAAAACCGCCTTGAATCGTGGACTCGAAACACGACTGCGTCCGGTATAAATTCTCTAGTATTAATAATACATACGAGATTACTCTTGCAGCAGTTTAAATTTTTTGACTCTTATATTCTCTAATATTAAGTTGAAATTTTGTACAATTATATGAAAAAAAAAAATTCGGAGTGAAAGTAAAGGAAATTAAGCTTCTAGTATATTAATTTAGTTCACATCAGACTTTTAGAGCATAGATTGTTCGAATAATAATCGATGTGAGTAATTCCCAATGTATATTTTTCAATATGATTTTTTTTCTATTTCTGCCCAATTCCCAATTCTTTTTGTTTACTATCTCCACTTTCATGGCCACGCACTTTTACCTGGGATTCAACATTTCCGGTAGAAATTCTCCTCTATTAATTACGGCGGTGGTATTCTGTAGACATACAGACAGCATAGCGGATATTCATTAGTGTTGATGGTTACAGTGATAGCATGCTAAAGGTTCGTGCAATTGCGAGCGATAAGCATTTCTGAATAAAGTATACAGTACTGTATAAGAAGTGATTCGCATTATATATTGCACTTTTGTAATTTATTGGCTTTTTTATGTTTATTTATTTGAATATAAATTATATTATAAATGTTTGTTTATGCACTATTAACATAACAAATATTTTAACAGATGGTGTAATTATTTGCTCTAAAACAAATTAGCTTTGAAATGATAACTTCAAATTCTATGTCAAATTTATTTAGCTATAATTTATAAAATAGGAGGAAAAAGTAAAAGGAGAGTCATAATGAGTTTATTACCTAATAGGTAATAGTAATACTGAATATTTATCAAGGTTCTTTTATTGAATATAATGTAAAACATTATTCAAAGTTTCAGGGTCTTCAGAGAAAGATTCTTATGAATAGGAAAACGTCAGTAAAAATAAATATTTTTTTCCATCTCATAATTAATTCATGAAGGCAGTTTTTCTAGCATTTGAATAAATAGGTAAATACTTCAGCGTGAAGTAGTTTCTGCCCTATTTATTAGTTATTTTATCGTTTTATTCAATCAGATGTCAGTAATTAACTAGTAAATTATATTTATTAACAATATAATTTTATTGCAAGTCTTAGTAGTTATATTTTATGTTAATGTTATAATAATATATTTATTTATATTGTAATAACTGTCAATAGGCTAAGCGCACATATCCTTGCGTGCATCGATCTCAAACAACATATCATGTTAAGTAACGTCGAGTAAAATCAGAAGTTGAATGGGTAGCCAGTTGTCACGGTGACATATGGTTCCGATTTTTGTCACTGGAATATAATGGAAAAACTTTGTCGCAGATTTTGTAAACTGAAAAAATACGATTTCAGTACCCTTAGTATGAGATTTACGTTTTTACAAAAATACCTGTTTTGTATTTGTTTACGTATTTGCCCATACATTTCCAATCAGCGCCCCTAGCGGACTGTATCAGAACTGATTAAAAATGTATGGGAAATACGTAAACAAATACAAAAACAGTTATTTTTGTAAAAACGTAAAAACTTATACTAAGGGTACAGTTGACGACTTTACCGTTTTATCCTCCAACAATTTACATTCAAATATCATGTGATCTGCTTCAGGCATCCCAGGTGAAGATTTAGACCCATAAGCAGCAGTATGACATAACGTTGGTTGCAGCCAAAGAAATTAAAGAACACAGAGATATAAGAGTGGATACTGTTAAGATTTTGATACTATACTCATACTCCCCGCTTCACACTGACACCATTTATTATTTTTTTATTAAACTTCTTACTTAAAAAGCAATACAAAGGGTTAAATGCATTTTCTATCTTAGATCTCGTAATATTTGACGTTTGATATATATTTCAGAATAACTTATTACCAGTTAGTAATGAATAGTGGATGACATTTCTACCCTGTCTCATCTATGACTACTAAATATATGTAAAATAGCTACCCGCTTCTCATCCTCAATCGCTATTACTTAGACATACGTGCAAATAAAGGCGGCTTATGCAACATGTTATTAAAAGTTGAATAACACACGTGTAAATATTGTAGTAATAACACATACCTAATGTAGTCGTGACTTACCCGTCCATTTTTAATGATGGCTGCAAGAAATGATCGTAATATCAGTGTCATGGATGTTCAAGGAAATTATGATAATAAACATTATAATTGTGTATATAAGTTAGTCACTTTGTATCTTAAGTATAAGTATTAAGATTGTTGCTTATGTAAATCTAATTGCTGTTTAAATAGTCTCACATAATCCTTATTGATCTGATTTTAATATTATTACGATATTTTCTAATTGACAGCCGGAGCTGGATAATATCCGTAAACTGCAGGATGTAAGGTCAAACTAACAAACGCCGTTTATTAATCGCGTATCTGTGGCCGACTTCAGGTAGTTGAAGGTGTTAGAACCCTTTGTGGTTCGATTCCGGCGCCACTCCTTTTTCTGCCTCATAACAGCAGTGTTGAACGCTGTTGAACGGTGTGATAAGGGAGACATACTTTTTCGAGGCGTTCCAGCTTAGTCCTCAGAAGTAGCGGCACATCTGTGGCCGACCTCAGGTAGGAATGTCTAATCCTATCTGGGGTTGAATACCGGGCAGCAGTAGCCACATACTATCAGGTGGACTGCATGCTTGACTGCTACTCCTATACGATCAAAAAACTCAATCTCAGGGAACTGTTGAGAGGAAGCATTGAGAACAGTAACATCTTCTCTGTAAGATGTATCTATAAATATTAATAAACATAAATGAGTCTTAATTAATATATAGTAAATAAATTATTAGCAATATGTTATGGTTATAAGTACTAAAGACGTGCTGACTTAATATTTAAATAGCTTTAATACATTAACGCAGTATATTAAACTGACCGCAATGAGTTATAATATATTAAGATACATTTCCTGATCGGAGTATATCTTACAGACTAAATATAATAAGCGTGGAGTAACCTCATGGTTGCGGTCAAGGAACGAAACAGCTGTAATGTTGTTTGTTTGTCTTGCTCTATCACATACGTGTAGGAAGAAAGCAAGGAAGTATGTTGTGCAATCGGGAAATACAATAACATGCATTCATCCGATATTAAGTAGTCTCTGACGATCGTGGAAATAATAACCGACCCCAAATTCGAAAGGATTCTTATCCGACTTCAATAATTTAGTAGACGCCTTGCAGTAAATTTGAATGCACTTAATTTTTATGAATTAGAAGTAAATTAATACGCAATCAATCTAGTGGTACGTAGCCACTTTTGCCTGTAGTTCCGGGATTAGAACAGGGCTACGGTATCCCCAGCCTGTCGTAAGATGCAAGTTGAACGGGGCTTCCAGGTTTGCAGGCGGCAAGAGTGGGAGCTCAAGCAAGCGACCCCGGGGAGGACGGCGGTATATGTGGTCAAGGCATACCGTAGTAAACACCTGATGCTACGGGAGGAGCGAAAGATGCTTCCTCTAGGGCAGAGCCTGATCGGGGCATCGCGATTGTAGAACTTCAGTTGTGTTCCATCGGAGATCCCGGAGTTTTCCACCAAGCGTTGAGGACGGCCACCTTCGGGGTTTAGTGCGGTAAGCAAAAAAGGTAGCTACTATCGACATAGGTATATGTAATCAACCCCAGATAAGATTGGAGGCCTTGCTAAAATCGGTAACATGCCTGCTAATAACATTGTGCGCCCATAACTAACGTATCCCAAGTAGGACACAAACCCTTTAAATTAAGGACACAACCGCTTTACACTACTGGTATGTGACAGTACTTAAGTTCCCTTGAAGCAAGTTAATATTATAGCGCATATATTCTTATCAAGTTTATTCATCTACAATATTAAAAAACATGCCGCTGACTATGACTTGCAAATATAATAATAGATTTATGATCTGAAGCCAACGTTTAACAAGATTTATATATTATCTATTAGTTTACAGATTTAACCTCAGTAATTAACGATATTATGACTAACTTCTCGCAATACAATAGTTCCGTGTTATGTGTAATAGTAATTTTATTAAATAGGTCTATAAGTCCCCGTACGTAAGTGCGAATTACTCGTAGTGTGAGTTATGCAATCTCAATACTTCGGAATACAATGCGCATATCTTGTAGTAAATAATTTGTAATGTTTTTCGCAGTTTGTACCAGCATTCTGTGTTTTACAAATTGTTATACTTAGAATTTGTCATCGTCGTAGATAAATGGTATTGTTATTGATGAATGAAAATAACTTTTGCTTCGTTCAACGTAATAGGATTACTGCTTTAGGCCATAATTAGTTTGATAGCGATCGTAACGTAGTAAATTGCATAGATTATGGGTAATAATATACTGCACAGTGTTCAGCATCATCGTCATCATCATCATCATCAACCCATTACTGTCTCACTGCTGGACACGGGTCTCCTCTCACAATGAGAAGGATTAGGACATAATCCACCGCGCTGGACAAGTGCGAATTGGTAGACTTCACATACCTTTGAAGTGCTTTTTTTAAGAATCCCAGGTATGCAGGTTGCCCCACGATGTTATCCTTCACTGTTTAAGCATTTTATAATTAATTTCTAATACGCAAATAACTTTGAAAAATCAGAGGTGCTCGGGCCCCTCGATCAAGAGGCCGAATTTCTGGTTCAGTGTTCAGTATATTCGTACTTATTCAATTTACTACATAATAATTAGTGAACCTAATAACATTATTCTTAAAATATATTCACTGATAAATTTACTCTCTTATTGCGTTTAAACGCAGTGCAAAGATAGCATAACATCACGTAAATTGTTACGTATGAAAACAAAAAAGTTACTATTACTTTATTGTTATAGATACGTCTATTATGATTACTTAATTGATGTAAGATGTTACGTATGTCTTTAATGGCTTTTTTGCTTACTTCATAATAGATATGATGAGAAATTACACGCATGGAATAACCTTTGTTAATTTGCAGTAAATCAAAGAAAGAGAAGCCTGTAATATTGATTTTAGGTGATTTTATTTCCTATCAGGAGGTTTAAGAAATATTACAATTAAGCCACAAAAAATACGTTTTTCTTGGTCTGATGGCTATGAAGGTTGGGTACCTGTCGAAAACCTCAAATATGGATGAATATGGACTCCATCCCGAGGTTGGCTACATATATACGTTGCCACATGAATATTAAGTTAAAACCGCATTGATAGCATCTATCTTACCACGCCCTTTAAACTAGTTAACACTACGGTTTTAAGTTAAAGAAAGGTGTAGCGATGGTGTCACGCCCTTCGGTACCCTGAAATTGACACACATGAATATAAGTAATATCAGTTTTTAACTAAAAAATAACGACAATTACATATCATTCATCTTATAATATTACCTCCAACCGAAAAAAATATATTTTCAAGGATTTCACATACTTGTATCCACATAATTTATTTTTAAATTCTCTACCTAAGTCGTGAATCATGCATATATTTTCGAGACTGGCAAATAATACAATTTATCTCGAAAGATATGTATGCTAATTAGATTTTCACGCCTGCTAAATGTTACTTACGTCTGTATTTGTTTGTATTTATTTTTAAAATACATATGCAAGTACTTTATACGTGAAAAGAACGATTAGCATAGTCGTCATGTCACTGACTCTCAAACTGTTGAACTTACTGGTTTTTTGAAACAAGTAATTCTGTTTTGGATTGTGTTTAAAGAAAGTACAAACATATTTTATGTATTACATTTAGAGTAGAATCTCTTGAATATATTTACAAAAAAAGTTTGTATGTACTTATGTACGCGCGTAAGTAGTTTTAATTCTTTGGCATACTAACTGACAACAAATAATATTTTGCAAACGACCAATAGAGATACTACATAATATAATATTATGATAAAGTTATGTGTTACATCGGCGCACGCAACTTCATCCCACACTAAAAGATCACTCATATATTTTAGCAAACGCACCAAAAGAAGTATAAGTAATTCTAAATTTTTATTTTATGTAAATAAAACGCTACTATAAATACTTAAAACACATTACATACAACAACATTAATAAAGACAGGAGATAGTGATACAATAATACGACCTTAACCAGTCAAAAGCTAGATCTGAACCAGTACTAACGCTACACTTTTCCGTGTTTAAAGCAACACGCTCTTAACGAGATTGACCTAGGATAGCTGTTAGGAAGTGGACGATTGTGTCATTTTCCTCTTGACTCGTAGAAGGTGCAAACCAAGGAAATAGAACAACTGGATGTGGCAATCCGAAGTGCGCACGGTACGCCGCGCGACCGAGCGTACTTCAGCTTTGTCACGTCAAATAAATCGGTTAATGTTGTATTATCAAACGCCATCATTATATATTTTAAATAAAACCGAGTGTGTTCTATGTCAGAGTACATTATCATAAACTTTCAATACAAATAACTGAAATCGAATTATAATTTCATATTTCAAATTAGATTACTTAACTTTAAATCCAATTAGAAATTTGCTCAACTTTTACTTAATTTCATTATTTAAATAGTTTATTTTAAAACTTTACCACGGGCGTGTCTTGTGTAAGTAAACCATTATTGCAATGAACAAATTATAATTACACTGCACCTAAACTCATTAAGCTCCATAAGTACTTACCCTAAATATATTTCGATAACATTATCATTCTCAAGGTAATGACCTTAAATGTTACATTAACCCAGAAAAAACAAGGTCAGTTTAATAGTAAATAGGTTCTGTAAATAGTTATTGCTAATAGAAATCCGTAAATTATGAATACATACAAGTTTCTCGATTATACGTTGTACTTTATATTTAATCTCTAGAAGATCCAAAAGGTATTTTTAGATGCACAAAAAGTTTGCATGTTATGACAGTTTTAAATTCTTTATAGCTAATTAATTTCTACAAGTTTACAACATTTTCAACGAAACACATAAAGATATTTTCGTTTTGTTTGCTTTTTCTAACATTTCCATTTCAATGCCAAAAGTTTGATTAAGCTGTAGCTATATAAAAAGCAGTATTGGCATTGAATACAGTTACCAGCGTATATAAATTAACATTACATAATTACTATCAATTTACATGAATTGTCATTTTAAATATTATAGTTGATGGGTCTTTTGTTATTGATTATGGAAAGTATCAGTTTTATATAGCATTTTTTTACTGTCGGTGCAACAATTATGTCCATAATATCATCGTATCATTATATTAATAGACGTCACTTTATTTTATGTAGAGTTAATTGCGATGCTTAGTTTATTTTACAATCATTTTTTTTGTAAAACATTATTTTACTTATTTTATGTATCGGATAGCAGGCATTAGCGAACTTATACTGTAATGGAAGAGTACAAAAACCTTTTTATTCAATTCGTAACCTCCATGTAAGTTGTAAGTGAGCAATTATTTTCTTAGACTGATTTATTCACACTGTTAGCATTCGTTCTTAAATAGTAAATAATTAATATTGTTTATAATTCCAATAGCCGACTAAGCATTCTGTCCACTAACCTGGTACATTGACTGACTGGCATTGACACTTGACACTTCTAACATCTTTATATCCTTGACCCTCTCGAATGTTCGGTCGTTATCGGCCGCGCCCAAGGCGAGTTGGGGACCGCTAACGAATATGAATGGTATCGTTTGTTTGTGGTGAAATTTGTTAAGGGCTTAAGACTGTGGCCCTTTATCGTTCAAAGGATTTTAAGTGTTTATGTGTATTTTGTACGAAGTTTCTTTTTCTTATGTAACGGAAGTGCCAAAGTATGCAAATGCACATAATGTGCGATTATTACAGTTTAATAAAAATATGAACAACAATTTAACATTAATGGCAATACTAAGGTATAGAGTATGTTCCATAAATAATTTTCTGTTAAAATAATTTCAAAGAACGTGTTCTTAAAATGTTATAATTTATAGATAATTAATGAAGTGAGAAATGTGGTTTTTACCTATATATTTTAAATTCGTAACTTTTATACCGATATTTTTATATCTATACTAGTTGGTCCGGACCAGCGTTCTTCTACCACAAAAGAATATATTTTGAAAGCGCCATCTACCGAATCTAAAAGAAACTTTTCTTTTAAACTGGATACAAACATCACTGAAACCGATTTAATGATTTCTGATATTATTATCATATCGTATATGGACATATGATTTATACGTATATTTTAAGATATTCACTTACTCGTATTTCCAATACAATTTAAGATAATTATAATTGCTATCATTTAAACGAGTAAATAGTAGTTATTATAATTTTGTAGTTAATGAGTATTATGCATGCTAATAGACGTAACCTCAATTAATATTTCAATTTGCGTTTGCTGGATTTGTCCAAGGAAATACATTTAACTTTAGGTTCTTGGCTGGAATCTTTGTCTCACTATCCAAGTCATGCTGGGAGGGAATGCTAGAGGCCTGGAGTATACTCTACTATGCTATGCTAATGTGAAATACAGCATCATAGTAGTATACAATGGGTATAATTCTTAAACTTTAATATAAAGTGTGTGTGAAATTAAGTAATGTACTTAGAGACATAAGCAAGTACCTAATATGTATACCGTATAAACAAAAAGTCGGTAAACAAAGATATAAATCTATGCACATATGAACTAGGTAATAGGTATATAATTTCGAAATAAATGCCATTTTGTAAGCTCGTATCCTTATACTCAATACCAAAATACAGGTAACTTGTTACTTCTGTCTGTCTGTGTCTGCTAATTTGAAAAACTAATTAAGCTATTTGGACTTTTACACAACGAAATAACGCGTTGTAAGGAGTTACGAAAAGCAATTTTATCTTCAAATAGCTAAGGTTGCTGTTTAATATATAATAATACTTTTAAGTGCATACGAGCGGAACCACGCGAAGAAATAATCTAGACCCATAATTGGCTAGTTAGACGAATTTAAATTCAATCGATAACATGCGACAGTTTTTGAGGCAATTAAATACTTGTTCCACTAGTATAGTAAGCAAGTTATCGGCATAAATTTTCATTCGTGAAGTTTTGCAACATGGCAACATTTCAAGTTTTGCCCATAAAAGAAGCAATCAAAACAGTATCACAGAAACTCACCGTTAATCCGCTTGCGATTCGAGTTATGCGCCTGCGCACAACATAGTGCCTACCATGTTGACACCAAAACCCGGGCAATAAACGCTACTAATGTACTTAGGTACAGTCGAAAGAAAGTCGATCTAAAATTTGCCGCATATTTTTTATTTTATCGCATTTATTAAAATAAAAAAATATATTTCTACTAATAATTATTACGTATTACTATACTATTAGAATGTTAATATATCCGATGATATCTTAGTTTTATGTACATATCAAAATAACTAATATTTATTGGACTACGCCTGTAGATGGAACTCCTAGCTATCATTCCTATTTTGCATTCGAAATAGAATAGCTGCATATACTGCGAAGTGCTTACACGTCCGCATCGTGTGGATACTGCCAGCGCTGTCATTTATACAACGGTTTCTAGAAACCGTAGTAGGGGACAGTACCATCATTCAGCCTTATATTAGCAATGGAAATGAGAGAGCGTGCGTAGTATGCGTTGAGCAATGGGGTAGGTCAGACATGAGCGTTGATTTAATGCTATTAAATTCTTTCGCTAAGCAACGAACACTTAGAATTCACCTAGCGTTTCTACTATCCCTATCCCGTATAAATTATTCAGGAATTGCGTGATGTGTGGCTAAAATACATGTGTTATGGTCATAGATTTGCGCTTATGTATAGCTAAAGCTAACTGTAAAAACGGGAGTAGATTTTTATTAGTATTATTTAATCGCCAACCCATAAAACAATTACTGCCCCACTGCTCAGCTAAGGTCTTCCATCAGAATGGTCTTCATAATCTGCGCCAAGCTAATTAGATATTATTACACTTCACTAGTTTGAAAATATTATGGACAATTTTGAGACTTTTGCACTGCTTCTCTATTATAATGATAAGCCAATATACATACATACTTATAACTAAGAAAGTTACAAAACCAGAGAAAAGCCAACAATCACTAATTAATTAAAATGGAAGCAGCTAATTTTATTAATTTAAACGTGAAACAAGTGTTAATGGTATTTAACTCAACACGTTATTTAAATTTAGTTACAGCACTCGACGTAGTTTGACTGCGATAGCCGACCGCCTACTCCTTCATTATAGCAGCACTGCACTGTAGCTTTGCTGCATTTACATGTGATAAATCATACTGATATGAGACATTCCAAGTTAGACCTTAACAGGTAGAGACCCTTAGGTAGGGACATATTTTATGACTTTTGGTAGGATTTATCCTGATTGGTAGTACGGCAGTATCACTTAACACGTCCAATCGTTTGAACCTACTAATCATGTTTATTATTTTTGTTACTTTATCTATACTTTATTTCTATTTAGGTCATAGTTCTATAATAGCTAAGTAAACTTTGCATATTGATTTTTTTTTAATTATTTTAATTCTAAGGCCTAAGACAGACAGGAAACCTTAATAATTAATCCCTTACTCTGTTGCCTACTAAATTAAGATAACCTAAGTATTTTAATTTTTTTCTATTTAAATTACTGAATAAATACACGAATTATAGAATACTCCAAGTATAAGTCTAAGAAGTAGGTACAACGTGAATAATCTACTCGAAGTAGGTTTATTAAGGAGATATCGGCTATAAAGCCTGTTGTCTTAGCTTGGAGAGGCCTTTGACCCGCTATAAATGACTCGACCGTTAGATAGCTCTCGAAATATCTCAATACGTATAATGAGTATCAATGCATCCATCAGATAATGATGATTAATGCGAATATTTGAATTTATAATACAAGCTAACTCTTAGTTTTTGTATCATAATTGCCTACAGTACATACATTTGGGCTAAAATGCCTAGAGACTACTACAAAGAGAGGAGTTTTGCTAGTATACTAACCGAGAGATAAAACCGTGTTTAGTAGAAAGAATCGGTAGTCAAAACCTAAGGATTATTTTCAAATAAAGTTTATTGATCTCCCAAAAATAATCTCCATTATGGATGTTGATAGCTGGTCCATCCATGTTAGAGGCTACACTCTAGACTTAATTTATGGTTAGGATTTTTAAATTTTCGAAAAAAGAAAATAGTATTACAATATTGAGATAAAATAGTCATATCGTCCTTTATTATTAAACGTTTTGGAGCGAAACACGTGTTGGTGGTGGTATGTATGGTGGTGTATATTTTTAATATTTTGCATCTGCACGTATCATTTGAGGGAGGGAGGGTGGTACATACTGCATGGTTTAAAATGTATACCATCATACATATTTATAGCGGATTGTTGCGAAGTATTTTTAATCTTAACTTAATGTTGAACATTGCTTAAAGGTTTTTTGACAAAAAAAAACATTTAGGGGGACAGGTAATACTGCTAGAATCCGTGGTCAATATCATCCCAAATGCAGCCAATTATTCAGTTCCTCCATAAATTGATGGTTACGTAATTAGTTCCTATCCACATATTAGTTTGACGTACTAAAGCTATCATTATAATTATTATATAGTAGTACATATATCAGTCTGATTATAATATCTAGAATTTGTTCTTCAAACTTAACTACGAGTACAACTACTTTTTCTTAACTTCAACCGGATAATATGAATGTTATTTTGCTATTAACGGTTTAGTGCACATTTAATATTAGAATTTATAATTATAAAGCTCTGCATATGTTATTATGATTTTATTCCATTCTATGATACTTACGAATGTCATAACAGCTACCACTAATTACCGTTATTGCAGTTACTTCTAAATAAATATGTATATGCAATGTGCATATAATAAAATAACGTAATAAACTTATTTTAAGTTGCATATTTATGTAATGTTATTATATAACATCGAATTTTAATACAAAACATAATGGTGGCTCAATTCCAACGACTGTTCGGAATATATTTGAGAAAATGAACTTAACTTTGAAAACTAAATAACGATTCGAAACACGACCTAGAAAATGGCGTTCTTCCAATGAAGTTTTCCGTCAGTGCATACGTATATACGAGTATTTGCATAAATATTTATTGTCACCTTATCAACTAAGCGCTATATTGACATACATTTTTAACATAGTAGATACATCACTTCAATGATAACAACGCGCGAAGTTTAATAACTATACACCCATCCAACTCTGCATCATGCCCGTTACTATTTTTTTTTGTAATATAGGTGTAGCATGCAGTCCACCTGATGGTAAGTGGCTACTACCGCCCATGGACATCGGTAATCAACCCCAGATAGGATTAGATATTCCTACTGAGGTCGGCCACAGATGCGCCGCTACCCCTGAGGACTAAGTTGGAATGCATGGGACAAGTATGTCTCCGTTACCACACCCTTCAAAACAGAACACAGCAACGCTTAACACTGCTGTTATAAGACATAAGTAGGTGTGGCGGTCGTGCCGCCGGAGTCGAACCGCAAAGGGTTCCACCACCTTAGTACTTACTTTATAGATAACTTTGTAGATCGATTTCAAATAACACAAACAACGACAAAAGGAACAATTCGCTTCGCATAAACCTGCCCTACCACAATGCTTCTACGTTTAATTCCGTTAAACAATTATGGTCCTGTTGTTATGTATTCGAAATTAATACTTACAAAAACAATCAGTGGACTAATTTGCCGAAATCTCGATAGGAATAACCGTTAGCAAATAGTTTTTAGTGCAAGTCATTGTATAAACTAGATCAAGTTCTTATATTAGCAATTAGTCTTCAATATAATAAAAGTAAGTCAGTCATCCAACCTTGTTTGTGCTAGAAATTGTATTTTTTTTTTTTTTTTTATAATATAAGAGTAGCAGACGAGCATGCAGTCCACCTGATGGTAAGTGGCTACTGCCGCCCATAGACATCTGTAATCAACCCAAGATAGGATTAGATATTCCTACCTGAGGTCGGCCACAGATGCGCCGTTACCCCTGAGGACTAAGCTGGAACGCCTCGGAAAAGTCTGTCTCCCTTACCACACCCTTCAAACCGGAACACAGTAGCGCCTAACACTGCTATTATTAGGCAGACTAGGTGTGGCGGTGGTGCCGCCGGAGTCGAACCACAAAGGGTTCTACCACCTTCACAATACTGTATGTATATTTACATACCTATTATAAGTCATACATATACTTACTATAAGTCAGTGTTTAAGTTTCTTTGCATATTATAATGATTGGTACTATTACTAGACTAATAAAATGTGATAGAAGATTAATTACTGCAGTCAAAATGTTGTCCATTTATACATATACATATACTAGCTGACCCGGCAAACGTTGTGTTTCTATATAAATAAAAAAAAGCTAAGGGTGAACAACCATTATCACTTGGGGGTATGAAATATAGATAGTAGCCGATTCTCAGCTGAATATGCATATAAAATTTGGTGAAAGTCGGTAAAGCCGTTTCGGAGGAGTACGGTAACTAACACTGTGACACGAGAATTTTATATATACACATAATACAGTGGGATACAGTGGATGATTTTTTTAAGAAAAGAGACATGTTAAAATTCGTAAGACGTGGTCATAAATTATTTTATAATACAGCAAAGTACAGTTGCTTACTGTATCTGAAGTAAAATACGCGGACATCAGTTTTATTGTGATAAATTAACAAAATTTTATCGCCGAGTAAAAACCACTTGTGAACTTGAAGAGTATAAAATTAAGGGGTCGATTACATTGTGCAAGTCGACGATCGATCAGTATTTCCGAATTCTTTTCGAGTGATTCGATAATTACCCTCCGGCTATGTAATTTGTCATTCATGTTTTTGCCTGTCTGTCGTAAAGGAAAATAACAGTGATGTGTGAACATTTTGTTTCGTTTTGGTTCTGTAGTAATTTGCCACTTATATGAAAGCATTTTATTTACTTCCATTAACTACATATTACCCCATTATTTTCTGTTGGTACATTGAAGTATCTAATTGTTTCTAATATGTTTATTTCTTCGTCAGCGTACCGTAACTGGTCAAGTGCGAGTTGAATATACTCTTTAAAGGTTCCGTACCGTCACATAATGTTGGGTACATTTATCTTTCGATATATTTACACAAAATACATGTGTTATTTCTTAATAAACTTTCTTAGCAAACTCATAAATTTGTCCATTTTTAATATTGTTATTTTCGAATTTTTGCTATATATTCAGTTATTCACAAAGCTTCAAAATAAATCGAGCTTTATTTGATAAACCCATGCATCCACAATCAAGTCACTGACCAATAAAGAGGAATCAAAACTCAGGCCTTTATTCAGAATCTGCAGTACCCTGAAATTGCCGTTACATAAGATATTAACATAAGACTACATAACAGCGGATAGGCGACTGTCCCAAATGTAAGATTTATTATTTGTAATGCTACTCATAAATATATATGTATATTACGTAGCGAAGCATCCGTATCATAATTATAATGACGTAATAATAAACGCTTATTAAATGGCAAAATGTCCTATATTGAATATAAACAATTTATTTAAATACTTTATAGATACTAGCATATTAATAGTTAATACATAAATATAACGTATGACTTTAACCTATAGATCGTAATGCGTTGCATCTGAGCTTGTAATCACCGCAAACAAACACACACAAATAGCACTAGATAAATTCTTATAATACCATACATCAATATTTTAAAATATCTATACCTATTACCGAACATGAACAATAATTAAAAGCAATATTTACAAATGAAAATATGGTGTGTATTTAAAAAAAAAAGATAAAAATACTTCAAAAACTATAAAGAATCAACATACATAGATTGTACATCAATTAAATTCCTTAATTTATCAGTGCTAAAATATTTTGTATAAAACTTTCACCCTTATTTTAAATTTTTTACAAGTCTTGCAAGATACTATCACGGCTCTTTAAACGTAATGTGTTAAGAAATTATTTTATCACCGTTAAATTCATAAAATTTTATTGCGAATTTGCTATCGTGCAATCAGTAGGAACATTTAATTGACTCAAACGACCTAAACCTAAGGACTTAATGCTAATTTTACACCTTAAATTAAATGCTAATGGAACCATCTTACACAGAAAAGGCATTAAATGATACGTTATTTGCTTAAAGTTCGGTAAAGAACAAATTAAGACCAATTTAGGTAAAATACCTTACGGTTGAAATCAACTCGATAAAAGTGTACAGCGTAGCAGGTATATATAGTTTGTTATTATTTTATATATTTTCCTTTCATTATTTAACTTTCACTTCATAGAATCTTACTTACCTACACATTTAAAATCGATTTTACTTGCTGGTGTAATTTAACTTATGATTATAGGTATTCGATTTTATTTCTTGTTAATTTTTCTTACTTGAAGCATATATTGTTGACTCTGTCTTGCCATATTCAACCAATAGGACAGATTATTTAGCAATAGTGTCGCAGAAAAAAATCACAATATATTTTTATATTTTCAGAATTTGTATTCGTTCCCGTAGGCACAAAATTCATTTCATTTTATTCTATTACACGACGCTTTATTTCATTTCGTTTCAATTACGTAAATCTTCAATTCAGAATTCAATTCCATTCAACATATATTTACAAACAGTCCGTTGTTTTCAAGATATCGAGTATCTAGTACAGTTATCTCCGATGTGGTCTAGACCTCATGCGGTTTCATAGATTTACTCGGAGAACAGCTACTAGTCTTACGCGTTTCACTACCAGTAGATGTACTGTTTTATGTATTAGAAGTAAACAAATAGAAATACATCTTCTTATAAATAAATAAATTAAAGTTATTGTAGAATGCAGACTACGGACTTTTGTAATCGAAGTTAAATACGATAAGAGTTCTACTAGTAGTAAATAACTTATGCGAATACATTGCTATGTTAAATGACTAATTTGGATAATCTCATATTAGGATCTATCTTCCTCCATATAAATTCACCGCTGAACTCTACGCTATTCGGCGATAAAACAAGTCCATTATAATGCGGGTCTGCCCGGCTGGTTGTGTGAATCGATCAGGCTTCTTTTTCAATTATTTATGCTCGGAATTAACTCTTAAAGTGTTGACATCCTTGTAGCATCACTACGCTGCTTTATTAATTTATTGCATCTCTATAAAAACAATAGGGCAAACTTTATGCCTGATGGCATTCTCTGCCAGTCAACCCTGGGTGGATAGAGAAAATGACGGCAGGTGTTAATTATACATACATAATATTAATTATGTTATTTATTATAAATACATATATAAGTACGCATATATACATATATACCTCAGTCATATATCAAAATATATACACAAATACATACATATTATATAAAATAAACAATATAGATGATTAAGATATTGAAGAGGTGTTAAGAAAATGCTCTCGGACAAGTTTTTTTAAACTGTTTTACTGGTTACTTTCCAGATATGAACGGGCAGAGCGTTCCAAAGCAGTACTGGCTGAACAGTAAATGAAAAATAAAAAAGCGCTCGTATGCAGTGGTATATCTGCCCTTAAGATATAAGACGACCGAAGCATTTTGTCATAGTTTAAGAATCAGCACTGGAAGTAATTCTTAAGTAAAGAAGAGTATTAGTATCATTAAAGATAGAGTAAAACTGAAAAAGGACCCTAGAGTTACTTTAGCCTTTGACGAATTGTAAGGCATTTGAGTTGGCTACGAAACTGATGTATTGTATTGTTATGTAAATAATGTTACTTAACTAAAATTTTAATTATATGTATATTAGCATACTAGATCTCTACCTATAGCTGCATAATAATTAGAATTACATATAATAACAAATATAAACTATTACAAAAAACTAATAAACGTCTTTGTGTTGCGTACTTTTGAAATGCATCAGTAATAAGATACTTAAAATGGCAATAACAATCTTGTTTTATCTAAATGAAGGCATTTCTGCATCTAAGGACATAATTAAATACATTAAAATTCCTGACAAGATTAAATTAACCGAGCTTTGTATTATTTCTTATTCATACTTGAGATAAATTGAACAATTTTAGTTTATTTAGGCACTCACGCAAAATAAACAAGTCACAAAAAGGTTTATGCAAACAATTCGTTATTTTCATCCATAACAATTATTCTTAGTTCAAAACGCACTAAAAGTTAAGATCTAAATAAACATTAAATTACTTAATTTTATCTCATTACAGAAGAAATAGATAAAATAAAATATAAAATGTGTAAAAGATAACGGTAAGCAGTGAAAATACTACATGCTTGAGATTTCTCTAAATATGATCTTCACAAGTGCGTGAATTCTATTAATTCACACATGGCGTCTAAATGTGAGTAGATCAGTAAGCAATAAGTAGGATGATGTCTTTTCCATAAGATTGAAGTAGAAAACGAGTATGAAGTCTACCTGATGGTAAGTGATTATCGCTGTCTCCTGTTACCAGCTCTACATAGAACAGGGATTCTGACTGAACCCGATCACAGATACGTTGTATCTTCTGAGGTAACATGGTCGCATCACACCTAAGTCAGCCGATATTATGATGACTTATTAAAATACAGCAACGCAGCCGCAGATGAACCATACATAAATCACAACAACGGTCACAGCACGCATCTGTATGTACCGCAACCTCGTCCCACCATATAAGATCCGTCTCCAGCCAAAGAAAATCTCGCTACCGTGACCGACATCCAAAGCTCTAATTTAAACAAGTTTGTGAGAATGCAATTATGAATTCGCGATGCTGTCGTAGTGAAAGTATTGACGTAACGTATCTAGTAATTTGTTAGATGGTTAAAATAAAAAATCACGTCACGTTTGAAGTGTCCTAAACGGAGGCCTTAGTAGGGCTGCCAAATTGTATAAATAGATACTAAAATCGTATGTTGTTAGTAGGGCTGCCAAATTGTATAAATAGATACTAAAATCGTATGTTGTTATTTGTATCCTTCCTGTTTAATGGACCTTGTGCAATTGTTTACAAACAATAGTTTTTAAAAACTTGGCAAAATGCAAATGTGTTAGCCGGGTTCTTTGCAATGATGACATCACATAAAATCCTCACGTTTACTACTAACATTTAAATATAAAAATATTGATCAATATTAATTACGATAATATGCAATACGATTGGAACTAGATTTCCGCTAGATGTCGCCTGGTAATAAATTATTTTAAGAACAATAAAATTTATTTTCTTTCGTTAATAATCCCGTAAAAATTCAATTTTGCGGATATTTACAGGTGTCCATGGTCTCCAGGTCCATTTAAAAACAATACACAGGTGGACTACTTCCGTCATCATTAAAATTTCATCAAACAATCATTATATATGACGGACACAAAATCTACAATGGCAAGAATTCATCCATAAGTTTTCTTTCTACTGACAGCCCTAGGTCTCAGCAGCCTTCGTGGGAAATAATAACAGGGAAATGAGTGCGTCAGACAATAATGTCTGTATTCATAAGATTACCCTCATTATGCAAAGGCCAAGTGACATATTATGTGTGGCAGGATAAGTGTGGCTTATTACATGTATGAAGTACGCAGGATAAACACGTATTATCCTTCGACCCTTTTAGGAAGTGTCTTACGAAATGTGACACTATTATTAATAATCAAAATGCACGGCAATGCGTCCGACAAAAATTCGTTTATATTTACCGAAATGCATGGCAATGCGTCCAGCAAATTTCGGTTATATTTCGTTTATACCGGATGTAAAATTAAATGCACGAAGCGCCTGGCTAATTCGAAACGCGTCGTATTTGTATATTGCCTTATCGTATCACTTAAGTCTAAACGATTCAAAGTTTTTCTTGATTAACTTTTATTCACTAGTAATAATTTTGCTATAAATTTTCTTTACATACTTTTACAAGCAAGCCCTGTCTTACCTACTTTTTCTCTTTACATCATTATAGTAACGCATCTGTAATTAACTTTAAATAGAACGCCTGTTATCTATCGTGTTTGATGTCCATAGGCAGAAGGACCTTTCGATAATAGGTAGGACAATCTTTAATCTTACAAAAAAATAAGCGAACCAAGCATTAAAAAAAAATAACAAATGTTGAAATAAAGATGTTATCAATTCTAAGCCTAGGTGAACGCAGGGTTATATAAGAAGAGTGGGAAGCGCACTAAAATGCAGAGGGCTCTGCAACCGACCTACTCGTATAATACAAAGGTACCTACTAACAGTACTAACACCTAAAAGTAAAAGTAAAGCAAAGTCTTGTCTCTAATAAATAGTAATTTGCAGCCTTGTATCACTAAAAGCTGTTATAAGTCAGGCTTTTTATATTACAAATTGGTCGGATTCCGAACGAAAAATAATACCTACCATACTATACCAGTATCATATGAAGGTGGTAGAACCCTTTGTGGTCCGACTCCGGTGGCACCACCGCCACACCTATTTCTACCTACTTATTTCTACCTACTAACAGCAATGTTAAGCGCTGCTGTGTTCCGGTTTGAAGGGTTTGGTAAGGGAGACAGACTTTTTCGAGGCGTTCCAGCTTAGACCTCAGGTAGGAATATCTAATCCTATCTGGGGTTCATTACAGATGTCCATGGGCGGCAGTAGCCACTTACCACCAGGTGGACTGCTTGCTCGTCTGCTACTCCTATACTATGGAAAAAAAAAATCATTTTTGTCCTACTGCTGGGGATGGGTGTTTTTTCAACATAAGATTTGAGCTATAGTTCATCACGCTGGCTAAGTACGATTTGATAGAGTTCGTCACATCTATGAGACCCTTTTTGAACTTTGTATATTCCCATACTATATCTGGGTATGTGTATATCCAGATATAGTTAGTGTAGATAATCCTAGATTATCTTCCCTTTAAGTTATTAAAGGCTCTCCTCAAGCGTCACAGGGCATATTTCAAACTATTAGGCTATCATCGCTAGTACATGAATAAGCAATATATCCTAATTGAATAATCTAATCACGTCTACCTTTTCAAAGCCATTTCCTATGAGCTATGACACAATCGTGCGGACATGTTCTCATATCTAGTTTTATCAACTACAAGAAATACGTAAGAAATCAACACCACTCTATCAAGATTGGGCAACGCCTACTTTGCATATCTTTAACCTGTAACTTGTACTGATAAGATGGTAAATTTCACATCTGTGCAAGGTTTAGACGTGTTACACATGAGAAATTATAAATAAATATATTTACACTTTTCGTTGCACTTTATGTCGGTATTTTTTTATTCATACTCCCTTTTTGAGGCGGTGTACACATGCATAATAATTGTTGAGAAGTTTTCAATCAATCAATCAATTATTTCTAAAACTTTTTTGTTTAGATTATCATATACATTACATACAGTACACTTCCTATCACAAAAAATATTAATAGATAATTATTTAGCTATTCATTTTACGAGTTATAAAAAAAATCTTAAGTCCGAAAAGTTGTAAAGTAAAAATTATGTAATTTTTAAACAATAATCTTTATTATGCACAACTAATATAACAATATGTTCCTATGTATATTAGAATTTTAAGTACATAAATATATTAATTAGTAATTAAGCGTTAATTATCGTATGACATTGGCAGGCTAACTACAGGAACATTTTTGAAAAAAATATTTTGTGCTCACGAGGTCAACTCGCTGCTATTGCCAAATTCTAATTACCTTTAATGTGGTTTGGCTTAGCGAAAACAAACTAGTATTTTACGTAAATGACTCTCAAATAATCTATATTACAGTTTTTTTACCCGACTGCCAAGGAAGGGTTATTTGTTGTGTTGTTGTGCTTTGACTCCGAAGGTAGTACCACCGCTACACTTATTTCTGCCTAATAACAACAGTATTAAACGCTGCTGTGTTCTAGTTTGAAGGGTGAGGTAAGGGAGACATACTTATCTAAGCCGTTACAACTTGGTCCTCAGAAGTATAACGCATCTGTGACCGATCTTAGGTAGGACTCTCTTGGATTGATTATAGATGTTCATGGGCAACAGTAGCCACACTTACCATCAGGTGGAATGCATGCTCTTTTCTATGTTACAAGATATAAACCAAGGTACCCGTAAGACTAATTTGAACCCTTTGTACTCAACGCTTCTTTGATATTGACGAGTAGCGGGAGGTCGCCACAATATATTTCCAGTGAAACTGTTTAATTGTTGGTGATTCCAGATGCCCATGCCATGGGGGCAATGGCCACACAAGATCAGGTCTGCCTCAAGGTCATTTGTTACAATTAGGTACCAAAGCAGTCCATCATCAGCCCATAAACTAACCGCTGCATAACAAATTACTCACGTCGTATTGTCAATATTATAAATAACCCAAATCAGCTTCACTTATCCAAACAATAAAACCACATTTTTCTTAGTATTATGATTTATAAACACGCGACGGGATTATACTTAGAATATAAGAATAACAAAATATGCATGGCAAAGTATTATTACATGTTAAGTTTCGATTTTAATATTTTCAATGTAAATTATTTATGTCTGTTATTTAATAGATTAATAGAATCGTCGGCACTTTAACGATTCGCGTTCAAATGATGTTTTAAGATAACTGTTCTGAGTCTGGGTGTTTGTGTATTTACGTTGCCAAGTATGGGGATGTTACTGTATTACGCGTCTTCTATTTCCTTATAAAGCGTCATGCACGAAATTCCTATCGTATTTCATACAAAAATGTACAAGACGCCTACGAATGAGGCGTCTTCTACATTTTTGCATATTCTAAGGGACAATATTAGATGGTCCAAAATCTAAATATTTAAACACGTCGTAAAACACTTTGTCAAACAATGGCGGGGATGTACCTATTCAGAGTTTAAATTTAAAAATATTTTGAAGACGATAGCACTCTACAAAGTAGTTAGCGCGGCGGTTAACTACCAAACTTATTTCTGCTTTATAGAAGTAGCAATAACGTGTTTCTTTCTTATTTTAAAGGAGCAAACGATCATTTAGGTTATTTTATCATCATCATCATCATCAACCCATCACTGCCCCACTGCTGGGCACGGGTCTTCCCTCAGAACGAGAAGGATTAGGCCATAGTCCACCGCGCTTGCCAAGTGCTTATTGGTAGACTTCACATACCTTTGAGATTTTTTTTATAAATCTCTCAGGTATGCAGGTTTCCTCACGATGTTTTCATTCACCGTTTAAGCAAGTGATAATTAATATCTAATACGCACATAAAATTGAAAATCAGAGGTGCGTGCCTGGGATTTGAACCTCGGACCCCTCGATCGAGAGGCCGCGTTTCTTAACCACTAGGCTTACGAACGTCTGTAACCTATCACAAACAGGATTGGAGTCCCAAATCCAAAATATTTGTATATTCATAACCTGGGTGTACTTCTGAGGTCCGTGGGGATTCAAAATGAAACTTAGATTTATCATTCACATGTCTGTCCGGACGCCAAACCTGGAACCGTTTGCGTAGCAGATTGCGCCAAGTGTACATAATATAATTATGTCGACTCGAAATTCCTGTCATAAGGGCTTTATTAATTAACACATAAATATGTTTTTTCAAATGCAAAAGTATTTAATAAACTTATTATACGAGTAAGATGAGGTCTATATTATGCGACGGTTTTAATAGTCATTCATGTAAATGTACCTACCTACTGTTTGTACCTAGTTAGAATCGCCATTCAACTGTGCAATGATGTAATCATAATAGCCAGTAATTATTTACGGAACAATTGTAAAAAGCAATTATTTTCTTTGTTCTGGCATACTGGTCGTATTAACCAATTGCATATAGTTAAACATTCGTGATTTTAAGCCTGAATAATTTTACACGTTATTAGTAAATAATTAGCTCGTAATATGATGTAAGTAATTTTATTTATCCAATCTAACACGCTTATTTCTTTAGCAATTTACGCTGTAGCGACTTAGCAACAGCGTCATTAAAATGCAATATTATGTATTTATATAACCTTAGGTTACATTACAATACTATTTTAAGAAAAAAATAATAATTTGATATAGATTTAGATTTATCTTTGTAATGCACTTCGTAACTTACTAGTGGAGACTTGATGACTTAATATAATAAGATATGTAATACAATTTTAATTTAATGTTATTTTGTTTGTGTCCGAAATAATCTTATCCACGGCAAGTGCGAGACAAATTCCAGTAAATTATACACTAAAATGTAAAAATACGCTTTTTACAATCATATTATTATTTTAATACATAATATAAGTACGTGGGTGGCAATGGTCACTTACCATCAAGTGGATGTTCGTTTGCTATTTCTATTTAAAGAAACGTACAAGTTAAACGTCTAAGTTACCTAATAAAAGAAAAGAATATTGACACCAACTTTAATTACAAAATAATGCACGAAACGGACAAACCACAAAGCTTTTTAGTTACGCAAAAAAATTCGTGAACGAGATGCAAAAATTGCGTAAAACCGCCATCTTCTAACAACCGGACATCACTAATGGCGGGACTCGATTTGACCTAATGACATTTCATTATGTCATCACAGTGATTAGTGAAATCACTATTTTTTATCGGACACTGAGTTGTCCAATTAAGTATCGAATACGATAATCGACATTTGTCAACGTGTAAATGGTGTGTTTGAGCGAATTTTATTAGTAAATACGATAGAGTAACAGACAATTATAGATACACTCTTAGCTATTTTCTAAATAAAATGTTAAATATGTTTCATATATCAAATACTACTGGGTTTATTCGCTCGATACATACTTACATGGACTTTTTATTTAAATATTATCACATTTAATTTTATACATTTTGTATTTCCGATATGCCTAATTCGGTATCGATTAATACTTAAAAATAAAATTAACTAAATATTAATAAAGTTATTTTGTATCCCCTTAAATATCTTATAAATAAGATTAACATCATGTCAAGAAGTCACTGCAGCTCTACCTTTTATAATTACCTCTCAAATAAATAATTAAAGCGTTTGATAAAAAAAATCTGTACATGAAAATTATATTACAGACGGATACAAATAACAATGGACTTCGCAGTTGATTAGATATAAGAAACAAATAGGATTTCCCAAAATTTCAGTCTCAAGGAAGGAATAACACGATTAATCATGAACAATAAAGTAATTATTTCGAAGGTGTGGTAACATAGGTTACAATAGGCGCTATTACGTGTACATACAAAAACACTACTTTTTGTAATATTGTTGTAGTCTAACAAGCGGCTTCGTTTGCGTGTGAAGTTAATTAGACTTTCAAATCTCTTTACAACTGATAAAGATTTACCTTTAAATGGCCTATGTCTTCGAGCCTCATGCTAAGACAATTTTTGACACTATTAATTGCAATAAAAATAAAAACAAACTATTGAACTTTTGCAACAATTGCATCTTTAGGGTGCCGTTGTAACATTCAAATACTCGTATGACTTTACATTGAAGTATTATAATACTATGTCTACTAGTATTATAATGAAGATAAACTTGTACACTTGTTTTTATTTAAATATATATAAAAAAACTAGCAGAACCCGCGGCTTCGCCCGCGTAAAAAAATATGATATGACATAGAAATAACTGTAATCGTAAGTAGCATTAATGTTTAATTAATAAAAGCTTTTTTTTCGTCACTGTGTACCTAAATTGGTCAAGCTTTCTTAAGAAATATACACTAAAACTCTAATTAGTGGACTGTAATGAAACTTTCTTTAAAATATAAGTTTCATGTAGGATACAATAATTATTATTTACACTATTCCATAGGAACCGTCCATGTTATATGCGGCCTTACATACAGTGGTTCTTTACAGGGTCGCTAGCTGGGCGGTTAGAGCTCCCATTCTTGCCGCCCGCAACTCCAGAAGTCCCACTTTAGTCTCGTACGACAGGCAGGGGATACTGTAGCCCAGTTCTAGCCCAAAATCTTAATCCAAGGTTTATGTGTCTACCACATAACCATCACTAATCCACGCATAACCACAACCATACCCCACGGCCGGACAAAATGTTGGCACGCAGTGTGTCCAAAGTAGTTGCAATGTACCTAATCAGTATACCAAAATGTAGGCCAATTTGAATAAAATTACGCATTATCATATATGAAATTTGCACTCGTCCACGTTGTCGTGTATTTGTCTGAATAGACGTTATCTGAAATTTCGAACCTAAAAGATTCCCGTATACATACATATAACACTTCTTTTACTTCCTTAGTATAATTACAAAAACATTCCTATGTACATATGCATCAATAAATACTTTATCAGCAAATTTCTGAAAGCTAATATTCAACACCAGCGGTCGGCAACCCGACACCGACGGGTGGTGTGTGGCCCGTGACTTTACCTTCTAGCCCGCGGGTCTGCGCGTTACTAATAATTGGCTAAGTGCAAGTCAAACCCGCACCTGGAGGGTTCCGTACAACCAAAATTTTCATTTTTTTTAATTTCTAGTATTTAATATTGCAGCAGCTATTAAAGTACACACATTGTGAAAATTTGAACAGTCTACTTCTAACGGTTCAAAAGTTAGTTGGAAAAATATCGAATAGCAGTTTGTTGTATGGGGACCCCTTTTTGTTTTCAACTTTTTTTATTTTTAGTATTTTATGTTATAGCGGCCACCGTTATGCATCCTCTGTAAGAATTTCAAATGTCTATCTATTACGGTTAAAGAGATAGAGCCCTGTGACACACGGACAGACGGACAGACAGAGAAGTCTTAGTAATAGGGTTCCGTTTTTATCCTTTAGGTACGGAACCCTAAAAAACCGCTGTTCTGAACTTCAGCACGCGCGATATATTCCCATGTTAAAAATATATGTTACGATAGCCCGTGGAATTTCGCCCTACACTAAACCTCTCTGCACTCTGTTCTTTTTCCAGACACGCCAAAGGAAGTAACTTCAATAACGGTTTTTAAAGAAAGTTCCTTTACTTATAGTACCCTAATGGAGTTGATTGTTGAGTTGCTAAAATTGCTGAAACAGATGTGTAGACAGAAAGATATGATGCATACACCCTTTTATAGCCGTCTTAAAGGTATATCTAGAAAAAACAGTGACTCAGATGCTTTATTGAGTCTAATGATAAGTTTTCATAGTGGTTGCTTCCAAATTAACGGATTATAAAGTAAAGTTCCAACCCCTATTTAACGACCTTAAGGGTAGATTTTCAAGAAAAGGAAAAATAAGTGATATATTATTTACAACCAGAAAGCAAAATACCAATTTTCATAGACTTTGCTTCATAATCGGCTTACTTCTAAACAAACTTTCAACCCCTATATTACCCACTTAGGGGTAGATTTTCCATAAATGGTGTTAAAAAAGTTCTATCTTTCCCAACCAGAAAGCCAATTGACAATTTTTACAGTCCTTGCTTCCAAATTAACGGTTTTTAAAATAAAGTTCCATCCCCTATTAAACGTCCTTAAGGGTTCATTTAAAAAAACGGTGCAGTAGGTGTTCTATTATTTTCAATCAGAAAGCAGTATACTAAATTACGTAGACTTTTTTATCCTCCAAAGGGTAGATTTTCCATAAACGTTGTTAAAGAAGATCTATTATTTCGTACCAGAAAGCTAAATCCTATTTTTACAGCCCTTGTTTCCAAATAAACGAATTTTAAAATAAAATTCCATCAATTATTAAAAAACCTTAAGGGTTGATTTTCCAAAAACTGTGAAATAGGTGTCCTATTATTTTCAATCAGAAAGCCAAATAACAATTTTCATAGACTTTGCTTAAAAAGCTGCAGACTTCTAAACGAAGTTTCCACCCCTATTTTACCTTCTTAAGGGTAGTTTTTCATAAACGGTGTCAAAGAAGCTCTACTATTTTGAACCAGAAAGCTAAATGCTATTTTTACAATCCTTTTTTCCAAATGAACGGATTTTAATATAAAGTTCTATCCCCTATAAATCGAACTTAAGGGTTGATTTTCCAAAAACGGTAAAATAGGTGTTCTATTATTTTCAATCAGAAAGCTGAATATCAATTTTCATAGACTTTGTTTCAAAATCGGCGGTTTTCCCAACAAACTTTCAACCCCTATTTTACCCTGTTAAGGATAGATTTTCCATAAGTGGTTTAAAAAAAGTTCTATTATTTCCAACAGGAAAGCCAAATGCAAGTTTTTATAGTCCTTGCTTTCGAATTAACGGAGTTTGAAATAAAATTCCAACCCCCAGTTAAAAACCTTAAGGGATGATTTTCCAAAAACAATTAAATAGGTGTTTAATTATTTTCTATCGAAAACCCAAATAACGATTTTCGTACAGTTTACATTAAAACTGGGGGACTTTCATACAAACTTAGAACCCTTATTTATCCCTCATAAGGGTTGCTTTTCCAAAAACAGTAGAATTGAAGTTCCACTATATCTAACCAGTAAAGCAATGGCTAACTTTCATAGTGCTGGCTTTCAAATTGGCAAATTTTAAAATAAGCTGTCAACTCCTATTTTACCAACTTAAGGGTTGATTTTTTAAAAATGGTGAAATAGGTGTTTAATTATTTTCTATCGAAAACCCAAATACCGATTTTCATTCAGTTTACAACAAAACTGGAGGACTTTCATACAAACTTACAACCCTTATTTAACCCACATAAGGGTTGATTTTCCAAAAACGGTAGAATTAAAGTTCCACTATATCTAATCAGTAAGGCAATGACTAACTTTCGTAGTGCTGGCTTTCAAATTGGCAAATTTTAAATTAAGCTGTCAACCCTTATTTTACCAACTTAAGGGTTGATTTTCCAAAAATGATGAAATAGGTGTTTAATTATTTCCTATCGAAAACCCAAATACTGATTTCATACAGTTTACATCAAAACTGGGGGACTTTCATACATACTTACAACCCTTATTTAACTCATATAAGGGTTGATTTTCCAAAAACGGTAGAATTAAAGTTCCACTATATCTAATCAGTAAGGCAATGACTAACTTTCGTAGTGCTGGCTTTCAAATTGGCAAATAAAAAAAAAAGCTACAACCCTTATTTTACCAACTTAAGGGTTGATTTTCCAAAAACGGTAGAATTAAAGTTCCACTATATCAAATCAGTAAGGCAATGACTAACTTTCGTAGTGCTGGCTTTCAAATTGGCAAATTTTAAAATAAGCTGTCATCCCTTATTTTACCAACTTAAGGGTTGATTTTCCAAAAATGATGAAATAGGTGTTTAATTATTTTCTATCGAAAACCCAAATACCGATTTTCATATAGTTTACATCAAAACTGGGGGACTTTCATACAAACTTTCAACCCTTATTTAACCTACATAGGGGTTGATTTTCCAAAAACGGTAGAACTAAAGTTCTATTATATCTAACCAGTAAAGCAATGGCTAACTTTCATAGTGCTGGCTTTCAAAATGGCAAAATTTAAAATAAGCTATCAACCCCTATTTAACCACCTTTAGGGTTGATTTTGAAAAAACCCTTAGATTAGATTTTTATTACTTTAAATTAGTAAGCTAAATAGCAATTTTCATCCAGTTTGCTTTAAAAATGACGGACTTTCATATTAACTTTCAACCCCCATTTAACCCCCTTAATGGTGGAATATGAAAAAATCCGTTCTTAGTGCGCATCTACATTATAAAATGAAGCTATATTCCAAATTTCATGATTGTAGCTTCAGTAGTTTCGGCAAAACCTTGATTAATACGTTTCGAACGTGAGTATCTTTTCGCTTTTATATATATAGATAAACGTGGCAAAAAGTGTTGAGAATTAATTAATCAATCAGATGAAACAACATTAATTTTGAAACACTTAGCGGTAGACAGCGAAGTAATCCTGATTTTAAATTTAATGAAACGGAACTAATGGATTTCCTTAAATATTTCATTAATGTTTTACGCACCCTGTTGTTCCGGTTGCATTTCTGGCACCGGACTAAATGATTATATTGCGAGAAGATGAAATAATTTACAAATTGAAAATTGGGAAAAACATATAAGTTTAGATTGTACTAAGTGTTATAGTTAATTAAAAGACAATTTCTTTGGTATTTTCAAAGTAACTGAAGGTAGTTATTATTATTTTTTGGATTTCTACTCGTAATGCTAATATAATCCGAATAAAAGTGCATACGGATTTATGAACAAATAAGTAAAAAAAAAAATAAGCAGTGATAGCCTAGTGGTTAAGAAACGCGGCCTCTCGATCGAGGGGTCCGAGGTTCGAATCCCAGGCACGCACCTCTTATTTTCTAATTTATGTGCGTATTAGAAATTAATTATCACTTGCTTAAACGGTGAAGGAAAACATCGTGAGGAAACCTGCATACCTGAGAGATTTATAAAAAAAAAACTTAAAGGTATGTGAAGTCTACCAATACGCACTTGGCCAGCGCGGTGGACTATGGCCTAATCCTTCTCATTCTGAGAGGAGACCCGTGCCCAGCAGTGGGACAGTAATGGGTTGATGATGAAGTAAAAAATGCTAATTACTTATATACTTATATATGTATATATTTTGTTACATTTCCTTTTGGAACCTTACAAATAATCGTAGAAGATTTAACACATAAACAGGGTTAATAAAGTTTGCCGATTAATCAAATTTATTACTAAACAGTGTTATAATTTGTTAAGACAAAACAATCATATAACACACGACTAAAAACTATAATTAACAAAGCATATGGAATTAAAATGTGATCTTAATGTACGATTTATGTAGCTTCACTACGTCAGTCAGTGCCAACGATTATTTTATAAAGATTCATATGACCACAAGTTAACATTTAAGTCAAATGTTAAATCTGTCCCCACTGTTTCTATGGGTACGATTTCAGCGTGACATTTTGACAGTTAAATGAGATTGACTGGTTGTATTACTTTTAATTATTTCCATTTATTAAGTCGAGATTAACATGCTCCTATGAAAGTTGATCTTGCGGTTATGTTAACTTTCTCATGTCTCAATGTTAATCCCTTGTCTCTAATGAACTTAGATATGGATGTTACATTTAAACATTCATATTTTAACGATATCACTGTATTAGAAATGAAAGTTGTATGAACATTTCCGTGTGTCAGTGTTATCAATACGTAAGACAAGAAGCCTTTTAAATGAAAAGTTAACTGATCAAATTGTTTTTATTTAGTAGAGGTAAGAATCCACCCAATTTGACAATAAATGGTTATTTCCGCTTCCACATACAGCAGAAGACCTACCCAAAAGATATGCAAATTGTATGGCAATACAGGAATAATATAAGAGTAGCAGAGGAGCATGTAGTCCACCAGAAGGTAAATGGCTACTGATGCCCATGGACATATGTAATCAAACAGACAAGATTAGATTCCTACCTGAAGTCACGCACAGACACGCCGCTATCCCTGAGGACTAAGATGGAACGCCTCTAAAAAATGACTTGTCAGAAACTTTAAAAAAGTTACAACATGGTTACAACGATACTTCCCGGTAACTAAAAGGCAAATGTAGGTGGAACAAATCCTATAATAAAAATGTAAACGAAAGCAATAATAGAGTCTAGCAGTGAGAATTTACGAAGCTGCTACAGTTAAAATTAAACGAATAATAAACTTTGTTCACTGTTCTGATTTTATTTTCACACGATTTTCTACATTCTATTAGGTACATTCTTTGTGAATTACATAATCTTTGGCGCCTGTGTTACACGCAAGTTATTTCTCATGTCTTTCAAATCCACAAAATATATATCTCACTATAACTACAAAAAATAATGCTTTTCCTGGGTCGGTGATAAATAACGAACTACTAAACCCCGACGCCTATTTTTTTAATAAATGTTTACATACATTCTTCATAGAGGAAAATAAGCATAATCCTCAAATTAACTAAAGTATTCGTTTGTAGAATAGCGACAATTAATTATAATATAGGTCATTTAAGGGCCATTTTCTTATCACGGGGATTTCTGCCGTCCGCATGACACACTTCTTATCATTGCATACTCACACGGGTCGCGAAGACACAGCAGTAAGTTCATTAATGGACGCGGTCAGGACGCACGTTTAGCCGTAAACACGCGCGTGCGTAAACAGGAACAACGCGCCAATAATTTTAACACACACAAGAAAACTACATGCCCGAGATTTTTTTTAAAAGTGCTTGACTGTGTGAATTCTACCAGTCTACAATTTTTCATCATAGTTTACGGTGGCCTTCCTTCCTAATATGTGAGCAGATTGAATCCCAGTAGAGAAATACTTACTTGAGTCATAATATAGACTTACTATTTTTAGTAACGCTATAAATCCATAAGATCAAACAAAATAGATTAACAATATACAAACAAGGTGTTAATATTATGAATTCTCAAATGACTCGGTTACCTTATATCGGAGCAAATACCACCAAAACAAGTCTAATATAAATATTGACCTGTTTTTAGTCACACGCCAATATATCACTAAATGGTAAGGACGAAATGACTAAAATGGCATATCAGACGTGTGAATAAAAATATATCGATTGGAAGTGAGTGCAGTAAAATCTGTAAACCGGTTTCGACACCAATCCGATTTCCGACTTAACAAAACAAAATTAGTTGTTCCTTTACAAAATTCAAAGGAAATTACATGATATTATGTTTCTTTGGAAGTGGGCTGTCTTATATCTCATACTGTTACTTAAGAATAAATAACAGTACGAGATCTGCCCGCGTGATTGCTACGTCCGTCTGTTATTAATAATAATATTATTTCATGAAGAGTATGATTATGCTGGGTCTTAGTTACCGTACTCCTCCGAAACGGCTTTACTGATTTTCACCAAATTTTATATGCATATTCAGTAGGTCTGAGAATCGGCAACTATCTATTTTTCATACCCCTAAGTGATAAGGCTTGTTCACCCTTAACATTTTTTTTATTTATATGGCAACACAACGTTTGCCGTATCAGCTAGTTTTATTAATATTAATATGTGAAATTAGGAACTAAGCCCTTTTTTATCGTCAGAACAATATACCTAGATACGTAGCAGGCCAGATATCCGTATCTAGATTGATATCATGTTCATTGGTTATTTAATTGCGTAGAAATAATTCAGTATAATTAAGACAAATAAAAACTACAGATAATGCTATAATATAGCAGAAAATAATCCTGAAGCATAATTAACCTATTCACAAGATTAGGTTATGACTGCAAGATGTAATTAAATAACTCAACTCTGACCTCAGATGTGTCTACGCACTCACCCACTCACTTCGTTGCATTTACAAAGTAATTGAAAATTAAATCATGTTTCATTTTGCATCCCAGAATATTTATTTTTAGCTGATTACATTGTAGAAAGCTAATCAAATTTCAATACCAGTATATTGATACGATAATGGTGGTATCTTTATAATTATAGAGTGGCAAAAATATTTTAAAATAATCAGTAAATAAACTTGCCTACTAACAATATAAACCTATGGTAAAGGGTAATAAGATGTTTAACTTAATGAAACCTATAAACAACTTCATAAAGGTCCATTACAACATTTACGTTCAGTTACAGATGTTCGTAAGCGGTGGTCATAACTAAATATCAAGTGAACTGCAAACCCATTTTCATAACTTAAATAAATATATAAAAAGCAGTTTTAAAATTTAAATACATAATAACTCAACTTTGACCTTACACTCGTCTACACTTACACCGCTCACTTCAATGCACTGACAAAAGCATTGAGAATTTCTTAAATAATAATGTTTAACTTTTGTCTCTGACAAAAACATTTTACACTAAGTAATACAGGACAACGTATAATAAACATGGTACCCAATGACATTTTTCGTCTTTATTAGTAGTATATCGATGATGGTACCTCTTTTTATTGTATTTATACAAAAATGAAATAACGGTTTTTGAAATAACCTTGTTACATTTGTGAACTACAAGAAGCGCTTTTTCCTGTCGCGCGGGTTCGCACCCGCACGTGCGTTTTATCTACACTAGAAATAGGGCTAGTATTCTATGCACATAGCGTACTTGTGCGTGTGCTTTTGTATTTTCACAAATACATGGGTCACGAGCATAAACTTAGAATTTTTCGCTACGCTAGTCACGAGGAACTTATATACCCATGCCGGACGCGCGTGCGAGCGGAAACACGCGCGACAGGAAATATGCCCTAATTAGGAATATTTAAACATGTATACTATTTACAACTAACGATTTGTTATAAGATGCTATTTAAGTACAAAACATAGTCTTATAGGTATATTTTTAACATAAAAATATATTATTAGTAAAAGTTGCTCTTTACGTTGTGTACTTCTGGATAAGGATAAATTCTTTGATAAATCCTATACAGCTAACTTCCCTTCCAAGACCTGCGTAGTAATGCGACAGTGCATCATAAGCGTGTTTATAATGTTGATATAACGGAAGAAACGTATGCCCACACAAAAACTGTAATTTGCGAAACGAGCCGTCTACCGCGTAGAAACCGGTTGGGTTTCACTGGCCAAGGTACTTATTCACAGGTGTTTTAATTATTGTGTATAACATTACATTATATAAAAATATAAAGTGTAAAGTGCGTGTAAACCTATGATATTGCTTTTAATTATTTTTATTAATAAATGTAAGATATAAAATATATTTGCCATGCTATTAAACTTAACGAAACTAAATATACATATTTTGATGCCATGAAATCCGAAATAATGAATACACCAAATTATAGCACTTGACAGAAGTAATTTAAAAATATAATTACGAAATTAATTTAAAATTCACCAATGACCTGATACTGTTATAAGTCAATCATGTTGACGTTCCTACAAACCTAGATACCGAACACGGCTAGCTAGGCGGTGCTAGAAATGTGAAAACTTGTATGACTAGTTCTAATAAAGAATCTAATGCAAATAGTCGTTTTATACGTCTCTCACTCACATATAATAAAGAAAGAATGTGAAGTAAATAGAGATGACGTCGTTTTGGATTACAATGTTTATTGAAACAAGTTATACGTACATCATTTACCATAATTATTTCTGAATACACAAACGAGTATGTTGCGGTGGTTTAGTTGTTAATATAGGTTACTAAATTAAACAGTTATAAAATAATAAACATGAAAGATTCAACCGAGAAATTACCGCCACACCTTTTTCTTACGTGAAGCAATTCTTGCGTTCCGTTGACAGTATATGGATAACGGCTGAATAACATATTAGGCGACCATTTAAGTCCTCATGACTGATAACGCATAAAGTATGATACACTTTAGGTAAGACCCAAGTTCTGTATAGAATTTGAGATCTTGACGTAAGTTCTGATGGAGGTAGCACCCTTGTGGTTCGACTCCAGCTGCACCACTTATTTCTACCTAATTATTGCTGTTATTAGTTAGAAATAAGTGGTGCAGCCTGCGTAAAGCGCTGCTATGTTCTGATTTGAAGAGTGTAATAAGGGAGACATAGACGTATATAGGGGAGATTTATCTGTGGCTGTCCTCAAGTAGGAATATATTTCTATCTGGTGTTGATTACAGTTGTTAATGGGCGACAGCAGCCACCATCAAGTGGATTGCATGCTCCTATATTATAAAAAATGTTCACTTTTATATCTACTCATGATACTTAAGGTATGGGTTTCTCGACTATGCTGTCTCGTCATCACTTATGTTTAAAACACATCGTAAACATAAAACTGTAACTCACAGCCCATTTGTAAAATAGACACACATTTTTGTCACGAAACGCATAAGGAGAAAGGGATAAAAGGCAAGGACAACAACCGATCAAGTTTTTAAGCTCGGGCAATAAATCTGAACCAAGACAAACAATAAGTGTTGCAATTTCAACTGAGATCGAATATCATACGGAGCTGTAACTACCCTTCACATTTAGGCTGTTCACGCACTCGGCGGTTTAATAACCGCTTCACTGGTTATAATTTCCAGATTAAATGTTTTTTTATCATATTTAAATAGCATAGGTATGCAGCCCAATTGATAGTTACTTACTTTTGCCAATAGACATCTGTAATCAACCTCAAATAGGATTAAACTCCTATCTAAGATCGGCCACAGATGCGTTGCCTACTGAGGTTGCATGACTACTCCACAAAAAAGTGAATCAATTTGCACTTAAACAGAGAAACTATTATGTAACTAGTAAAAGTGCAGCTAATAACGTTATTAACCAATTGCCGTGAGAAATTAACCGTTCGAGCGAGCATAACCAATTGATTGAAGCGTCTTTAGCAATTAACCCCACCAAAAACAACAGTTTGTACAGAGCCTTAATTTAGTAGAATTTAGAAACAGTTCGCATCATATTATGATATTATATATTGACTAGGCAGAGAATTAAAATATTACTTTATATTTTGTTCTGGGTCTGGGTATTTATATACTTGTTTCTGTATTTAGCCACGGCAAACTCAAAATCTTAGTATGGGAGTATAAATGATAAATGATAAAAAAATATATAATAATTTCCTGGCATTGGCAATGCAATGCGGCAAATGCAATCTCAGTATAATAAACGTTATTATTATGATATTCATTAACAGTTATAATAAAAGTAACTAACCACTAGACTAAATAACTATGTAGGTATTAGTACGTACCATGCGTAATGATCCGTAACATAATTTCCACGTGTAGTAGAAAGTCGTTAAATACATGACAAACAAATGCTATAAAAGTAAGAATGCTTTTAAAATTTATCAGTGACAAAAATATTTTGAAAAGGTACAATGGTTTGGTTGTTATGAATACTTCGCATTAGTCATAACTCGTACTTCGTGTTTCGTGTGTAAAGAACTTAAATAATATCTCTGTTAATCCTTTAAAAAATACGATACGTGATTTTAAAAGTGGGATCATCGGTAGCAACTCACCTGCGCCCGACCTCAGGTAGGATTCTAATTCTATCTGGGTTGATTACAGATATCCATGAGCGGCAGTGGCCATTAACCAACACGTGGACTATGTGCTCGTTTTCTTCCCACGCATCTCCACAATCGCACACAAGGACTCTGGAAATTGATAGAACCCTTTGTGATTCGACTCCGGCGGCACCACCGGCACACGTTTTTCTGCCTAACAACAGCAATGTTAAGCGCTCCTGTGTTATGGTTTAAAGGGTTTGGTAAGGGAGACATACTTTTCCGAGGCATTCCAGGTCCTCAGGGGTAGCGGCGCATCTGTAGCCGACCTCAGGTATGAATATCTAATCCTATCTAGGGTTGATTACAGATGTCCATGGACGGCACTAGCCACTTATAATCAGGTGGACTGCATGCTCGTCTGCTACTCCTATGTTATAAAAAAAAAAACAATGACAAGGTTAGACAAATATCAGTTGATGAGGTTTACATAACCTTAAGAATATTGTGCAAAATATTCAAGATGACCCTCGTAACGTTTCAATCTCCCACTCTTAGTGGTGTTATAAGTTCGACAACTATATTTGGGGGATCGTAGCTCCACAACAGGTGGACCAATATAAATGTTTTTTAAGCAAGTATAAATACTTCATATCATTTTTAAATATTGTTCTTTGGTAAATAATAAGTAATCTTATATATTATAAATTAAATTGGTAATATTTCCTACTAAGGCCTCTCATACGATGAATTCTATTTATAATTACAACGAATAATTACCGTTTTCATGGATATTCTAGGCAATAAAAATAACGTTAATAAAAAAGATTTTTATTTCGTTATTATCCTTCACTATAACAACAACTTGTAATAGACACATCAATCTATACCACTGGGTTATCTGTTGGCCTTTTATATAATTATACGGAATTTCAATAGTCGGCCATGCTACAGTGATTTCGCAGATAATTGAGATATTCGCGTCTGCATAACAAATCTCATAAAAATTATTATGTCAGACTCTCACTTGACCATTTTCAATGGACCGGTAATATTTGACGTAACGTGTCAAGTAAATAGTCAAGCACAATGCAACGGCTGGTTATTTAGTTGTTTACAATCATTTTGGTCTCATTATAGCGGTCTGTGTAAAATTCGCTTCACTCAAAAATGTATTATTTATTTATTTATTTATTTAATTATTACAAAATCCACAGCTCTTAAAATCATACAAATACATTTCTTATATAGTATTTCTTACAGCCAATTACGGATTTACAATTTTTTAAACATAACAGCACGAATAAGGGTTTTATAAATAGGTATTAATATATATAAATACAGGTATAAATAATATAAATATATAATTAATTTTAAAGATAAACACACACATATGAATAATAATCTATATACTAAAGATGTTAATTATAATTTATATACCTACTAATAATATTTAAATTGTACGTTTACTTAGTCGTTAATATGCAGATTATTAAGGACTTTATTTACCTCTTTTTTAAAACTATTTTTACTTGTATTGAAAATGTCTATTGTCTTAAATCTTTTATTATAATTTTTTTGTAATCTAATGACGAGTGAATTTTGTGCATAATTACTTCTGGTCTGAGCGACAGCGAATAAAGATTTTCCCGCGTGCCTTGTACGAATAGCAGTAGAATAGCAGTCCTATGAATTTTTAACTTCACTTCTCCGAAAAAGGTGTACCCCGCAGTGGGCAAAAAAATGAGGATGATAATTAAAAATGTAACTATCGAATACAACAGTTCTTCGCTGATTTAAATTTTTATCATATTTCTATGTGTTAGAAATGTATGTATAATCTTTCACGGTTCGATTTTACCATCAGCCTACCAAAATCTAGTTGACCAAATTAGCATCAGTAATATTTTGTATCTCAATCCATTAAGTTTTGAGAAAAAATAAATCTACTGCTTAAACTGAACCTTGTGGTTGAACTCAAATTGCTACATTGTTTTTTCTCCTTTTCTCATTTTCAGGTTTTTTTACTCGTGTTAAAATATTATTTTTTGTACCTCAATCAAGTCAAAGAATCACTCCATCATAACATAGAAAATATCTTAAACGTACTACATAATTTATAGACTATTAAATCCTGCTTATTCTTCGCCACGTTCGTCAAAGCGATCAGAAACAATCGGTTCATTACAATATACCGTCACGCATTGTCTCGGACATGTTTATAGAGTGCTTTCGAGAACGAGATTGTGCCTTGACCTAACCACTAGATGATTAGTACCAAACAATCTGTTATAATGGTAGATAATAATATCTTTGTTACTCCGCTTCTGTTACGGCTGTTTGCTTCACTATTTGCGAATTTTGAACGTGATACTCATAAAGCATCGCGGATCAACTCCGGTGGCACCACCATCAAACCTGGCTTATAACAGTAGTGTTAGGCGCTGCTGTGTTCTGATTTGAAGCGTATGGTATGGGGGGCATTGGCGTGGCGTTCATTTGTTTAAAGTAACAGTTTTATTATTGTTGTATGTTTGTGTAGAAACATGTTGCAGACGCAGTTTAATAACAAACATGTCGATTTACTGTTACTGTTATAGCATATTTTTTTTTATTCTATAGTTTAATTATAATTATATACTATTGTCATAATTATATATTACAACAAACGATATTGTACGTAGTATAAAGTGTACTATAAAAAAATATTTAACTTAATAACGGCGCACAAATTCAAGCAAAGAGTACTCAGCTGCAATTACAAACAGCAAATAAATTAATTTATTATATTGTTCAGGGACGAATTTTCAGCTACCCTTTCATAAAATTCATCTGCACTGTATCGAAGAGGTAAGCCATTGCATGGTGTTTCAGATCAATCAGTTAAATCAAGACATCGTTAATTACTTAGTGAACATTCAAAAACTTCAATAGAATAATGAAATAACAGTACAGAATACTCAAAATAAACAATCCTTGTATATATTTCGTTTTCTAAAATTAATTCAAGTATATCGTACATATAAAATCACATATTTACATCTTACATCTGACTACATTTATAATTATTGTATCGATTCAAATAACGACGGGGTATGATGTCTGAAAATAAATTAAAATTTAGCGGAAGCAATAAGTTTTTGCTTAGATTTTTTAAGTATCTAGAACCAATACAATACGAAATAAATGAAGAGTTTCTGTCAAGGACACATGCCACACGAATCTATTGTTATCCAACCTTTAAATAAGACCAGGTGTTCATTAAATAGTGCATAAATAACTTATGATAATGATTCATCGGTTAATTATTTAATAAGATCTGTCTGAACATAATATCGGCTTCAAGTCAATTTACAATAAATTTAGTTTATATTTATAAGTCCGTGCAGATCGAAATTTTAATCTATGAATTTAAATTATAATATATTGTATTAGAAATAATATACATTAGGAAATTCGGTTAAAAATGTATCAAGTACACCATTATTATATTTCGTACTCAATAATTTGAGGTGAATACTCGTACATCAATAAAGTACCTAAATTAAGGAGTTGGGCATACTTTTATATTTCGGAAAAGTATATTTATTTATTAATTTTATGTCAACTTATTAGCTTCAGAAGATTGCGAGCAAATTGCCGTGATAAAAAGCCAGATAGATAAGCGAGTGATATGGAATCTGCCTTCTGATGTGATATATTGAATCCTAAAATCTAAATAAATAAATAGTAACGTACATTCACAATTAGTTACACTTTATCGTTTCATCGTACCGGACAAAACAAAAAGTCGCTAAACTAGCCCAGCACGTGGTTCGACAATCGATTAGGATCGTTACGCAAGGCGCTGTCGACCGGCACGACGCGGACGTCGACAGTCACGACACGACGCGACGCACAGACTAACTTACAAGTTGACGGAGGTTTTTAATTATAGAATAATTAGTTTAAGTTATACTAATAGATTATCAAACCTACCTCTACGAATTCTCACTTGGCTAGCGCGATGGCCATGGCCTATTCCATCTCATTCTGAGACTACATCCGTGCCCAGCAATGATACAGTACTGACTACTGAGTTACTGATGATGATGAGAAATCGATTAACCAATTTGACTATTTATGAAGACAAAAATTGTTAATTTAAAACTTTTACAGGCAAAAATTATATACACTGTATTTACGAGTATTTCTAATAGGAATTAGTCGCCTAAGTTTTTCTAATTTGCAAAATGCCTGTTGAAAAGCTTGTACAAATTGAATATTTAACATAACTTAAAAAGTCGTTCAATTTATTTTTGCTCTACTAAAAAATATGGAACTGGAATGTCTTAAAATTCTTACACTGAGTATCATATTGTGGGCATGAATCTATTTTTAAAATTATTTATTTACTTTTACAATTTATTTATTTACTCATAAACGAACTCACCCACTATGATAATCTGGCCTGGTACATCATCATTTAGAAACAGAAATAATCACAACTTAGCCTACCATTTGGAGGCAGAAATAAGCCTATCGTTCCTCGATCACAAACTACATGGAGTCTTAGTATATAATTAAACCGAACGTTTTAATTTGATATAGCATCTAAACCATTGTTTAACCTATGTCGATTTTTTGTTACAAACAATTATGATGTTGTAATGTATTCCATATAAAAAATAACTTGACTAAGTTTTTATTGATGGCGGTGATTTCGATCTAATGATAAAAAATATTCAGTAAAGCAATTCAATGTAAACAATAATAATTAAATTACATAAGTTGGGCACACAGATTCGTTAGCAATATGAATTGAAAAATATTGGGGTAAGTATTATAAATGACACTCACCCTAAAATCATTTATTTTTGATTGAATGACCCATGTAATAAATTTAAAGAAATAAAAATAATATAAATCGGTTCTAATAGGCAGACCGTAAAAACAGAGAAAATATATTTGAAACAGTTATTATAAAAATAACTTCTCTTTTTTAGTTTATATGCCATCAATATCAATCCATTACTATCCAATATATAGGCACTGGTGTCGTCTTTTTGCAGCTTTTTACTGGTCTCTTATACATGTATAATTCCTACATATGTTTTCCTTCGCCGTTAATGTATAAATAACAAATTCTTATTAAGCTCATCACTTTAAAAAAATAGAACCTAAGTGGACACAGTTCATACTCTTAGATTTTTACTGGTATTTACAAACGACTTAACAAATTACTTTATAAGTACTGACAAACACTTCAATTTAATTTATTTATAGACTTCACTACAACGTACTAGGTTCTGACCTTGGCATTTTAGGAGTAAAAAATATACATTTAAGGAGACATTGATAGATGATTAAAATCGATTTAACGGAAAATGTGATTGTCACGGATATACTGTAACTTAAGTTGTATAATATAATTAATGTGAGTAGATACTTATATTAATAACAATTTTTATTTAGGTTTATTAATGTCTCCCTTACTGTCTTCCTTTGCGTATTCTTCAAAAAAGAACTGAGTAGCGCTGGAAGCTAGCGTTATAGAGCATATATATAACATAGCAGTACAGACAATGTCGCCTATATTTGCCAAGTACAGATTAGTAGACTTCATACTTCGCACATCAGACCAAAAAATTAGAATTGCACAAAGTCTTATCCCCTTGCCCCTAGTAGGTATGAGAGGCGGATTCAAATAGAGACTATCGCTGCTTTTCGAAGAATTCTATTAACTTTTACTTTCTTTACTACAACAGAACGTAATTTAAAACACCATTGACCTTCAAACAAATTCCATAAGCGCTCCAATTACCTACAAAGCTGTAATTGTTATGTAAATCCCGGTCTGATATAACTTGTACGTGAGTCTGACCCGACTTGCACTTTCTAATATACTTTCACAGCTATTGTGATTGCGTAAGACCCGAACGCCGCCTACCGCCTTTCATGGATCATCTGCTTTTTCATTACGATACCCAAACCACAAAAAGATAGACTTTAGTTCTGTAGATTTAAACAAATTGTGATATTATAAATTTTGTCGATTCCCTAAAATTAATTGACCGAACAAAAATTTGGTAGACCAAGAATTCACAAGAAATAAGTACAAGATTTTCTATGTGAGAAATCAAAAAGTAAGTATTTTAAAAAGAAACGGAAATTTTAAAAAAATCCTTATCCCTAAAAGGTCATAGGGATACTAGTCAAAATCTCTTTAAAATCACCGCAATTACCTGGTACTATCAGGGAGAAGAACTTACTTAGTAACTATTTATTAATCTGTGGAAGAACTAACGTGTGCACTATAACAAAATTTACGTAGTTGTAATATATACATATATATCCGATTTTTAATCGACTCCAAAAAATTAGGGTACTGTATTCGACCTTATTATGTATGTTTGTATGAATTACACGAATTACTTTTAGAAAAGTACAATTTATTAACTCATTTTAGTAATTTTAGTGTGCATTGGTACACCAAATTCCTACTGAAAACCGTTCAAAGATCGCTTAAGGAGCTCTAAGGCTGAAATTAAAGGTCGTGTGAGTGTTTTGATAAATGTCGGTAATCTGCCTTACCGTACTTCATTAGAGTTATTAAGCTTAATTAAGCGAATTCATCCTTTAACGAGGTATCGTGTATCCGAAATCCAACCATAGACATTCTGTCATTGACCCCAATTAGAACACCGGAACTCTTAATTGCATTGTTAATGGGATTACGCACGTCACACTTAATCAGTATAACTATTCTTTGCAAATCTCAATACATTATTCATCAATCATCTCTTTGCCCACTACAAATATATTATACAAAAACATTTTTACATTTTAATTTCATTATTTCATTTATATTATTGCAAAGTCCGCGAAAATATTTCTTTCCTTATCATTTTTCCTTAAGACTCTGTATGGCTTAATCTTTGACACAACTGTGCTAGTTTGAACGAAACTTTTTTGTACTTAGTAAGCTAAGAAAATCTAAGAGAAATGTTGATCATATATAATATTTGTAAATAATAAAATTAATCTGAGATACTAAATCAAGCAGGCTCCGACTCGGACACATAGAAAGAATAGGAGAAGATGGTGCTCCGAAGCTCGAAGTTTCTAACCAGCAAAGACATATCGGACGGCCTAAATACCACTGGAGAAATAAAGCAGTCCTAGAGATGAGGAAGCTAGGACAGCATAACTGGTAAGCAAATTGCAAAGGACCGGAAGAGATGGCGACTTGGTGAATCTTGGCCTTCGATACGAAAAGTCGCCATAGCGGTTCAATGAGCTAACGAAGTAAGTAATTTTAGAAACATCCACTTGTCGCTCTCTATTGTCCTAATACTTACGTAACTTACAAAGTTTTAACTTTGCAACTTAGTAAAAGTCTAAAAGGGAAGTCATATGACGCAAAAACGAACCTCATTAATGGTTTACACTTTACAAATTTGCAACAAGTAAGTTTGAACACGTAACCTGTTGGCACCAGTGACATCAGTACAATTGCGATGGCTATTTTTAGAACCTCCTTTTACCTGCCACTTTGAATGACTAACGCCACAAAAGATTCTAGAATCATGTACCTTTGATGGCAAGAACTTTATTTTATAATAATCCTTTTCTGCTACTCTAGATAAGGGTTGCACTTAAGTATGAAGTGGGTAAAGACTACAGTGCTGACAGCTTGCGAATGTGAATTGCTAGAACCACAAAGGGTTCAACTTCAAACCTTTCATGACCTTTAATGATTAGAGCAACTTATATATTTTTTAATAGATACGTAGATCCAATTTGTATAAAAGTTAAAGGAATAACGAGTATTTAGATCTGGTGGTAACTGGTGACTGATTCCCGTAAACATCTTCAACCAAATAGAATCGAAGCCCTGCCTGCGGTGCAGCGATATATTGTTATCCAAGATGTCTATTTTAGTATGCCTTGTAAATATCTCTGCCACACTCTTCAAGCTGAATAGCTAACACCGTAACAATGCTGCCATAAAGCAGAAATGGGTAATACGGAACCATAAAATTGTACCCATAAAATCAAAGATGTAATCTCATCGAATCGAGTTTACGTCGCTATGAATACAGGTGTAAGTACTATCTGAGGATTTCCCACGCTCGAACGTAAACAATGGGAAGTATTACATACAACAATTAGCGTTCAACCAGGGCGGTTTTAATTATGGTCTCCGTCGTATAATCACGACGTTAGATGTTAGGTTTACTGTGTAAAGTATTATTATTTAGGTGTTGTTTTACGATAGCTACTGTTGTTATTTTAAATGAAAGTGTGAAAGTGCATTGCGAGAAATGCAAAAATTATGCATCACTACCTCTCTTCATATCTATACAGAATTCACCTACCTATTTTGGATTTATGAATATCTGCTATTGAAAGTGATATAAAAATAAATTCATATTCATTCATTCATAAACCAATTACCACATTTTGGGTACAGGAACACGCAATTATTTTCATCTGAACCGATGATTGCAGAAGACCAGATAGAGTAGGCAACAATAAGGCAAGACTCCTCTCAGCAGTGGACCTTATCTGGTTTTTAGATGGATGGATAGTTGTTTGGTATTTGGTATAAGCTTGCTCAAGGTAAAGGATTTAAAATAGATTGTTGATTCATGGATAAATTAATAAACGAGCTATCTCAAATCGTTTAAGTACATTGGCGTTCAAAATTAATTCTATACGAATCAATTTAAATAAATGCCATTTGATCTGAAACAGGCAATATTTAGTCAAGTTTAACTTTAAATTAATAAACGTAATGTTTAATGTTTACTAGTAAACAGATAAACCGATTTCAAGAATTATAATTATACATTGTAAATTTCCGAGGCATTATTTGTGCAATGACTCAAGTACGTTTATTTCCACAGATAAGAATATAAAAACGCGTAAAACGGTCATCAATCCGATTGCTATTATTTATTGCAATAGTAAACAATTGTACAATATTTTAACAACCTATATAAACGCTTTAAACGATTTCTACACTTAAACACACACACACACACGCACACACATAGACAAATACACACACCCAGACCCAGAAACAGAAAGCTAAATTCATCAATTAGATATCTGTCTGACCGGGGATCGAACCCGGGACCCTTTTGCGCTTCAGACCGGTATGGTGACCGCTCCGCCATACGGGTCGTCAAATATATTGTCTGATTTTGATAAAAAGGCCCTAAAATATGTTTTTGTTTTATTATATTATTTAGTAGTATGCTGTAATAAAAATAACGTAAGTCAGCATTATAAACAAAAGAAAAAAATTCACGTCTTCCGAATAAACGAGTTCAGGGCACAGTAATTACACCAAATTATGATTGGTAAAATTTCAAACTGTAAATGTAACTATAATACGAATCTCAGGCAATTAGCCGTAAATAAAGATAAAGCAATGTACGAGTATAATTACCGAAAAGTCAATTCAGTAGTATGCAAAAAAAAAAAAAAAAATGCAGGATCGCTGCGTAAAAGTTGATAAACCGCGCAGGGTGCACGAGTCTTTTTGTGGGCTAAGTAGAACACAATTACTTGCTTTGAGTAGAAATCTAGGACGTACAAGTAACACACGATGGTATGAAATATTTATAACCTAGGACACGTTTAAAGAAAAATAAACCTGGGTTTATAAGTCGGACACCACACTGTTTGTCAAGTGAAACATGTTTTTGCTTTTTGCACTGCTTTGTTATTTGTTAAACCTCTTTCACACCATCCTTATACTATTATTAAGACGTATACGTTAAAATGTAACTAATTAATGTATAATATCGTATCGTAAACTTTATGCTTAGTAAATTGCAATTTTTAATTTAAAAAATATTAAAAAATCAAAAAGACACCTTACAATTATGCTAAAGCCGTTTGGGTTGCAGGGCATACATCGTTACATACATACACCTGAAAACCATTAGTTTCCGTAATTGGGTAAAAATGTATTTTATCCTCAGTTTTAAACAATAGATTCATGCTTAAAGTTAAAAGATTTGTGCACACTATGTTTGCCTATCATATAAATTTTCCGACCATAGGGGCTGCTGGTAGTCCTCTGTAATTTATTTCTTTGTAATGCTCTTTTTTATTCAGTGTCTGTATACACAAAATTTATAAATAAATAAAATAAATAAGATAGAGTCGTAGTACATTATCCAAATGTTATGCTTCTGACTATGTCTTTGAGATCATTAGCAAGTAAATTTAATTTTGAACAATTTACTTCTTATGGCATATAGAGAAAAAAAAATGTGAGCCGTTACGGGACGCCTGGCAGATGTGAAACATCGACATTATTTTGTAAAAGTAATATGCAGAAAAGAACATATTGTGATAGGAACTAAATATGTCATAATGATAAAATAAAATATTACGATTTTTGCGCATGGCGACGCGTCGCCACACCGTACACACTACTGCATATAGACTGTATATATATACCATCGTATAGCGTGGCGACACGCGGCATGCGTCGCCACGCCAGAAATCGGTTTTACGTGCGGCTATAGATGTTTCACATCAAAATAAGCGCGGTGGAATTACTTACGTAGTTAAAGTATGCAATACAGTTAAAATGTCATCATGACTGATGAAAAAATGATTTGAAACCAATGTACAAAAAATTATATGACGTATAGTGTAACAATGGATTTATTTATAATCTGTGTCAAAGGAGTCGAGTGAAACTTGTTATGTCACTGCATTATATTAAAATCTACATATGACTAGTGACATAGAACACCAAACGTGCATAATAAAGTTAAATTTATATGTAAAGCGTAGAACAATGTACCTATTACATAAGATGTATAAAATTCTCGTGTCACAATATTAGTTACCGTACTCCTCTGAAACGGTTTTACCGATTTTCACCAAATTTTATATGCTTATACAGTAGGTCTGAGAATCGGCTACTATCTATTTTTCATACCCCTAAGTGATAAGGGTTGTTCACCCTTAACATTTTTTATTTATATAGCAACACAACGTTTGCCGGGTCAGCTAGTATGGTCAGCTATATAATTCAGATAGCATCAAACATCAACAAGATGATGCAAACTAGCAAGAATACCAAAATTGGTAAGTGGCAACTGCTGCCCGTGGAGTATTTGGGGTTGATAATTGATGTTTACTTGTGTTATCAAGCATATACTAATTAAAGGCCTACCTTAAGTAACCGCAAATACGAGGAGGAATTCGGACTAAGTTGGAACGCGAACACAGAGCAGCGCTTAACACTTATTAGGCAGAATTAAGTGTAGCGGCGGTGCCTCCAAAGGGTTCTTTAAACGTTTTATTAGACAAATTAATTTAACGGTGGTGCATTCGGACTCGAACTACGAAGAGGACTGCAACCTTTAAATTACATGTAAGACGATATTCGGATGTATATTGCAAATATTTTACCTGTTATAATGGTCGTAAAAAACTAGTTTGAGGTGTTTTTGCTAAGATTTACTTCCTGAATCTAACGCTATTTCAAACAAGTATTTATAAATATTGATGATGATGAAATGACTAGTCTATTTTGTACTTGAAACTTGAAATTAATGCCCTTATGTAAATTCACTTAATATAGATTACATACGAGTATGTAGAAACATGTGTAAATTTATAAATAGATCCCTTTCAAACATGTATAATTCGAACGTTTTTTCTTTGGTATTAATAACATGTGTAAAAAACGTACCTTTAACTTTAGATGGTTCTGATTGGCTGTTTACCTATATATATGAACATTACATATGGAAGAACTCTTCATTATTCATAAAGTTTAATGAGCGAATTTTAAACATCACACACTGCTTAGCTGCTATCCTTTGAAAATATCTGCCAGATTAGCATTAGAGTAGCATGGTCTAGTGCGGTCTCATCCTTCTCCAGTTGTAGAGAGCCGTAGCCAGTAATGCATAATGAACGTAGAAGCCAGCAGTATAGTGCTGATATTATGTCCTTGTGCAAAGAGTGCAAGGCAAAGATCGCGACATAAAGAATCTCCAATCCTCAAGAGAAGTGACGCATCTTTAATCGAAGAAATTCACGGACAGCAGTCACCACCTGACGTAGAGTTACTTTTCATTATGTAAAAAATAAATACCTATAGTTCTTAATGCAATCGCATTATCCTTACTTCTTACTTCATAAACAAGCGCGCTTAATGGATGCATAATAAGCGAGAAGGCATATTTTTTGCACTTAAAATCAATTTGCAGTGTCAACAAGCCTTTTTTATCAGATAACTAGTTAATGGCTGAGTATAGGTGAATTATACGCTTGTTTTTTTTGTTAAGATGTCGATTAGATTGACATGCCTAAAAAATATTAACACAAACCTTAAAATGTTAGGTATTTTTGAAAGCTCCAACTGGCAAAGTTAAAGTAACAAATTATGTATTTAATACACTTGACAGCCTCATAAAGGTTAGTCGAGTTAGGGTTTTCAGTGTGAACTAAACGTATCAGATTTTTTTGTTGTGTCTATTCAGCATTTTTATAACATTTAAATAGCACGTAATGTTGATCGTCGTTCACCACTTCGAAATAAATTATTTTATTAATGATATGTAATAATTTTTTATCCTATTAAGACGCCTACGGCTTTAAAATTATATCAGGCCTTAAAATAGACATTTTTAAGTTGACAATGTCCGCTTTAATATTACTTAGTGTGGTATATCTTTGCGTTTGTCTGGCAACCCTAATCATGGCATTTGGCAATAATTTAGATAAAACAAATAGCAGACAGCACGCATGCATGCCAGTTCGATAGCAACAAGTGCAAAACTACAATCTGAACAAGTTTTTAATGGATAAAATGAAAAAATAAGACACTTCAAAGTAAGTTATCTGGTGTAACTGAACCAGACCGCCGCTTACTTTTATCGCGTCGATAGATCAAGTCAAGGTTCCGTAGATCGGCATTAATTGCAAGAGACATTATTTGAGACATTTAAAAATGTGTATCGTATGCCGTAGCATGTTGTCTTTGTGTTGGTAATTATTTGTGATCTCGCAAGCGAAACATTATAAAGTTTAGGTTTTTACCAAGCAAAGTACCTTTTAAATCCAATCATGATTGTATTAATAGAAAACGTATTTTTTTAAAAACGTTTTTTTTGTTGAACCCATACTTAATATACCTACACAATATTTTGAATATTAAAACTTAATTCCAAAAATAGACTAGTATAAGAACCTGCATGCTATATCAATCATTTTAATCTTGAAACAAGTTTAGCACGAGAAATGCCATACATTACGCTTAATAAAAATTTAATCATAAATATACTTAGTTTTAATTAAAAGACAAATTCATTAGAAAACCAGAATCTGAAGGTTGAATGGATTATTGAGAAACTAACGTTTGCTAATGAAATATGAGTATATTATGCAAATTATTAAGATTACGCGTTACAAATACTTACAGAATTAAACTTGAAATGCAATACGAGACTATGTTGGAAATAAATTTAAAAATATTTAAGATGTAGCCAAAATAATTATAATTTATTCTACTTTTTATACCTTTAGAGACTTTACAAACTTAAAATCGTGAAGAAAGAGTCCATAGACACTTATAACATAACTACATTTTTAATTTAATAGATTTCTTAAAGAAATTAAAAAATATCTACGGTACCTTTTTTATTTGTACCTACAGGTTGCGGGGAAATTTGTTTTTAGATGACAATTAAAAATAATTTTAATTTAAAATAATACTTCTTATTCTTACTATCAAAATCTTATTTACAAGATAATAATAATACAAGCTCTATAATGGCATTGGCGAATTATTTCTGCAATGTATCATTAAACTTTGTTTACACTATAATCAAGCAAGACAAACACATCATTAAATCTGACAATGACTTTTAGGAAGGAATTACCGATTATTTTTAAATAAAAATTGTAAACGGGTGTTATCGACCGTTTTGATTCCTTTCGGTCGATCTCATAGGTACAATCGAACTCATGTTTAATAGGTAGTGTAGCCCTAGGACTATAAATTTACTTTGATATAACAAACAGATCTATATAAAATCGATCGCTTGAAGATGTATTAAAAAAAACACCTCATTTAAGGAAGGGGATAATCTTGAAATCTGGACAATACCTGCCTACCCACTTATCTATGTACAAATTCGTGATTGGAAACTACCTTATATAAATACCTTAACATGTAAATAACACGCCATCGAAATTAAAACAAGAGATTAATTCCGCTGCTATGAAAACTCATTTAAATATTTCAATCATCAACTAAATGAACATAAATAAAACATCTGGTTTTTTCACTTACGCAACAACAATCGCAAATATTTGGCAAACAAACTGTTTTGGGAAATTTCGTAAACAACTGCTTATGGTACAAATGTCACACGAATTATAAGGTTAACTGTGTCAAAACTTGTTTCCGTAATTGTATTGTATTTATCAATTTAATGGCCTATAATATTTTAAGGTCTAATTTGGCAATAGATGCGTATTTGGATAATTTGGATTGAGTCAAACATCTCTTGTAAGGAGATAACAAACCTAATTTAAACATTAAATGGATTTTTTTTATATAATTAGCAAATAAGCATCTATAATTACCTTAAATATTTTTAAATTTATTTCTAATGGCAAATGGCAGTGACATTTATAATCAATCCCAGATAGGTTTCACTATCTGAAGTCGACCACAAATATTTTGCTACTCATAAGGATTAGGTTGAAACTACTTTTAGCATATCTTCCTTATCATGCCCTTTCGACCAAAACGCAGCAGCATTGAAAACAGTTGTTCTTAGATATAAATACGAGTAAGTGTAGTGGCGGTGCCTTTGGAGTCGAACCACGAAAGATACTACCACTTAAAAAATATTATCGGTTGATTTTAGATCTCTTTGTGGCCGTTAAAAAATACCGTTTGATGTTACAACTATTTGTAGTTTCGAGTAAATCCTTCGACTTCAAACAGGTATATGATACGACTGTTAATCGACGGCATAAGCCAACTATATCGATGGTACCATGAAAACTTCTCTCACACAAGATATCATAAGTAATTTCAAGATATCATAAGTAATCTTTTGTCGAACAAAGAACTTAAAAATTGACATCACGTGATAAACTGTAAATGTCATTGGCCTTTACAAATTAAAGGGTAATTAAAGTCACCTCATTATGGAGTCAATGGATCACGTGTGATCGACTCCCATGACCTACATACTAACGTTGAACAAACAATCTATTAGTGACCTTCAGTTTTGATGACCACAAGTTACTAGTCACAAGCAAACACAGTTTAGTTAATAGTTAATCTGTGAAGGTTCTGTATAGGTATCCGAATTATGGAACCCAAAACGAAATTACGGGTTTTTTTCATACCGTATTTACTATAAATCTCCTAAAAAAATACAAATTCTGAAGGGACCTTCATAAAAAACCTAACTACATCTTGTGACATATCAAACGAAAATATAAATTAAATAATCCGAATGATTAAAAATAATCAATTGGAAAGGAGAGTAATCTATGCCACTCCCACAATATAGAAGAATCAGTATCGAAGACTTATGAGGTAGTGTTACCTCATACGTTAAAATTCAAACCGTTTGGGCTCGCTCAAAAAGCTTATCCACGCTCTCAAGAAAATTATATCGTGCAAGTCTATTGAAAGACTTTTTAGTCACTTTCAATCATCAACCTTCTAGCATACTTCAACCGTCATTATTGTTACGGTTTCATTAACAGAAGGACAAATAGAACTGTATAATTGAACCAACAACGGTAACTACTGACTACTCACACCTACCTTTTGGGCTCACTAAAAAATATTTGTTAGCTAATAGTTTGAATTTTCGCAAACATTTTAAGAAGCTGGAAAGGTCACTGACTCCTTAGTGCATACTCAAAACACGAACTCTAGAACCGTAATGCTAATACATAAGTTAACGATACTAATTATAATAACAGTTCGAATGACGTACATAACTGGTCTTTGTTGGCATGCGACATGCGATTTTTAGCGCGACACGACAACTTTAGTAAAAACAATTTTGAAGTATAAATTCATCTATTAGGGGACTGAATGACAACAGAATGCGAATTTCTTAATTTGTCTAATCTACTGTATTCTTAGTTTACCTACTACTACTTAATAGTTACTACTAAGGTACCTTACGTAGTAACTATTAACGAGCATACAGTCCACCTGATAGTATAACTACTACCGCCCATGGACATCTATAATCAACGCAATATAGGATAAGATTCCTACCTGGTTGGTGACAGATGCGCCGCTACCCCTGTGGACGAAAATAATGCGGTAAAAGTAATAATAACGCGCTGCGCCATTGCTTTGTATTACTATTAAGTATTAATTCTAAAATTGTCCACGAAAACTTGAATAAACGATAAATTGTGTCGTGTCGTGCCTTGTGCTGGTGCCCAAAGCAAAGCAAAGGTGTCGTAGCCGTAGACATCTGCTAATACATTAACGGCATTATGAACCTATTCGTCTAAGTTTGTGTACTTGGCACATTTGCACCCTCCAATGACTGTTGAACTTGCATTTACATGGCCATATAGCTGGCAAATATAAATCAATAATATTTTGCGGTTATTTCACAAGAATCAAAGGACTTCCTCAGTCCTAGCTAAGTAAAACAAATAAGTTAAGGTTACTTAAGAATGTTTTTTTTACTTCAAAGTAAAGCACCTTACTTTAAGGTTTAATTTATTTTTGTTACCCTCTATTAATAATATTTTCTGTATAATATATTTTACGTCCAGTGGAACGTTTTTTATAACCTTAGAGTAGTGGACGAGCAGCAGTCCACCTCGTATTAAGTGGCTTCTGCCGCCCATGGACTTCGCTCGCAGAAATAAGTGTGGCGGTGGTGCCGCCGGATTCTACCACTGAAAGTTCTACCACCTTTAAAACGGAAACTCGTGTCACAGAATCAATTTGCAGGTGCCCTAAGATCTGCACAAGCTACGGAGCTATACGCGCATATTTCCCTACTAATCAACGAAGTAACTTAACTAGTTGGGTAACTTACTAATTACTAATTTACCAGCTGTAGCGAGATAAGACGCTTAATTAAAGTTATTTATCTTTCATCATAGATCTAAATGTTTGTTGGTATAGCAAGGTAGGTATATGTCAAGTTGTCAGGATCTCGTTTTTATACGTGTAAACTATACAAAATTAAATATATGGAATGGAAGCGTCTGTCTGTAATTTAAAAATTTGTAATACTGTTATTGTTATTAAGTTGTTGATACTGTTTATGTAAATACCAAAATATAAAAACCGTGGGCAAATTCTGTTCGTGTTTGTGCGAATCTTATAAAAAGCTAAACCGATTACGATGAGACTTTCAACTCAAAGATAAAAACCAAATAATGATACCAATAATAGTTTTTATGCCGAAAACGTTATACAAATATCTATGACGCTTTCTACACTCTATTCACAGCATTCATTCCTTTGTAATAGAATAATATATCAAATCTAAATTTTATTATCAGATGCCCAGTCGGGGATCGAACATGGAAACCTCTGTGACTCAAACAGGTGTGATAAACGATCCGCCAAGCATGACTTCCTACTACATTTAGTACGAATACTATAAAAATAATACTACTATTATAAAATAGAGTAAAAAACGCGACAGAGTCGCGATCGGCATTTAGTTTTAATATAGTTTACGAAACGAGTTCGCGGAATTGATTCCGCTTATATCCTGATTTTTTCTACTTTCAATCCAATAATATATAAGAGTCAATCTTGTGCAAACTGCATGTAACACGGAAGGTGTATCAACTTCAAAGCGGTTTCAATTAAAAGGATACAGGTACTACGGGAGATAGCTGAGCGTAATTGAGATGAAATAAACCCTTTTAATGTTATACATAGAGTAGGTACCTATATATATATATTTATAAGTGTGTTTATAAGTGACAGCTTAGTGGTTAAGAAACTTCGCCACTCATTAACGTTTCACAGTTACGTGCGTATTGGAAATTAATTATCACTTGCTTAAACAGTGAAGAAAACATCGTGATGTAACCTGCTTGCCTGAGAATTAAAAAAATCGCAAATATGTGTAAAGTAGACCAATTTGAACTTGACCAATGGGGTGGGCTATGACCTATACCTCACTCTGAGCGGAGACCCGTGCCCAGCAGTGAGACAGGTGATTGAAGGATTCATGTGTTTTTACTTAGATAATAAATTATTTATGTATGTTAATACTAAATTATGTATGTTGGGGTCTAAAAAATGGTAGTCAAATTTTAATCACGAAGTATAGAAGATTCTCATTTAATATTATAACCATAAATGATATATCTTTTTAGAATACGATTTGAATATAAGCTGTGTTGCGACTTTACTCGCGTGGGTTCAGGTTCAGACTATAACGTCAATCATACAACACCATCTGTCAAGCTCTTGAAGCGCTGGTAAACTGAATTTCTTCGCTCCGCATACACGATATGTAATATTAAAGAATAAGAGTTCGAAATTTAAACCACTAGACTACGACTGGAAAAATACTGATAAGGGTTTATCCCAGGTTGTTTACCACAGTAAACAGCCTGCATTACCACAAATTATTCGCTATTATAAAACATTCCACATTTTTATCCAGCAAAAGGTTTGCAAATAAAACTGTAAATGTCATGCGCCACTCTACAAGCAGAATCTCGCTCTATCAACATAGAGTGCTCATACATTTCCAATCAGCGCCCCTAGCGGACTGTATCAGAACTGAATAAAAATATATGGGAAATACGTAAACAAAAACAAAAACAGTCATTTTTTGTAAAAACATGAGAACTTATACTACGGGTAGTGGTAAGCTGAAATTCTCCGCTCTGCATACACAATATGTAATATTAAAGAATATAAGAGTTCAAAATTTAATCCACTAGACTACGACTGGAAAAATACTGACAAGGGTTTATCCCAGGTTGTTTACCACAGTAAACAGCCTGGGATAAACCCAGTTGGTTGGTTACCATAGTAAGGCAAATTATTCGTTATTATAAAACATTCCACATTTTTATCCAGCAAAAGGTTTGCAAATAAAACTGTAAATGTCAAGCACCACTCTACAAGCACAATCTGGCTCTATCAACATAGAGTTTAATATATTCACTGATTTAGTGGCGAACCTGTTCCGAGAGCGACGTTGGGCAACATTTTAGGGTATCGTAACCTAATGGCAAGAAACGGAACCCTAATTACGTGTTCTTAACGTCTACCTGTTTGTACGTTATACGGAATATATTGGCAAATTGAAATTTGTAGTGGAATTAGAATATAATAGACATGTATATATAATAATAATAATGTAGTGAAATTCCAAAAACAGCACTGAGGGCGTTACATATTAGATATATTTTCCTATAGGATGAGGGATTAAACTAACTTTTAAAAGTAAGTTTTAAGTATATAAATAAAAGTAGAATAATGCTGAGATAAGTAAAGGTATTCTTAAGTTTATTTAACTAATTTGCAACAAAAAATGGTTTCAATAATCCGTGTAATTTTATAGAAATTTGGTAAAATATATTTTTTTCAACTGCATTGTTAATCATTAATATCTATGAGAACAATGTTATTTTTGATACATATAAAATAAAGGTTCAACCCAACTACGGGACCCCAGACTACGTAGTCCAATACTTACTGCTTTTTTATTCTTGTCTTATACAACCTACCGAGCCCGTTTAAAATAACTAGTGTCTACGTAATTGATTATTTTCTCATATATTCAACCCTCCATTTATTCAATTAATGAAGTAAATGTATCAATTTGAACGCGTAAACAGATTAAAATGTGAAAGTTTGAGTATCAATATTTTTATATGTACCGAGTATGAGGTTTTAATTTCATTATTACCGATATTTTAAAACCTTAAGTCTAAAATTAAGTAGGTATATTTCGATTACAATACTTGTCATTGCGTCAATTTAAGACATTTGTTACATTCATTATTTTTCTAATTCAGAATAATCCAGTCTTAATCTCTAAGAATTCAATCTATATATTACACATACAAATATATAAAGGTGGTAGAACCCTTAGTGGTTCAACTCCGCCGACACCACCGCCACCTAATAACAGCAGTGTTAAGCGCTGCTGGATTTAAAGGGTGTGGTAAGGGAGAAACACTTTTCCGAGGTACCCAGCTTAGTCCTCGCGTGTAGCGGCGCATCTGTGGCCGACCTCATATAGGAATCTAATCTTAATGAAGAGGGGCTGATTACAGATAGGATTAGATTACAGTAGATGAGCGGCAGAAGGACCATCAGGTGGACTGCATGCTCGTCTGCTACTCCTATATTTTAAACAAATATAACACAAGGAGTCTATTCGTCTACTTCGTGTTTGTGCTGAATTACGTCCAATGAAGGCACAAACGACTATCATTTGATAATACCTCGGCTCCACCTACGTTCGTCTGACTACGACTTAGGCAGGGTCAAGTGCGCGTGAACTGTAATGTAATTTGAAGGCAATCACTCTTAATGGGTCCAGGAACCAACGCTGGGTCGCTCTTAAACGGCTTCAATCTGGATTTGTCCGGATTACAGAAGCAGATTTCGTTATACTCTGAACTATTTTTGTTTCTACTGTGGCTTTACTGCAATGACAGCAGTATACAGTGCTGAGTTGTAACCGTTCCAATTCATTCTTGAAAGCAAACATCCCTAGCTGAGGATGGCCACAGTCGCATGTGGCCATCCTAAGCTAGGGATGTTTGCTTTTCGGCCTGTTAAAGAAACGTCGATTGCATTTGTATGAAAACCTCAAAGCAATATTGTCGTTTAACGATTTCAATATGTATGTGCACATCTCTATACTATACTATCTTATATACATCTTTTTTCTTTTATGTGCATTCATTTATGTAAATAGGAATTTAATATCAAACTATTTTACTCATTAATGTCACAAATAAAACCTATAACATTAGAGGTATGATAAAAGTAAGAAACCATCTTAGTTTTTACATAGACATTGCAATCTGCATTTGCATTTCGCAAATGCAATTGACGATGTAATTTGCAAATCTCCTGTCTAGGATACATACATTACATACCAATCAGGAACGTGTTTTGCTAATCTGTGCTTATGAATAAAGGGTTATTCCCTATGGTACGATTTACAAGTAACATAGCATAGCTTAAAGTTTGTCGTTTATTTGATTTCAAAAATATATATTTACTTATGAATGGTGTCACTGAAATAATGAGTTGTAAAGAATGTTGCGTTGATTTATTTTACTTTAAAAGACGTAAGTAATATTAAACTTTTCAAAATATTAATATAACGCTTGGGAAAACCATGTCCTGCTACAAATAGATCTCGAATACAGCGCCGTCTATCGTATCCAAAAAGCATTTTTAGTTTTATATTAGATTCTACCATAAACACTCACAAAAAATGGATCCGTTAACTAAACTAGTAGTGTAGGCACCATTTTTTTTTCGTCGTGCTATTGGACTTTATGTTACAAAATACTCGAGTACTTCGTAACAAACTCGAGTACATTGTGAATACTCTGGACTCGAGTACTGACTCGATTCTTTTTTATATGAGCACTAAAGTACTCGAATACCAAAAAGGCCGACTCGACACATCATTACTATAAACACGTGATACCTACATAGAAAGATACCTCACACACTGCAAATACACATAAACATTTCAAGATTAATTCAATTAAACACTAATCTGCAAATTGCATAAAACAGTAGAAAGTATTACCTGCAATTTGTACATCCAACAAGCCGTTAATTAAGCACCAACAAATGGCCGTATCAAAACATTAACGTATTCCAGTTAAGTGTTTTTATAATTACAGTAAAAGTTGACTCCACGCTATGAAAATATTAATACTATTACTTATATTACTGAAATAGAAAGGCATAGGATAAACACACGAGGCATGCTATAAGGCATTTATCGAATCGATAGATCTTTGACAATTTTTTATCATCATCATCATCAACCCATTACTGTTCCACTGCTGGGCACGGGTCTCCTCTCATAATGGATTGACCATAGTTCACCGCGCTGGCCAAGTGCGTATTGGTAGACTTCACATACCTTTAGGATTTTGTTTTATAAATCTCTCAGGTATGTAGGTTTCCTCACGATGTTTTCCTTCACCGTTTAGCAAGTGATAATTAATTTCTAATACGCTCATACCTTTGAAAAATCAGCCTAGGATTTGAATCTCGGACCCCTCGATCGAGAGGCCGAGTTTCTTGCCCACTAGGCTATCACTGCCTTTTCTTAACCACTAGGCTTTCATTGCCTATACTGACAATTTTTGCTTTCTTAGAATTATCAAATCGATCTCTGGTGGGCAAAAATCGCTTAATTCGCTTAATCGAATAATTATTGATAACCGGTGTTAGTTGGTAGGCGTAGCAACGTATCTGTAGATAACTTCAATATTTTTTGAGTTTAATTACAGACGTGTATTGACTGCAGTGACCACTTACCATCAGATAGGTAGCTGGTAGCAGACTTACTACTTCATGTCATAAAAACTGAATTCACTACATATTACTATTTTCAAACCAAGTAGATAATACAATAGTTAGTTAATATTTTCACTTTCTACGGTCAGTCGATTTATTTGTCATTGTCCTATACCATGTAAGCAAGTCCACGAGAACCCACTGTATGTAATATGACGTTGACAATAGCATTTCGCACGCCAACAGCTGTGCGATAAGGTACGGGAAGTTACGCAGACGAGCAAAGTTCAAAACAATAAATAATACTTTTTAACAACGCTTTTTATTGCACCGAAGTAGGAAAGGAGCACGTAGTCAACCTGATGATAAGTGGCCACTGCTGTCAAAAGAAATCAGTAATCAAACCCAGATAAGATTAGAGCCCTACCTGATGTCGGCCACAGATGCATTGCTACCCTTGAGAGCTAGGTTGATACTGCCGTCCTTGGAAATCTGTAGTCAACCCCAGATAACATCAGATCTCCACCTGATGCCGGCCACAGAGGCGTTGGTTCCCCTTTTAGTTCTAGGTTGGAACGCCTCGGATAAGAATTTCTGCCTTATATCCTTAAAACTGAACACAGCAACGCTTAACACTGTTGTCATAGAAATAGATGCAAATATGGTACAGCATAACAACATTAAGAACGCGAAATGTTTACATTTATGAAATAATGTATCCTTTACTAATTCTTTGAAAATTAAATTAGGACATCCGCAAATTCATAAGCTCTATTAACAGAAATACTTCCTCTAATTTGCGTTTAGTTCCCCTTCGTAAATTAACATCGTAAATGTAGAAGCGATGGCTTCCACGCGTTTATGCAAACATGGATAGTCTCAGTTAGATCATTTCAATATTTATTTAAATACGTGGAAGCTAATTATATTATTAGAGATGCAATTTAAATTTATTCAGGTAAATTAATATCCATCTTAGTCAGTAACTTATTATTTATTAAGTATGCTTAGGTTGTTTTTTATTTAAGTTATCGACCGCCCATGGCTTGTGGTATTTCTTCGTGTTTCCTTATTACTTATACTTATGAAATAGCTTTATATGTGATATTTGTATTGTACATTAATAAAGAAGATGTCTATATTTGTTTAACGCATTGCTATAATAAATTTACTAAATATAACTACACCAAAACGAAGCCGGTTATCCCATTGTGGCAACTTGCTAGACATAGGCAAGAGATGGGGTTACACGATACTGGATCACGCTATCGAAATTTTCTAAAAACATATCTCATAGAAATAGTCAGCAAAAAAAATAACAAATACTTAACTTTTTAAATCTCTTTTAAGACAAATCTTCATTTGGGAATAGTCCATCGTAGCGCAATAGGCATGGTAAGCATACCATTACAGCCAATCACGGTGTATACAAGGTACAATGCTTATGTAAGCTATACATTTCCTCTTACGCATCAAACCTATAAATCTAGATAACCCATCGTTTGTTATGTAGTTAAGCACTTTCTGAGTAGTAATTCTGTAGTCTCTGTAGCATCGTACATCGTAACCAATTTACCAAGTTAAGCGGCGTCAGGTGAGGTATAAAGTTGGTTAGTGGTGCTATTGGCTAAACTTCAAACGTGCTTCCATACATCGGAAGGCATATAGAGTAAGGACTTTATATGCCTTCCGATGTATGCATGTATGTATGTATAATAACAGCCAGAACTAAGGAGTTCTGGCTGTTATTATAGAATACCAATCATTACATGATGTGGGAGGTAGAGAGGCCTTATGGACCATTCGAAAACATCCGACAAAATTGGCACAAATCCTGGAGGGTTACTACCATCTCTTAAAACAATATTATTTTAATCATACTCTTACGTTTTTGTTGGTAATTTAATTTTTTAAGCAAAATATGACAATTTCAGTTGGTTTTGTGAAATGGATAAGCGAAAAATCAATAAGGATTTAAGTTTGTTCAACTGTTTATGACGGAATATTTGACTGTTTTAAGGATTAAATAAAACTTTACTGAACTATGATGGTTTTTAAAAGATGGTGGTACGCCCCCTGACCCTCGTTCACCACTTATCCACTTAGAAATTTATCTTCTAACAGCGATAAAACCTACCTAAATAACCTACCTATATCTATTACTGCATGTAAGTCTATAAAAATATGTACGCATTTTAAAATTACATTGATCTTAAGTAAGGCCCACTTAATATGAACTTAATATTTTTAATTCAGACCAAGACATGTTGAAGGCTCAATTACGAAGCCTGATTTAATTTTTAAAGTGCCACACATTCCTTGGGAATTAGCGTAATGGATAATTAAATTAACTAATCTAATATACATGGAAATAATCTAATTAACCAACTAAAATCCAATTAACCAACAAGTAAGATTGAAGAATTTCAATTTCCAATTAAACAACCATTTTATTTAAACGACTCCGGTAAAGTGCCCTTTCGTACTTTCTTTAACTCCTAATTTCATTATAACGAAATCGATCAGTTTTGAGCTCTATCTCGTTAATCATAAAGACTATATGACGTGCCTTGATGATATGCAACGACTGTAGAGAAACCAATAATATATAGAGTCGAAGTAAAGACGACTCTACGTAAAAATTGTAGAGTCTACATTCGTTAACGGATACTTTAATTCGTTAAACTGTGTTAAATCTGCTCGTTCTACATCTGAGGCATATTTACAGCCCGTAATCGAACTCCAAACATACCGAGTGATTGTAAACGATTTCCTTAGTTATACAAATGTGTCCGACTGGTGACCCGCGTGCCGGGGTCGAATGAACGGTCACCAGGGTCAGACTCTCTTGGAGTTCCGGATTCAATCCCCGGCCAGGCCTGGGTTTCTGTTTCCAGAAAGCATATATATTTAAGTTGATCAGAACGCTTAGATAATTAAAATATAAAACAATTATAATTGAGTCAGTGGTATGAGTTTCAACCTTGCTGGAGGCCAATAATATAATACACCAACGAAATTAGTGTTTGGGATTTTGGAATATTTGGAATATTTACTTATTTTCCCTAATATATTTCTACCTAATAATTACCTGTAACTGTCAAATTCAGATCTTCTATATTATATGTGTATTTACCCATATTATATCATGATCCATTTTTATGTTATGATTTCAAATTAGAACCAATCATGTCAAGTATCGAACTACAATTTTCATGTGCGACTATAACTTATCATCAGATGGACTTTAGTTTGTTCTTTCAATTTTATAAACACATCTACCCTTCTCATTGTAGCGGAGATCCGTCCAACCGAGGGGCACTAATGAGTTGATGATGTTCTATTTTTAAGCGCAATTGCAAACGCGGTCCTACGACGGAACTGACAAGACAGTGACTAATGATAAATTGCGGAGGACTACCGACTCCTGTTGGTACTGAATTACTATGGAACCAATCTATGTCTTCTTACAATGGGGCTAGCTCTCAAACTCGTGAAAACTATTGTCCCACTGGGCACGGATCGCCGCTCGGAGTGAAAGGCTTAGACCATAATCCAAGATGTCCAAGTGTTAATTTGTCGACTTCATGGCCTGAAATATATTTTTTTTTAATTAGGATAAATAACTTAACTAGTTGGAAGAAATGATTTGATAAAAATCTGTTAAAATCGTTTTAGAGATATTTGAGATAAACTCATTAACATAGAGCCAAAAAAAAAGAAAAAAATAAAAATATGTTTTTGTTTACAAATAAGTAATAAAATTTGCTATTAATTTTGAATACAAGGCACAATATAAAATTAAATATTTTTAACTATAATAATAAAAACATTTAATTATTAACTTCTTCATTCTAAAAGTGTTTAACTGTAATTTTGCACATCTACGGCATCTTATCAATCTCTTTGGTCACGTTTAGATAAGATAATTTGACACTATTTGTTTTGTAATATTTGTATATGTAAGTAAGATAGCTCACATAGCATTCATAAGAGGAATTTAGATAAAAATGTGTGCACATAAAATAAAGATTCCGCTCCTATATAAGTATAATGAAATACTTAAAATAATTACAGGTTGCCTGACAATCGAACCCAGACCTCCCGCGTAAGAGGTCAAATTTAACAGCACTTTTTACTACGATTGCTTAAATTGTTTCATCTTAAACTAAGACACATAAAAGTAATCCTCCGAAATTTACGTAAAAATTACACTTTTGCGTCCCTTGTGAAATATCGTTACAATATCGGTGGAAAACGTTTAAAATAACTGAGCAATTTAGATCATTTGCAATTTCAATGCAATATGTTTTGAAGTGGTTTATGGTAAAGACTGAGCAATCGACCTGAGAGTAACTGACTGTATATAAATGAATGTTTTATTATGAAACAGACAGACAGACAATGGCACTGTAATATACATTACAGGCTAAGCTTGTCACCTTGCTGACGTAAGCAGTTTCAAAATATCTCGGGTTAAAATATTGAGCACAAATGAAACCTTACATAATTTGCCTTCTATGGTTTTTTCATGTTTATGTTAATGTTTACGTGGGGGGTTTTCGTGCGTTAAAGTATAAATTATGAGGTACTCCGAATAATATACGTGCCTATTGTTAGTTTCAAGTAGTATTGCTTATTTAAAGATGGTAGAATCCTTCACAGCTTGAATTAGGTCGTATGTCCACCATACCCATTTGTGCTTCATAACAGTGTCGTAAAAACAGATATGAAACATTCTTACGACGTGCCTATCTAGTTTGTACCTTCGAGCTTAACTCATCTGTCTTTATATACGTAGCAATAGGACAAACAGGCTACCTAAGAAAGTAGTCAGTGTCCCTTATGAACATTTACAACATCAGAGGAGTCACCAATGCATTGCTGACTCACAAAGAGAGTTCCTTGTTTACCTTTTATGATGACCGCACTATTGCTACTTTCCTATGAAAGATAGACAGGAATAATAATATATCTGTGATTGATTTATGAACGCTTGGTTATGAAGGTTCATTTTTGGAAATTACGACTTATAATCAGGAATAATCCGTTGAACTGTAATATTACGTAAAAACCACTTAATAACAACTGTAATATAATTTTCTTTACAGGATAAACCAAAGAGAAACTTGAACACTTACAATTTGTAACTAGAGTCAAAAGTAATTACTTGGCGTCACACGCATTTCCTAGTCAGAACCAGTTTGTGCAGGACGCAAAGATTCGCAGATTGTTGGACGCGGAAAAAATTCATGTACCTATGTATTATGTTAAGGTAAGTTTTACGAAAGGTTGAGGTTTTTCGAAAATACAAGGATAACTGAATTGTCGTATCATCATCATCATCAATCTATTACTGTCTCACAGCTGGGCACAGTTCCCTTAGTATGAGTTTTTACGTTTTGATAAAAAAAATACTGTTTTTTTATTGTTTACGTTGTTTACTGGTATCCTCTCAGAATACAGGGTTCCTCACGATATTTTCTTTCACTGTTTAAGCTAGTGATAAGTAATGTAGGTTTTTCTAAATTAGATTTTTTACTATATGCTGTCGCTATTAATGTATTAAAATAAAGTTGCTAATGAAACTTATTATTATAAATTAAATATATTTTTTTTCCAAACGGAGACAAACAGGAATTTCTATTTTAATGTAGAGCATTAATTTCATTATTTGCTAGTCCCTTTACTTTTATCACTACTTGCTAGTCCATTTTCAGTTAAATATTGTAAGGCATTAAGGTTTTTTGCTTTATATATTTTTTCGTGATTATATTATTTTATTGGACAATGTCTCTTTCCATATCTGCTCCATCACGCTACCTAAATGCAGATTAGTGATTAATGCCGGTTTCTGGTCAATACATGTTCACACCTCCCATGAGGCCTCCAACCAGTTTTAATGGCTGTCCACAGATTAGCAGGAACTACAACTAAACATTCCCTCCAAAGCATTCTGTGCTTCGTGCATGTGTAGAACTTAACCACCAGAGGTCACCCATCCAACTACCGACCACGCCCTGCGTGGCTTAACTTTGCAGCTCAATTACGATCTATTCAAGTCGCGGGCTAAGCGCGCGCTTCTTACAATAGTGACTATACACAAAATATTCTATTTGTTCTGATAAACTTGTTCTGTACTAAGACACTGTTATCAGCTGACATGTGATAGGTGTAAATCTGTGAGTCATAAATAAAACAAATATAGTATCAACTATGACAAAATAAACAAACCCATTTACTAGTATGATTGCTTTTGTTAATATGAAATTACCTACTAACATAAAAAAATCAATTGAGTAAAAAAATACGAACTTCATTAAATTTTATTCATGTTGATTTACAAAGAGTGTGATTATATGTAAATTGTACAATAATTAGATACTATTACTATCTTTTTAATCACATAAATATTTCACAAAGTATAATTAGCTACTTCTCTCATTAAAGTTTTTATGTCATTATCTCAACGTATATTTAAATGACTCTATATTCGTACCGTATCCGTCGTTAGCAAACAATGTACGTAACAGAAACAACAAAGTGAGTTGATTTTGCGTACATATACGTAATAATAAGTTGCTACACACAAAATATTTTTTTAAAGACATCATATAGCTATTTGGTTAATTTATTCCAAAAAATCTGATCAAAACTGATCAATAAGCATTTGCTTAATATTTCATACACAACAATAGGTAAATACGTCGTTTTTTACTGGCTTTGAAAAAAGTAGAGTTAATAGGTGTATTCGGCTGCAAGTATACTTTATTTAAAAAAAAAAAATACACGAGTATTTAACAAACGTTGATTAATTCACATGGAGTAATCGCAATATGCAATTCGCTTTAGAAATACTGTAAATGTGTTGATACTAAATTATATATCGACGCTTGAAAAGCAATCCTTAAACGACATTGAGTAGTGACATCGGGGAGTGACATAAATTGAAAAAAAAAAAACAAAAATCACCTATTTGTTGGTTGGTTGGTTCATTATAAGACGTAAATATTCCAACTTTAAATAATTCTCCTTTAAAGTTATTATATATAATACTTAATATATAATACTTTAGCATGAAATGTTTTATAGTTTACCTCGAAGTAGAAGTGTCAACATCAATTAAACAAAGCGTCAGTATAATCTGTGAGATAATCGTGAGCTTTATTGTCGTTATTTTTAACATCAGGGATATAATTTACAACAGATTATGATCAAAAACCTAATTATGATATAAGAGAAGCGATATGAGCAATTATAATGTGATTTGTCATTTACTTATTGACTGTTATTTATTTTTAAAACCGCTCCAATATTGGGCTCAAACGTTAGACAACCTACTTCGCGGATAATATAGGAGTAGCAAACGAGCATGCAATCATCCTGATGGTAAGTGGCTTCTGGATATCTGTAATCAACCCCAGATAGCATTAGAAATTCCTACCTGAAGTCTGCCACAGATGCTCCACCACCCCTGAGGACTTAGCTGGAACGCCTCGAAAAAGTATGTCTACTTTACCACACTCTTCAAACCAGAAAATAGCAGATTTTAACACTGCTGTTATTAGACAGAAATAGGTGTGGCGGTGGTGCTGCCGGAATCGAACGATAAAGTGTTCTACCACCTTCACCTACGTCTGTTATTAATGATTAACTTATTCAATATTTTGATAATTTCCAGCCACAACTTGTGTTGTATCAATCTTGTAGCGCTTTTTATACGTTTTTATATTATTGACATGTTGTCCGCCTGATGGTAAGTAGCAACGTGCCGTACCCAGGCTTGCACTTGAAATACCTCAGATTAATACGCCTCCCTTAACACATGACACCACACTTCTTAGCATTCTGTTTCTTTTAATTTTTTCCTTAACGAGTTCTCCTTTTAGAGCCTTTTAAATTTTCTTTAAAAATATAGGACTTTCAATATCGCTATAACTTGCATTTAGGTACATCCTACATCTTATAATCATTAATTTATTTAGGAATCTACCAATATCCCTGGGTAACCAATAGTAACTTTTTCATAGTCTTGGTAAGACTTACAATTTACCAACTTAGTCCCTAAGGAGCCAGAATATCATACGGGATCTATGTCTACTTAATAATTCATATAAATAATAACAATCAAATCTATACGGAGTTTTATACTGCGTTTGTTTAATTTGCGCATACTTGAAACAATGCTAACCTGCATTGATCATTGTTCCATTCCATCGGCTATAATAAGTGATTCAGTTAAAAACATCGCCCGAGACGAACACGATTGTCAATTATAAAATTATCGAATACATTCGGAGAAAACGAAATGAGATCTAATGAAAATGCGTAAACAAACAGTAAAATGAATTTATTGGTGATAAGTATATTTATAAGTTATGTCGTAGTCAAACAATACTCCTTACCACAATGAGTGTTAAAAGTAAATATAAAAAAGTTACATATACATAATATTGTGTAAACTCCATAAGAAATAGGAATAAAATCAAAGTGCGTTTAAACTTTTGATAATTTATGTCAACAAATAGATGAGTCCTACTTGAGATTTGGTCTCAGATACTTTGCTATCCCATAACTTATTTGGTATACCTCATAAAAAAGAATATAACAGAACTATGCTGATGTTGTAAAACTTAAAGAAAATACCGTCAAGATAGTTTTTCTATCGCAGGAAAACCATATAGAGTTCTATAATGTAAAACATATTTTTTGATAAACAATTTAATAACAGGACAGTTTAAAACCGGTTTAATTCTAACAAGTGCTTAATATTATTATCCAGTCTACTAAAATTTTGCAATTATATATCTAATGGATCATTTGAGAAATTATACACGATTATTATTTTATTAAATGAAGTAATTAAATCGATGATAATAAAATGATTATTTACTCATAACTCATAAGTCATAACACATCTTTTGTACTTATGATCTTATTAAAAGTAAGAACATTGAAATTGAAATTACTTGACTTTAAAAATGAGATATTCGGATCATACAATTACGCGTATTTAGAAATGTCTACTCGCCAAAACTAAATACGATATATTAAGACATAATAATAAGGTACGATGTTTTCGAAAGTGACGCGTCCAAACGTTTGCACAGGTGCAAATAAGTCATTGTAGTATATTAATGCTTCATTAAAATTTACGTTAAAAATTACAAATTGTAATTCCTTTGTATAAACACCTAAATTTTAATAAAAAATATTGATCGCCATTATATTAAACTGTAAAATTCAATTAGAAAAGCAAATTTTAGAATCGTAATTCATGAGCGAAAAGTCGAATTCCTTAATGGCCAACACAAGCAAAAGAGAAAACAAGCAGTATTAAAATTCGCTTGAACAAATATTACATCCAATATGTATCGTCAAGCCAGTCGGTCGGACGCCGGAGATTCGAGAGAAAACGCCGCTGCAAGCCGCGCGCATTGCGTGATATCTGCGCCTAACACCTGTTCGCGAACGTCGAATTTGAGACCATTAGTGTTTGTAACACAACACAAATCTGCGTTTTCATTGTTCATAAAGGTCAAGGCTATCGTAAACGTTAAGTATTCATCGTAAGAAATAACTCTCTTCATTCGTCACTGCTTCAAGTCTAATGTTTATTCTAGCCGAATCAAGTACCGTGTATTTGAACTGTTATCATTAACACTCTTTATTTGATGTTTGATATATAGTTTCATTGAAGCTACATTTGTTTTCGAATTGTTCTATCATCAATTGTTACTAGTCCTTGTTTACGTTTATACAATAACTGTTAGTAGTATCTTACCTGATTCCTGCGCCTTTTGCAGGTGGTGAATGTGGTGTAGGTGCGCATAGTAGTGGTGGTGGTGCAGAATGCATTCCAGATCTGTGCAGTTCAACATTGTGACGGTGCGCCGGCCGCGCCGGCTGCCGTCTACTCACTCACGCTCGCTGCACACTTTCACAAAACTATTCCACTTGCACTCCGATACGTATCGTTGTCACATCACGTTATCTTGGACACTACGGAACTCACATGGATGAGGTCCATCGGCGGCGCCACTCGGTCTACGATCACTATTGCCGTCACTCACTAACTATGGACGCATCACGTGCACTTGTTTATACTTTCCAATCGAACAAACATTCACGTGTTTGCGCGAGACGTATCATCACCGTTCGGAATTCCGCGCGGTGATCGGGCGCAAGGTGTATCGATAAGGCGATCAATTCGATAGGTGCGCAACGGCTCGGCTGCAGCGAGCGGTGCGTGCGCGCAACACTTGAGGCGCGCGATTGTACACTGAGTGTGGCATGCGAGCGGCTGCCACCTCTCCCGAGCTCCCGGCCTCGACCGCACTCGCCGGAGCCCTGGCTATCATATCGCGCCACCTATTGCCCTCCGGAGGATAATGCAGCGTTCAATGCCCGCCACTCATTATCATCTCCACATGGAAATGTATCGCTGACGTTCACGTCTTAATCAGGATGACCTAGAATCCTATAACAGCGATCGATTGTCCAAACCTTAAATGAATGACACAAGGCGTTATCACTCGTGGTAGAGGAGGTCATTATCTAGCGGTGATAAAGAATAATGCATAAACGGTTGAGGACGTAGAAACATAAGCATAAACAGACATAAAGGGCATTGTTATTTATGTTTTCAAAACAAGATCCGCTCAGAGTTAAATAGTAAATTGTCGGTTTGCGGAAAAAGGGTAAAAAATGAACAAATGAAATATCCGCAGTACAGGTTCCAAGGTCGAGAGACCTGCTCGCCGTGAGTGCTGCCTGTGGACGAACTTTCGAGCGCGGCGCGTGTGTGAACAGTTATATTGGATTATTTATGTACTCAGTAGATGCGTAAGCAAGCGCATTGTCATGCAAGTCGACTTCGTATTTGTAACTCGCAATGGGACCCGCTTGCGTTCAAAATGAAGTAAATATTTATGGGACGATCCTCTTCATTTTGGTTGTAAAACAACGAACAATGTTTACTAAATTACCTTTTTCGATGTTAAATAAATTTTATTCATCATGTTATTGGATTTTAATCTTTAATCTTTAACATTCTTCTTTCTTCTCGATATAGATAAATACAAGAAACTTGTAGTATCAACTGCTGCAAATTTTCTGCATTCGCCAGTTCAAAAGTTTGCCCTTTTGTACACTAACTTTATGTTAGAGGTGATACAATAAACCAGATCCAGATATACACCTATTACCGGTAAATATATATAATATAAGTCAATAATTACTCAAAAGACATTTCTTCCTCATATCACCAATTTAAGAAACCAGTGCTTAACTCTTTAAAAGCCAAATTGGGATTTACAATATTTATTTTAACGGTTTATGTCATTTGTTTACTCTTCAATGACTCTAGGCTTTGGAATTTTGTACTTTTTGTCCCCTTTTGCTAATTGTCATTTGTTTGCTCAGACAAAAGGACCAAACTCTGTCCATTATTTCTAACAAACAACTATAATACTACAGGAAACCTAATGAACGTTTCGAAACCCTGCCTTCCCACCTAAAATAAACCTTTGAATAAACTACTCATATTTGGAAGAAAATCAACAGAAAATTAACTACTTAATCAAATAAATACTCAAAGAGTTTCATCATTTCCTACTTCATACACTGAAATCAGGATGCTATAAACCGTTATAATAAATCATTAATTTCCTAACTACAGCCACTTACGCAAGTATTCTTGTATAATCATTATTAATACACCTTAATGCAATTTATCTACACAATCGACAACTTGTAATACCTATTAATCTACTTCAGAAATTGTACAGGTTTTATAAAAAATACAATATAATGCGATTCCATACTTGAAAGTGATTTAAATATATTAGTATTCTTGAAAAAGCTCGAACTTTTATAGAATTTGGTGAACGCACAGCCTCGCGTCTAGATTCCTAGTGTTTTTTTAATATTATTACTAGGGTTTAATTAATATTATTTACAGGTAAAAAATTACGTAAACAAGATGGAGTTCCGCAAGGGATCGTTCTAGCACCACAGTTTTATATAATTATTCATGGTCAATAAGTTGCATAGTAGGCGGTGATCGTTATTCTGCTTAACCATTACATAGTTTCATTGGAGATCATTATAACAATATTTATAGCTTAGTGATATCACAGAATTTATGTACTCTTAACAGTATACGATTATACTTTTAACTTATATTATACTTATGTAACATGTACAAATGAACAACCAAATAATTAAGTTTTTTTTTTATTTTTTATTTAAATAGCCCTTTTAATTTAAATTTATTTTAATATTAATTAATAGGACCTGAGGTCGGTCACAGTTGCGTGATTAAGATAGTGTCATTGTAGTAAGTTTAAGAGTCTCTATTTTATCGCACCCTTTAAACTACTAGAAAATTTTGAAAAAACCCGATTGTATAAAAATGGTGTATTTTTATACAATCGGGTTTTTTCAAAATTTTCTAAAACTTTAAAGGGTGCAAAAATTTTCTATTGTGACAATTTCAACGAAATACAATACATACGTGCATGACATGCATACATATGTAAGTACGTAAATACATACATCTCGATAAATATTACTCTCCACATTCGGGTAAAACCCCAGCAGCACTACACTGCCGTTTTCAGACACAAATAGATATGGCGGTAGTGCGACACAGTTGAACCACGAAGGGTTTACCACCTTTAGAATGCTACGAACAAAGATAATAAGCGGTTCGCAACACTTTTTATAAATGTTAAAGCGAACCGCTTCCTTGTGCAATATAGGAAGACTGCATATGGCTGTGATTGCCTACTGATTGATTATTATTAAAGCTGCCTTTTCAGACCAAAACCGGATACGCGATATACGATACAACTGACGTTGAAAACAAACCAATGCTATTTGATGTAAAAGTTCATGTTTATTACTTTCAAATGCGTCACTTTATAAACATATTCCGCGACACAAATTTTACACGTTTTGAAAATTAAAATGTGTTGAAAGATTTTTTGCGAAATAAAATCGTGTCTTCATATGCATGTTAATATTTTAAATACATTTCGATAGTTTTGATAACATTAGTAGAGCGAACAAACTTTTTATTTTATTTTATTACTTATATTTTATTCGCTTTATTTACATTAAAATTGACATTAAATATAATGTGCGTGAAATATCTCAGCTCGCTTGCAGAATCTCGTTAACAGTTGATTGCATACCTAATATTCAGAGAAATAACGCTATGCAGTTTATCATAGAGTTGATAGTCCATTGAAATATTAATTGGTGTCGATAACGATAATTATTCATAATAAAAAGCTATTCTAAGAGTTTATAACTTATGTTTGATCAATAACCTATATAAAAACGAGTTCATTATGTTTACATAGAAATATGTGTATACTTAAAGATACATTTCTGTACCAAATTAAACTATAGAACAATTTGTTTATAAAAACCATAGATTAGTAAAGATTACTCACTCCTAACAAAATGTAACCAGTTTCGACAATTGAAATTGTAACTGTCATCTATTTTCGTGTTTGAAAAATATTTAAAAAATGTAGTTTTAGATCATTTACGAATGAATCGATATTTCTCCGCTGTTTTCCTTCGATTCCGTGTCTTAACTGCGCATGTTGGCACTGTTCCTCGTAAATTGCACCATGATAGCCATTAAATGTCTGACAAAATTGTTAGCCGTTTAATCCTTTTAATGACCTCCTTTAATTACAAGGCGGTGAGATATCAATACTTATTTAAGATAAAAACTTTAATAATTAAAGTAAATTGTTGAGTATGGTTTATGTATGATTTGAATAATAAAAAAACAACGAGTCCTGATTCGATAATAACTGAGAAGTGGTAACAATAATATGTAAATTTTCATTATTTTACACTTCAACATAAATTGTGAAATGGTTTGGTAAATCTTACGTTATCCGATTATACCTACCTACTCGCCTTTGATGTTTGTGACAATAGAAACCTATATAGATCTATATGGATGGGTATAGTAATAGCTACAAATTTATAGAAATAATATAGATAGAGAGAGTGTTGTTTGCACCTTAATGAAAAACTCATATATCTTAGCACTCCGAGAGTGTTTCAGAATATATTGCCAGTGTCTTGCATAGGAGTCTGTTTATTGACTTGGTCTATGTTTATCGCGTGCAGTTTATGAGCAAAACTTCATTTGTGCGCATGCGTACTTAATATACGACATGTCCCTTAATAAATGAACCACAGCTTCGATGAAAAGTTAGGACAATTAAAATGTATAAATGCTTTCAAAAGTTTGGTCTATATTTACTTTTGACAAATTTAGTTTCTTTTTATTTTCATTAACTTACTTCACTGAATAATATCGGTTTTATATCTGATTTATCATAAATTAATGTAATTTATAATAATGTTAAATCGCAATTTATAATTTTACAAAATTAAGTGTCCTTGCAAGTTTTTAATGGGATTTGTTGTATGAAAAATATCTGTCTATATTTGGTAGGTACGATATTTTTGACGTTTCACTATCTCAACGTAAAGATAAAAAATGAAAGTTACTTAAAATAAGTAATATGAATCCACTTTTCACGTTGACGTTATGGTTATTGTTAATATTTGTAATTGGTAATACAAAGCTATCTTTCTTATTATTGGTTCTAGGATTGGTATAGGATAGACATTGATCAAATGAAATGATAAGGAAATTAAGAGTATGTTTGTATATATTCATTGATTTCACTTCTATTGTACGCTGGTTACTGTTTTCTTTTAAAAGTCTAACACATGTTTTCGCCATCACCCGGTAAAGCGGAGAATGCCATCACGCGCCACACTAAGTGTGTTTATGGTGTTTGAAGAAAATTAAATAAATAAATAAAACGACTTGTAATCAAGACTGTCCAAAGAAAACACAAAATAATGGCTTCCAGTATATATATCGAGGTAAATGTTGCTTTTTGCGGCGCACAAAACGATCCATGTTACAAAATGTATGCGTTGGCATCGTAAACAAGAATTGCTCACTCGACTCTACACCAGTATGAGATATAGCGCAACTGCATCGTTTTTTAACCGTAACATAATTCATACTCTACATGTGGTAGAGCTGGTAGAGTTTGACGATGATTCACGTAGTAGTCAATGTAGAGAAACTTGTGGATGTCATTATAGTTTCCAAAGCCATCTTAAGGCAGTATTTTGGTATGATTTTTTTAATTAATATTTTTTAAGACTTAAGATAATCTTCAGCAGTTGGGTAAAAACTATACAGGTGCAACGGCACTACTTTCAGAGCTATTGTCTTATTACAAACGTTTTAAACGCTGTTTTTGAAGGGAGAACGTCCTAAATTTTTTATGCGATTTTTTATGGCGTTGTACTATAGAAAACAAGCACAAATTCGATCTAATTGTAGGTAATAATTGCCATCCATGGTGATCATGTTCATTACAATCAGGATTGTAGTTCTAGCTGAATTCGCCAAAAGCTTTACACTGTTATTCCTGAGTACTACACCAGAACGCGTATAACTTTGTTTTAAACCCATCAAATCAATTACAATATTATTAGGTACTTTAGTAATGTAGGTAATGAGTATCGAAGATATGAGCCGATTGACACAAAAGTTAAATGTTAATACTACAAGCAAATATAAATCTACACATTTAATGCCATCCTTGGATACTTAGCATTGTAATTCCCTTTTATGAAATAGACATGTAATTATTTTCTTAAGAATCAATAAATAAACACTATAACCTAAGCCAAATTGGAAGAAGAATGTTTACCAACAATCGTTGCTTAGCAACCGATAAGGGGCATATAACAAAAACCTTTTTTCGTCAGTGCAATTTATTTAGAAATAATATTGTAAAATTTAAATTGTTTTCTATCAATATTGCTTGTTCTATTCGGCACAAAATGTCTGCTTTGAATTCAATGTTGTGAATAATTCATACTTCTTGTACTTATAATGAATTGTAAAATTCTATTTTTATAATATTATTGAATATCTCACCTTACAACGAACTGTGAATTGGTAGATACTCATATCCATCCAACAAAGCACTCTGCTGCGTTGTGGATTGGTGAAAATTATAATAAATTGATTGAAATTGTATTTAAAAACATCAAATCAAAATGAAACCAAATGTTCTTACAACCTGGCATTTCTATGACATGGGCTATTTCTAGGGTTATCACTAATTAACTTATCTGGATATTTTATTTTGCTTTGTCTAAACGCAATAATATTAAAGTTGTGAAAGTGCATCGCATGTAATGAGATATAGAAATGCCATCAAAAACAATGCTTGTAAAAAAATCCAAGTCTCGCCATTCAATTCTTCTACCGTAAAAAGTCTTGAGATCTATGTAATACCAAGCCGGTAATGTATGCAGTCCCTACTTAAGAGACCTTCTGTCTTAAGGTATTATCTCACTATCTAACCTAACAACATCTCATGGGACCATACCAATTTTAAAAATATTTTATGTTCTAAATAAATTAACGTGGCAATCGTACTGCAAGTCACATTGTGTTTTCATCTTATCATATCGCATCACACAAGTACGATTGCCACGTCAATTTATTTAGAACATAAAATATTTTTAAAATTGGTATGGTCCCATAAGATGTTGTTAGGTTAGATAGTGAGATAATACCTTAAGACAGAAGGTCTCTTAAGTAGGGACTGCATACATTACCGGCTTGGTATTACATAGATCTCAAGACTTTTTACGGTAGAAGAATTGAATGGCGAGACTTGGATTTTTTTACAAGCATTGTTTTTGATGGCATCTCATTCCTTTTTGTAGATATTTCTACTCTTTTCCTTTCCGGTACCTTCCACTAGTTGAATCTCAACAACAGATTTTTTAAAGGCAATTAAATTGTTTAGGTAGTCTTTGTAGTTATGTAAATAATCTTGCCATTCATCATCACTTTCATTCGAACATGACAATAAATTAAATCTAAAAAAGTTACTATTTTGACAACTGAAATTATGCCCGTTATCCTCAGGAAAAACATTCTAAAACATCTCTACTGATTGTGATTTATTTATTTATTTATTTATTGGGATTTAACGTGTCTTCGTATTAAATAATCGACATCCCTTACTTTCTTCTGAATATCCGACAAAAATCATTGGTAATCTTTCACTGACTTCGTCGGACTCCGGTTTTTGATATAAACCACAGTATTTACTGCTCTTGCTCAAATTAGTTTCAATTTATAATAGACTTCTGACTTCTGAAATGAAATGAAATATTTATTTAATAATGATAACATCAGTTTTAGACTTGTCGCATATACAATAATAGTTCTGTTAGCTGTTTCAACCACAACAATTTGTTTAGGGGTATACAGTATCGCCTTCTAATGTAGAATTCCATTTGTTGATAAGAAAATATTGAAAGCTCTATTACAAAATGTCGTCCCACCATCTGATCTCATACATTTGTTCGACTTGCTAGTTCCTTTTTCAACACTTTATATTTTTTAAATTTCTTAAAGACTCACTCTTATGTTTTAGAAAATAAACATTCATCGTGTCATTCGAGAATAATAGTCGATAAATAATAACATGTACCTTGAACCGTTGAGTGAACTAGCTTCCATGGGACTACATAAATCTGTATGTACGATCTCCAGTATATCGTTCGTTCGCGTTCAGAGGTTTGGAAATGGTTTCTTACTAGTCGTCATATCCGTCGGTAATGTTCACATTATCAAGACCAGTCATAATATTCTTTAAAATTCGCATATATTCCGGATTAATATGGGCTAGTCTTCTATGCCAATATTTATTTGACATTGTCAAATTACATATCGGTGATTTGACAAATTGTTTAAATTTATATATACCATTTACGTTGTGGCCAGTTGCGATGATAATATCCATAGAGTTACTAATAGTGCAACCGTTTTTCAAAATTAACAGTAAATCCTTTTTCAGTAAGTTTACTCACCGCTAACAAATTCATACTTAAAATTATTTATATTAAAAAGGTTTCTTATAATAATTTCCACGTATTTTCCGGGTAGGTACTAACACAAAATAAAAACTAACAGAAGTAAATCTTCATACAAAGTGGGCTGAAGTAACGCACACGTAGACACCACTTACCGACTCGTTATCTCGGGGGGACTCGAGCGCATACGTGCGCGACTGTCAGTTCATTTCTGACACGCGTTTGTAACTGTTTTGTACAAGCAATGGAGCAAAATAAAATACCCTAATTGTGCAATGGACGGTTGTTTAAATTCAACGTTAAACTGTGGATTTTCGTTTTTTTATAGCTATCAATTATCAAGCCACTAGGAGCTGATATTTTTGGTGATCATGGCAAGAATATGTTATAAAGTGGATATCTAAGCTCGATTTATATAACAGTTTCCTATTTCGAATCATTTGAAACGAACTTAACTAAATTTTTGTAATATTGCGTTGAAATGTTACGTACCTAATATTACGTAAGTTGAAAACATGATTTTTTGTTCGTATATATATTGGTTTGTCTTTAATGCCATTTGGTAGGTTTATGTCTAAAACGGATAGGGCAAAAGGAATTGTGTAATTAGGGTAATCCGTTTAGAAGTTATTAGGGATTTTCTATTGTGAACATTATAATTTTTTATGTGCTTACATATAAAAAATATTTTCATAGACATTTATTTATGCTCAATAAGGCCGAAAGGAGATGTTTCAAAATGTATGGGCTCCCGGCCACCTTTTGTAGACTATATTAAAAATTAAGAAAACTTGCAAAGAAGGGGGTTAATTTTCTTCAAATCATGTTCGTTTAATTGTTAAAAAACAATGATTTACACTTAAACTTGCAACACAACAGTGGAAAAACATCATGGCGGTAGTGATTACCGTAATAATGTCATCTGTCATTCTATTTTAACTTACTATATACATTATATACTTTTTAATATATTTTTTTACGCGAATGGGCGTAGATATATAAACATTGTATTGTGTGAATTGAGAAACAAGGCATATATTTGATAAACATTAATTATATTTACTTTCATAAATCTTGACTTAAAACAAACATACCAAAATATGTACTTCTATACCAATTTATTTTAGTTAAAACATTTAAGTGTGTAAAAAAACAACTTTAAGTACACATTTGATCATATTTTACTTACTCTTCACTTAAATACATTATTTATTCATTTTAAATATCTTCCCTTATCAATATTTTCATCCTGTGACGAGCTCAGCCCAAACATCAAACAATGGGCATAATGTGAGCGCAACTACCTACGAGTACGGTTCGTTGCCCAGCGATGCAGTTGCAATAATAACTGATTATTTTGTCATCCCAAGAATGTCCATGTCTTGCTAATGTAATTATCTAAAAAAGAGAAATGTAAAAAGATTAGCTTCTGTAGTTTAAAATTATTTACGATTATTTCACGATTAATACAACAACTGATGTATATTTTACCTGATGATATTGAATCCTTGTCAACACAATCCACAGCGATCGCACGAAAATCACAAGAGTCCATAAAACATAAGCTGGGTAAACAAGTAAGGTAGAATCACAATAATCGTAAGCAGCACAGAGCAGAAACATATTCAGGATTAAAATGGAATCTTCTCATCAGTACCTACATATTTATTCAACGTTTACATTGGAGTCCACTATTATAATATGTATATATCCACTTTTACGCATATCAAATTGACAACTTCTTCTTTTTTAATTTGACATGTCACTTACATCTATAAAACCAGATACTATTTAAAAGGTGGTTTTGTTATTATTATTATAAATAATTAATTAAGTTCAGAAATAATGAGGGGATACCCAAAACAAAAGCCAGGTTGTAAAGTACTAAGGTAACAATAACTTTACGACAAAAACAGCGAAATACAGAATTACCGACATCCAAAGAGTATAGTAACCTATGTGTGGGGTACACATAGGTTCCCGACATCGACAGTTTTGAAAACTTGACATTGACAGTATTCCGCCATATTTAATATTTCAATGAGGATTGCTTATTTTAAATATTTTTAAACACGAATACTTTAGGTTATCAAAATATATGTGTATTTTTCTTCAATTATGCAAATTATTCGTGTTTTTTAGTTATAATGTACATAAGATGGCCGAAAATGAAACATCTCCTTTGCCTAAACACTTGTTTCCTTGGAAACAAACTTATTATTATTTTATAATGCGGTGACAGTTGCTAAACCTCACGACAGTTATTGTATATTGTGTATGTTACCGTTAGATTGTAGAATACGTTAGCATACACATTAACTAGACTTAAGATTAGCTAGAAAATATGCAGATTAACTATGTAGTTAAAATTCGAAACATCTTTTCAGACTTGTTCTTAGGGCTAAAACACATGCCTTTTTACGACACGACGACGTATCGTGACACATAGCGACATCGTGCCGCAAAGCGATATTGTTTCGTGAAAATATACAATGTTTGTCGTAAATTCATGACACGACGACGCATCATGGCATGCACGGGTCGACGTCAAGGGGTGAAAATTGATACAATCTCGTTTTGTACTTTAGGTAATGGACAAGCTAATCTGCGTTTTAACTGATTTAGGCACATTAGCCGTAACATCTAGTTTTTTTCTCATGACATTTGTCAGAAATTCGGAATGTTTTTGATATTATATAACTTTTTAGGGTTCCATACCTAAAGTTTAAAACGGAACCCTATTTCTAAGCTGTCCGTTCGTTTGTCTGACATAGAGCTCTATTTCTGGAACCTTAATACATAGAAATTTATTTTTTTTACGGAATATGTATAATGGTGGCCGCTTTAACAATATGTACTAAAAGTAAAAAGAAAAACTTTCAAATAAAGGAGAGTTGCCATACAAGGACCTTCTTTTTCTTTATAAGGAGGAAATCTTGAAAAGGTACTCGACGACGTGGGAGTGACGCCGGGTTATGTGGGACTTTAGCCGCACTAAAATCCTCCGGTGGCCGTCCTCAACGTTTGTTGGAGAACTCCGGGATCTCCGACTGAACGTAACAGAAGTCCTTTAAGCGCGATGCCTCGATCGAGCTCTGCCCTGGGAGAACAGTTTTCGCTCCTCCTAAACTATCCGGTGTTCACGACGGTATGCGACTACACATACCGCCGTCCTTCCCGGGGACACTTATTGGACGGTTCGAGCTCCCTGTTGCCACTCCCAACTTCGGAAGCCCCCTTGTAGTCGCTTCTTACGACAGGCACGGGATATCGTAACCCTTTTTTAGTCCAGGAACTACAGAGACAAACATATAAGGACCTGCTATTTTTTAGCGTTTTTCATTTGAAATGTTCACAATGCATTATATGGCTGCTATAACATCAATTAGTAAAAATAAAAATAAAATAAACAAATATTTTTGTGGTACGGAACCCTCAGTGTACGTACGAGTTCGATTCGCACTTCACCCATTATTTGAATTGAATTTAAATTGAAGTTGGAATTGAAAACGTCTTTTATCTCGAGAATAAAAACAATTGACGTCGCCTATAATAGTAGGGGAGCCCAAGACGGGATTTCGAGAGTGACTCGAACGCGGCAGATTAAGATATGGGAGATACCTTACATCCTATAGAGTATCTTAAACTATCCATTTGGGGGGTTCAACCAGGGAAGTCCATCAGACTATTAATAAAAAATCGTATTATCTATAGTAGCTTAATTACATGCTGAAAACAATAAATTTATAATCTGATGGTTTGAGGGCGGCGTTAGGGAGTAATAAGGTTGCAAAAAATCTATACCTGGACATACTCGAGTGCGGTATTTTTTTTAATACAAAGGAAATAATGCTAGAAAATATGCACTATCTGATAGCGCCATTTATTAGCATGGATCCCTGGAAAGTAATGGTGTACAACAAACTAAAGGAAAAGGCAAATTTTATGGAAAATACATTATTCTTTATATATTCTCATTCTGTTTTTTTTTTTCAAATCGTCAATATAAAAAACCCCTCCACTAAATCGTCAGCTGCAACATAAAACATCAGCTGGAATTTCCTGTATAATAATCTTACGCCCTCGAGTGTGTCAAGATAACGTTTTTTTTTGCATTTTCGAAGAGTCACTGACAGTCTTTCGAATCGAATCGTCAGTCTTTCGAATGGGGGACTCATCTGGGGTAACTTCATATCCCCTTTGAAAATCTAATGTGCTGGTTACTTTTTTTCCATTTTTACCTCTCGTATGGCTGTCCCCCTATGCAAACCAGCAGATAAACATATTTCCGGCATCAGAGATATATACTCTATCACTAACCTTCCGCGCCTTGAGTATGTCTGACTCTGCTTTTTACATTTTTCGAATCATCTAGAAGCTATTTCCACGGTGAATCGAAAAATATCACACAACCTTCTCTTCACTCTAACGTGTAATCTACACAATCGTATACGTCCTATTGACGCTCGAGTTTCTACCCATTTAACATCATGGGCTCCCCTACTACTCGTACATTTCGCGGACAGAAACACAGATTCATTAACTGCAAATGTAACTTTGTAATCCTATATAACTTATATAGGATACAAAGTTATTTAATGTAGTTGGTGTATCTAGATAACTGGACAGAAATTGCAAAATATTTTAGTTTTTCCATGAGTTATATACTAAACACTAATTGTACCCTCAATTTCAACGTTCTATGTCTGCTGGAAGTGCCTTAAACTTTTGATGATCGGTCAGTCAGTCAGTGAGTGAGTGACAAAATTACGAACTTTAACTACTTGTAATTCTTAAACTACTGGTTCAAATTGCATGAAATTTGAAATGTACCGTGTCTATACAATGCTTGCTTGGCTCCTGAAAATTCAGGCTTCTAGCTTCATATGCAACGAAGTTACAGGGGGTCAAAAATGGGCCGAATTGCTTCGGGAAAAGTATGGTACGGCCGTGCCGCTTCTTTTGGCTCGACTTGGCGGAGGCACTGCCGTGCCTCCAGATAATGGATATAATTTAATTGTGAGGTTATCTGTAGAATTAAACACGAAAACACGGAAATTTGTAATTTTTAAAGTGCCAGATTTTTGATGACCCTAAAATCGGTTTGTTTACATGAATTCTCTTCGCATCGTGGCGGAGATATAGTAGATTTTTTTAAAATATAATCCAACTGATGGCATGTGGCATGGCTACTGCCGCCCATGGGCATATGCAATCAACCCCAGGTAGGATTAGATATTACTACTACCCCTGAGAATTAGGCTGGAACGCCTCGAAAAAGTATATCTCCCTTACCACGCCCTTCAAACCACACAGCTGTTATTAGGCAAAAATACGTGTGGCGGTGGCGCCGGAGTCGAACCACAAATAGTTCAATATAAAATGGAACTTACTTAACAACCGGTTAAATATTAGTCGTTAATGAACAAAGGTATAATTTCCAATTATTATCCAAACCAATACGTATACCGTGAGAAGATTAAAGGAATTCTAATATTCCTTCGTATAATACTCATTATAACATAAATATCTAATACTATACCGTCTCACCCACTCATCTTAAATACAAACATTGACATTTCAAACACCTCTTTCAAGTAATGTGTGGGAAAATAAGGCACTGTTATTTTATACAACGATTAGGTAATCTGCACATCTGGGTTTAGAATAATTGTTAGCAATACTTGTATATAGAAATACGCGCGTCTAAGAAGGTCACGTTTAATTCAAAAACTAAAATCGCAACGTGAAGTACAAAGTATGCGATGATTCATCCACTTATAGGGATAAAATCATATCTTCGAAACGATGTAGGTAAATGATATTGCCAATTTTGCACGAGCAAAAAGGTTTTTAAAGGCGGTAGAACCCTTTCTGTTCGACTCCGGCGGCACCACTGCCAAACCTATTTCTGACTTATAACAGCTTTGTTAAACGCTGCTGTGTTCTGGTTTGAAGTAAGGGTGACATACTTTGCCGAGGCGTTCCAGCTTAGTCCTTAAGGGTAGCGGAGCATCTGTGGCCGACCTCGGGTATAATCTAATCTTATCTGGAGTTGATAACAGATGTCCATGGGTGTCAGTAGCCACTCACCAACATGTGGACTACATGCTCGTTTGCTAAAAGTAATGCAAGAAAAGAATTCAAGGTTTATACAGTACACACTGTTTTTTTTACAGTAACAACAAAGCTTACAGTTAGGTTCGCTAATGAGCGCGCGACTTAATAAATTCAAAATCAATCCATGAAAATCAATAAAATATAGTTTCAATAAATTTTATAAGTAACTTAAATTTTAAAATTATATAACTCTCACATTGTCTATAATATTATGTCAGCAAAAAACAAAAAAGTCGTCATTTTGCTTTCCACTTTTTAGTGGAACCAATTATACAATTCCAAACTTGACATGACACAATTGACAAACACTATGACCGTACGAGATGTGGACGCTGATGTAACGCGTAATGACGTCATGCATATGCTTTTGATGCGTTATGCGTTATGTTGGACTTTACTCGTGTTTCCAACTATGGCTTACGCGTGAGAATGTTTGTATGAGAAAAGCGTGTGAAAGTCTAGGAAGAATATTGTGGATAAATAAAATCTATGTGATCTGCGGTTAAAATCGACAGACTTCCGGGTTCCATCCCAGACGAAGATATTTATATAATTCATGATGGATATAGATCGCTGTTAAGTATCCGTATTTGGTTTTTTTTTTCGTATATTTATGAGATATTTTGTATATTATTCTGTCGATGCTAGTGCACTATGCACGTAGAATAATCTAAAATCATATTCTATGTTTAATTAGAAAGTAAATTCTGAAAATCAAAACTACCTAACTGAGACTCAAAACCATCGACACTTTGAGAAAAAAGGAATACCACGGATGCATGTTTATGTTCCTGAAAGTAAAAAGCCTACAATACATATTATCACTAGACTAGGCAATCACTGCTTCCTATAACCTGATTTAAAAAAAAACCTTCAATAGTGAGGCAATAAAATAAGCTTTCTCAAAAAAGCTTGATCAGTGACTTGATGCAATAAAATAAGGTATGGCAAGATGCAATTTACAAATGGTCGTAAATTCGACATCAAAGTTTCGAACGCCTTGTAACTATTCTCTTTCACCGATATTACTACAAGATTAATGTCATCGAATTACGCAGTACTGGAAATGCGTACGCGCATCCCACTCTCTTTTGCCTTTTGTGAATATGTATCTGTACAGAAGTCCTATAACATCTACGTTGACGTAAGTACCTTCATCTTCAAGACCGTACATTGAATTAACTATGGAGGAAACATTATCACGTCAGAAATGTTTATTGTTATATGAAGCAGTTACAATACGATTTCGCCTGGGATACAATACCATTTGGCATTTTAGAAAATATTTTTATGAAGATGCAATATTTTCATACATAACTAATTGAAACTAGTCACTTTTTCATTTTCTTAAAGCTCTGTATACTTAAAAATAAACGGATACGATAAGGATAACTTTAAGGATAAGATAAACGTAAGCTTAAGGATACGTAAATGCAGAATTTTAAATGACGTTCATTTATTGTTCCATAAATAACTTACTTTATATTGTGTCTTTGCAAATTTAAAGGTGTGATTGGTTTATTGTTTATTTATCTATCTATTCGGATGTATTAGTATTCACATAGATAGATAATATTTATCGACTAAAAACATTTCTCCAAATTGCATTGGAACTGCATGGTGATTCCCTACCAAGGCATTACTTACTTTACATTACGTACTTTCTTTTAGTAAGCATCCCTTACCACGTAAAATATGTGCGTTGTTATTGCATCTTTCGGACTGAATCCCTAAGCTACCTTCTATTACATCCATAAATTGTTGCTATTCTTGTCACAAGAGTCGCTAACGATGCATAATTCTATAGTTTCTATGACGGCTCTGTAGATCGCGTGCTCTTAGCTCAACGCAGGTGCAGGCCCGTTTATGGCGTTTCAATTAAATCGCTTTTGACCGACGTAGCCGGTCGTTAAACCCTAACATGGCCGTACGCCAACCTAGAAGAGACCGCAAATGTCAGTGTGGGCCAATTAATGGCATTATCGTGAGTTTCCTTCGTTCTTTCACTAGCTTGTGTAATGACAGAATATTAATGTAAATAGGTCAATTTATTGCAATGCTTTTATTTCTAATCAACGTTCATATTTATCGCATATTTATGCGTCTATCAATTATTTTGAAACTTTGTTTATATTTGTAAAGTAGATTGTGTTTTAATTGGTACTGTGAAATTCTAAAATATTATCGCTCAATCTTGTACACAATTATTCAAATTTTGAATAGACATGTCATACTTTTAGATCGAAATAAACTTAGGTAACCTTCGAAAAGGAGGGATTTTTCACAGGAAGGTAGAGGCATTGCACTGCGAAGAGACATAGACTGGTTTGGTATGCGAATATGGCAATACACGTAGGTAGATTATTTAAAAAGGTAGGAAATTATATGACATAACGTTAACAACGCCGGTTTTCTGTAAACCCAAACAAATATTTAAGGTAATTTTATTGCGTTCCTCTCACTTGATTAATGTTACAACCCAAACTATGTCATAAAATAACGACTTCAGGACTTTAGTCTTTAATCCATATGTTTAGTGAAACACAGTTTAAATTTTAAATAGCAAGCAATAATTTGTGTTACGCATTTGTACCGTATGTGACGTCAGTAAGTATCTTACGGTATCCTAAATAAAGCTTAATATTTAACGTTAATATTGACGTCAGCCGTTCCTGACGTTTCAATAAAATCTACTTCAAACAGCGATGACGCGTGTTGGTCGAAATTATGAAGCTTGATCGACGTTAAGATTTAGGGTTTGGTCATAATAATTAAGGCCATTCCACAGTGTGTAATAGTTTTTTCGATTTTTTAAGTTAAAATGTGTCATTTCTAAGTCACTACGGGGCGATTTCAAAAGTAATGTCGGTAGATAGGTATCCCAAAGTAGAAACTCCCAAAAGAAGAATGAAGAAGATTAAACAGGAGACGACGGAGAAATTGTCGAAAAACAAAAAATATATTATCAATTCCTAGATCAGTAAATTAATTTTAGAGTCAATAAATAATAATATTCACTTACCGATAATATTCCAATCTGCTTCCACTGCAATATCTAAAAAAGAAAGGTATTCACATCTGCGTTTCATGTGTATATTATGCCATATTTTTAAAATTAACTTACGTTAATAAATTAAGTTGCTTCGGATCTATCAATCTAAAATCTGTAGTGTAGCTTTTAAATTTATGAATATACGGGGCTTGTTATGCAAATGTTTCTTTATAAGTAACACAAATACAGCCATTTTGAAGGTAGTAGGTTATAATCGATTCCGGCGGCACCACCGCCACACTTGTTTCTGGCTAATAACAGCCGTGTTAAACGCTACGGTGCTCTGGTTAGAAGGGTAAGGGAAACGTAATTTTTCGAGGCATTCCAGCTTAATCCTCAGGGGCAACGACGCGTCAGTGGCCGACCTCAGGGAGGAATGTAATCTTATCTATGTGTACATGAGCAGCATTAACCATTTACCATGAGGTGAACTGCATCCTTAACTGGTACTCCAATACTATTAAAATACGTTGCATTGTGTATTGAAATTACTCTACATATTAATACCTTTTACTAGTATGTCATTAATAGTACTTGTTCTACAGGCTCTCTACTAGATGTGTGGATGGCACAAGTCTTATTAGAGCGTGACCGAAGCGTGAACGGACGGGATTGGGTGTCAGTGTGAACTGACCCTTACAAAGTTAAGTTGTGGTTAGTTGCCAATCATCACGTTAGCGATATTGTATCAAGATACCGCCAAATATAGGGTTACCGTAAAGGGTGAGCTGGGTAATTTTGCATAATTTATGGCTCATCAATTTACGAGTAATTTAAGAAAAAGTTTTGAATACGTAAGTTGATACGATTTTCAACTTTAATGTCTCGGACAGTTTAATTTTAAGTTCGATTTATTAAAAAAAAAACAGTTCAGAGACTATAATTTTATAAGCTTCCGTAGTATGTATTGTTAATTGATATAACATTCATACATTTCAGGTTAAATTTTAGTATATGAAAATATATGCGATACGAATAAGTACGTTGTAATAAACGATAAAAAATGTTGTTTAGAATAAATGAAATACGGCATCATATCATTCGTAGATTAATGATAACTCTACACATATTTCACTAGCTATATGTCAAGGGATTAAAAAACAATATTTTATAATAACTGTAAACTTAACTTAATTTCTTGTGCTTCAAAAACTTCATATACCTATAAACGATAAAATGTTCCTTTAAAGTATTCGGTAAAATTTTTCAAAAAGCAAAACAAATATCCTATATCTCCAATCCATTAAAATACTCTATTATTATTTTAAGATAAACCCAGCGAAAATAATCTTATTTCCTAAGTTTGCAAATTACGTAACTATTTATAATTCTGACATAATCATTTCTATACATATGAATTTAAAACACACAATATTATTTAGACATTAATGTAAAAAATATGCAAAATGCGTCTTGAATAATAGATTTAAAGTGGCACTTTATTCTAATTTTGAGAGCTATGTCGGTTAAAAATAATGGTTATAATTAATAATGATTGCATTAGTAATGGTCATTTAATTTAAGTGTCAAAGTACAGTTACGAAGGTGGTAGAACCCCTTGTGGTTTGACTCCGGCGGCACCACCGCCACACCTATTTCTGCTTTATAACAGCAGTGTTAGGTGCTGCTGTGTTCCGTTTTGAAGGGTGTGGTAAGGAAGACATAGTTTTCCGAAGCGTTCCAGCTTAGTCCTCAGGGGTAGCGGCGCATCTGTGGCCGACCTCAGGTAGAAGTATCTAATCGTATCTGGGGTTGATTACTGATGTCCATGGGCGGCAGTAGCCACTTACCATCAGGTGGACTGCATGCTCGTCTGCTACTCCTATATTATAAAAAAAGAAACAAAAGTAAAGTATTTCTTTAATGCGATAAAGAATATATTTAAACGTGCAATATGTTGCACTAATTACTTGTAATTCCACGTTTGTAAATACCCTTAATAGGTGCTATAAGTATAGAATTATAAGCAACATTAAACACATCACTCCTACTGCAGAAACAAGTCACCTAAGACACATATGAACTTTCAAGTTTTTCCTCTCAGGCCCTTTGTAGGAGCCGCCTTAACTACTCCTGTCAGCGAGTAACTATTAAGCGATGACTTACAAAATGTGAATAAAATAAATATTAAAGATCAAATTAGCGATTTTAATTTTTGTTTTGTCATTTCATAGACATTTTTTTAATATCAAAATACATATTATTTTCTTGAAATGTAGGTGTAATATTGTACTCACGTTTTTTAAGTCTTCTGTAGTCTCGGCAACTTCGAGATTAAATTCAAAAGACTGGAAGCAACGTCTTTCAGCAAACTCATCTACTATCTTTACTGCAGTTGCCATCACCATATCCACAGCCAGATGCGATATCTTAAACAAAACCATTTTTAAAGCAATTATGAAAAAGTGCATGTCGCACATTTTAAATGTAGATGGAATTCAACACTAGTATCATGGCTACTTCTGCCTCACAACATCAGCTGATGTTACGCCTTTCTATATAGTAGCAAGGGGTAGAGTCGTAGGACATACATAATGAATAGTATATTTCTGTTTCATATAAGATACTATATTTACTCGCAAACAGTACGCCAAGAACCTATTCAAGCCAATCTCAAAATTTCTCGACTAACGATCGCCGCCATAATGTTTAGAGCCCGTTGGAAGAACCATTCAAAGAATTGTAGTTTTTACGATTATTATGAGATTCCTGAGGATAATTATTTTCGATTTAATGCGTGGAAACACAAAGTCAGCTCATGGTATTAAACCATTTTATTTTAATTAAACGATTAACTGGTATAATCGGATTGCTTTATACAGCGTTCTAAATATCTTAGGGACAGAGCGCACTGCGTTTAAAATAGGCCTTTTTTAATAAACTCACTATCACAGCATCACACAGACAATACTATCAGTGTCTTTTTAGACGATGAAAATTATTATTTCAAATATTTTTAAAATTTTAATCATTACTTAATAAAAATAAACTACTACTTATATTTTCATTTTTAACACTAGCTGAAAAATAATACTGGCACTCGTAAAGAGAAAATAGAACAACAGTAAAAAGTCTAAGATCTGATGTTCTTTGTTTTGTCGAAACTTTTACTACGTAATAGTCAGTGTTTTATTATAAAACATCATGACATTGGTGAATATTTTTACAAACTTTATTGACTAGTTTTTATCACGCGATTGTATTACCTCAGCATGTAAGTAGTATGAGACATCGTTACGCTAAAAAAGAACTAAGAAAAGTTTTCTAATCTTTCAATTTAAAACTTCACAGACCTTGGCGAAGCTTTTATTTAAAACTTCCAGACTTGGAGCTTTTACCATGATGTCTTTCTGCACCATTTAAGCAAGTTATAATTAATTCCTTTAAAAAGTCTGAAATATTCCTTTCATTAATCGGACGCTTGTTCCTGGGACTGGCACCTCAGATCCACGAGTTTATACCTGCTAGGCATAGATGTAGTATAAAATGTCATTGTTGCTAGGCTTATTTTTTTTTGCATATTTTGCACTAAAGCACTGTCACTTAATATTACTAACGTCTATCAATGCAACGAGATGCGGCTTCTGAAGAGAAAGGTTTTATCTAATCTTTATAAACAATGTCTGAAGTTGATTTTATGTTAAGGAAAAAACATTCTTATATCAATATTATAAGAGCTGGTTTATTCCATGTTCCATTTACATACAATTCTAGTCTAGACGGGAAATTGCTGAAAATGTAGCCGTGTAAATAATTAATATTTACAACCACAGAGAACGACTAAATAAAAATCAATTTCTTACTTTTATACAGTTTTAAAAGCATAACACTGTTCGGGGCAATTTAAAACGTAAATGTTTAACACTAAGTTATAAAATGATTAGAAAGTGTAAAAATACTTGTTGTTTCTTAAGGATTTGATAAATCAAGTACGTTTGAACCGTAGTCCAAAGAGATAACGCAGTTTCTTTAACCATAAGACTACGTTATTAGTCTTACCAAGTTATTACAAACATTTTTTTATATTGTAGGAATAAACGGGTATATTGGCTATTATTACTACTTTGTTATCAATTTGTTCAAACTTAAACGTTTGTCGTTATCGTGTCGTGATGAACGAAAGCGCACTAAATCTTGCGATGATTTCTCGTTTGCGGTTTCTCTAAAATCGCGCTAAATAGTGACATGTGTAGAGGCAACGGAAGCAAATAGAAAGCGAATTTAGATGTGCAAATATTTAACGAAAGCCAATACGAAAAATATTGTCGAGTACTTATAAAAAACAACAAATTTGACGCTAAATTAGATGCAAATTTATACGGAGATCATTAATCGTCGCTTAACTTTTACTTATTTGTGTGCCATAAAATATATTATGGCGTTTATGCAAATGTGTAAATCTGAATAACGATTTTAATCCTTGTTGTTTTATTTTGTTTCAATGATAATGAATAAAGTTGAGTGTTAAAAGGAGGAAACTATTAACGTAAATAGTATTATGCCATCAAAAACAATGCTTGTAAAAAGATCCAAGTCTCGCCATTCAATTCTTCTACCGTAAAAAGTCTTGAGATCTATGTAATACCAAGCCGGTAATGTATGCAGTCCCTACTTAAGGGACCTTCTGTCTTAAGGTATTATCTCACTATCTAACCTAACAACATCTCATGGGACCATACCAATTTTAAAAATCTTTTATGTTCTAAATAAATTAACGTGGCAATCGTACTGCAAGTCACATTGTGCTTTCATCTTATCATATCGCATCACACAAGTACGATTGCCACGTCAATTTATTTAGAACATAAAATATTTTTAAAATTGGTATGGTCCCATGAGATGTTGTTAGGTTAGATAGTGAGATAATACCTTAAGACAGAAGGTCCCTTAAGTAGGGACTGCATACATTACCGGCTTGGTATTACATAGATCTCAAGACTTTTTACGGTAGAAGAATTGAATGGCGAGACTTGGATCTTTTTACAAGCATTGTTTTTGATGGCATCTCATTCCTTTTTGTAGATATTTCTACTCTTTTCCTTTCCGGTACCTTCCACTAGTTGAATCTCAACAACAGATTCTTTAAAGGCAATTAAATTGTTTAGGTAGTCTTTGTAGTTATGTAAATAATCTTGCCATTCATCATCACTTTCATTCGAACATGACAATAAATTAAATCTAAAAAAGTTACTATTTTGAGAACTGAAATTATGCCCGTTATCCTCAGGAAAAACATCTTCTAAAAACATCTCTACTGATTGTGATTTATTTATTTATTTATTGGGATTTAACGTGTCTTCGTATTAAATAATCGACATCCCTTACTTTCTTCTGAATATCCGACAAAAATCATTGGTAATCTTTCACTGACTTCGTCGGACTCCGGTTTTTGATATAAACCACAGTATTTACTGCTCTTGCTCAAATTCGTTTCAATTTATAATAGACTTCTGACTTCTGAAATGAAATGAAATATTTATTTAATAATGATAACATTCGTTTTAGACTTCTCGCATATACAATAATAGTTCTGTTAGCTGTTTCAACCACAACAATTTGTTTAGGGGTATACAGTATCGCCTTCTAATGTAGAATTCCATTTGTTGATAAGAAAATATTGAAAGCTCTATTACAAAATATCGTCCCACCATCTGATCTCATACATTTGTTCGACTTGCTAGTTCCTTTTTCAACACTTTATATTTTGGAAATTTCTTAAAGACTCACTCTTATGTTTTAGAAAATAAACATTCATCGTGTCATTCGAGAATAATAGTCGATAAATAATAACATGTACCTTGAACCGTTGAGTGAACTAGCTTCCATGGGACTACATAAATCTGTATGTACGATCTCCAGTATATCGTTCGTTCGCGTTCAGAGGTTTGGAAATGGTTTCTTACTAGTCGTCATATCCGTCGGTAATGTTCACATTATCAAGACCAGTCATAATATTCTTTAAAATTCGCATATATTCCGGATTAATATGGGCTAGTCTTCTATGCCAATATTTATTTGACATTGTCAAATTACATATCGGTGATTTGACAAATTGTATATATACCATTTACGTTGTGGCCAGTTGCGATAATAATATCCATAGAGTTACTAATAGTGCAACCGTTTTTCAAGAAATTAACAGTAAATCCTTTTTCAGTAAGTTTACTCACCGCTAACAAATTCATACTTAAAATTATTTATATTAGAAAGGTTTCTTATAATAATTTCCACGTTTTTTCCGGGTAGGTACTAACACAAAATAAAAACTAACAGAAGTTAATCTTCATACAAAGTGGGCTGGAGTAACGCACACGTAGACACCACTTACCGACTCGTTATCTCGGGGGGACTCGAGCGCATACGTGCGCGACTGTCAGTTCATTTCTGACACGCGTTTGTAACTGTTTTGTACAAGCAATGGAGCAAAAAAAAAATACCCTAATTGTGCAATGGACGGTTGTTTAAATTCAACGTTAAACTGTGGATTTTCGTTTTTTTATAGCTATCAATTATCAAGCCACTAGGAGCTGATATTTTTGGTGATAATGGCAAGAATATGTTATAAAGTGGATATCTAAGCTCGATTTATATAACAGTTTCCTATTTCGAATCATTTGAAACGAACTTAACTAAATTTTTGTAATATTGCGTTGAAATGTTACGTACCTAATATTACGTAAGTTGAAAACATGATTTTCTGTTCGTATATATATTGGTTTGTCTTTAATGCCATTTGGTAGGTTTATGTCTAAAACGGATAGGGCAAAAGGAATTGTGTAAATTAGGGTAATCCGTTTAGAACTTATTAGGGATTTACTATTGTGAACATTGTAATTTTTTATGTGCTTACATATAAAAAATATTTTCATAGACATTTATTTATGCTCAATAAGGCCGAAAGGAGATGTTTCAAAATGTATGGGCTCCCGGCCACCTTTTGTACACTATATTAAAAATTAAGAAAACTTGCAAAGAAGGGGGTTAATTTTCTTCAAATCATGTTCGTTTAATTGTTAAAAAACAATAATTTACACGTAAACTTGCAACACAACAGTGGAAAAACATCATGGCGGTAGTGATTACCGTAATAATGTCATCTGTCATTCTATTTTAACTTACTATATACATTATATACTTTTTAATATATTTTTTACGCGAATGGGCGTAGATATATAAACATTATATTGTGTGTATTGAGAAACAAGGCCTATATTTGATAAACATTAATTATATTTACTTTCATAAATCTTGACTTAAAACAAACATACCAAAATATGTACTTTTATACCAATTTATTTTAGTTAAAACATTTAAGTGTGTAAATAAAACAACTTTAAGTACACATTTGATCATATTTTACTTACTCTTCACTTAGATACATTATTTATTCATTTTAAATATCTTCCCTTATCAATATTTTCATCCTGTGACGAGCTCAGCCCAAACATCAAACAATGGGCATAATGTGAGCGCAACTACCTACGAGTACGGTTCGTTGCCCAGCGATGCAGTTGCAATAATAACTGATTATTTTGTCATCCCAAGAATGTCCTTGTCTTGCTAATGTAATTATCTAATAAAGAGAAATTTAAAAAGATTAGCTTCTCTAGTTTAAAATTATTTACGATTATTTCACGATTAATACAACAACTGATGTATATTTTACCTGATGATATTGAATCCTTGTCAACACAATCCACAGCGATCGCACGAAAATCACAAGAATCCATAAAACATAATCTGGGTAAACAAGTAAGGTAGAATCACTCCATAATCGTAAGCAGCACAGAGCAGAAACATATTCAGGATTAAAATGGAATCTTCTCATCAGTACCTACATATTTATTCAACGTTTACATTGGAGTCCACTATTATAATATGTATATATCCACTTTTACGCATATCAAATTGACAACTTCTTCTTTTTTAATTTGACATGTCATTTACATCTATAAAACCAGATACTATTTAAAAGGTGGTTTTGTTATTATTATTATAAATAATTAATTAAATTTAGAAATAATGATGGGATACCCAAAACAAAAGCCAGGTTGTAAAGTACTAAGGTAACAATAACTTTACGACAAAAACAGCGAAATACAGAATTACCGACATCCAAAGAGTATAGTAACCTATGTGTGGGGTACACATAGGTTCCCGACATCGACAGTTTTGAAAACTTTACATTGACAGTATTCCGCCATATTTAATATTTCAATGAGGATTGCTTATTTTAAATATTTTTAAACACGAATACTTTAGGTTATCAAAATATATGTGTATTTTTCTTCAATTATACAAATTATTCGTGTTTTTTAGTTATAATGTACATGAGATGGCCGAAAATGAAACATCTCCTTTGCCTAAACACTTGTTTCCTTGGAAACAAACTTATTATTATTTTATAATGCGGTGACAGTTGCTAAACCTCACGACACTTATTGTATTTTGTGTATGTTACCGTTAGATTGTAGAATACGTTAGCATACACATTAACTAGGCTTAAGATTAGCTAGAAAATATGCAGATTAACTATGTAGTTAAAATTCGAAACATCTTTTCAGACTTGTTCTTAAAACACATGCCTTTTTACGACACGACGACGTATCGTGACACATAGCGACATCGTGCCGCAAAGCGATATTGTTTCGTGAAAATATACAATGTTTGTCGTAAATTCATGACACGACGATGCATCATGGCATGCACGGGTCGACGTCAAGGGGTGAAAATTGATACAATCTTCGTTTTGTACTTTAGGTAGTGGGCAAGCTATCTGCTTTTTAACTGATTTAGGCACATTAGCCGTAACATCTAGTTTTTTTCTCATGACATTTGTCAGAAATTCGGAATGTTTTTGATATTATATAACTTTTTAGGGTTCCATACCCAAAGGGTAAAAACGGAACCCTATTTCTAAGCTGTCCGTTTGTCTGTCTGACATAGAGCTCTATTTCTGGAACCTTAATAGATAGAAATTTAAATTTTTTACGGATTATGTATAATGGTGGCCGCTTTAACAATAAGTACTAAAAGTAAAAAGAAAAACTTTCAAAAAAGTGTGTGTGTGTCAGCTACGACGCACGATTGGAGTTTACTCCTTACGAACGATAATTATGATTATCGAATAGAAAAAAGGGTAAATGAACGCATCTGCTAAAATGATAAGAGAAACAAACATATATCTGTAATTATTCGGATTATTTATATTACTTCAATAATGCGTATTACATAAAGTATGTTACAAAATAATATAAATAATAATAATATATAGATGTCTACAATAGATGCTACTATATGCATTTATTATACAGCATGCATACCCTGTACTCGGCAGCAGTATACAAGTTGTGGCAGAACTTCGTAATACGCAGGCGCGCAACACACACGTACAAACATACGCACACATTCAACTCTCAGACTGGAGGTAGTGAACTATACAGTGAGACTACGAAGTATCGCGCAAAGAGGAGACCCCGAGAATGAGATACGCCGTGTAATGTATTCCATCTCATTCTTTTACACGTTCAATCCTACAGGTATACATATATGTTTGTCTCTTTCTACGTAACGCCTCAACTTTTCGTGTTACACTTGATTTTACTCCTCATAAAATTTCCGTACCGGGCCTTATAACTCAAATCGTTTCTTAAGGAGTAAACTCCAAAAAACTTTCAAATAAAGGAGAGTTGCCATACAAGGAGGAAATCTTTAAAAGGTACTCGACGACGTGAGAGTGACGCCGGGTTATGTGGGACTTTAGCCGCACTAAAATCCTCCGGTGGCCGTCCTCAACGTTTGTTGGAGAACTCCGGGATCTCCGACTGAACGTAACAGAAGTCCTTTAAGCGCGATGCCCCGATCGAGCTCTGCCCTGGGAGAACAGTTTTCGCTCCTCCTAAACTATCCGGTGTTCACGACGGTATGCGACTACACATACCGCCGTCCTTCCCGGGGACACTTATTGGACGTTTCCAGCTCTCTCTTGCCACTCCCAACTCCGGAAGCCCCCTTGTAGTCGCTTCTTACGACAGGCACGGGATATCGTATCTAACCCTTTTTTAGTCCAGGAACTACAGAGACAAACATATAAGGACCTGCTATTTTTTAGCGTTTTTCATTTGAAATGTTCACAATGCATTATATGGCTGCTATAACATCAATTAGTAAAAATAAAAATAAAATAAACAAATATTTTTGTGGTACGGAACCCTCAGTGTACGAGTTCGATTCGCACTTCACCCATTATTTGAATTGAATTTAAATTGAAGTTGGAATTGAAAACGTCTTTTGTCTCGAGAATAAAAACAATTGACGTCGCCTGTAATAGTAGGGGAGCCCAAGACGGGATTTCGAGAGTGACTCGAACGCGGCAGATTAAAATATGGGAGATACCTTACATCCTATAGAGTATCTTAAACTATCCATTTGGGGGATTCAACCAGGGAAGTCCATCAGACTATTAATAAAAAATCTGGAGGCACGGCAGTGCCTCCGCCAAGTCGAGCCAAAAGAAGCGGCACGGCCGTACCATACTTTTCCCGAAGCAATTCGGCCCATTTTTGACCCCCTGTAACTTCGTTGCATATGAAGCTAGAAGCCTGAATTTTCAGGAGCCAAGCAAGCATTGTATAGACACGGTACATTTCAAATTTCATTCAATTTGAACCAGTAGTTTAAGAATTACAAGTAGTTAAAGTTCGTAATTTTGTCACTCACTCACTGACTGACTGACCGATCATCAAAAGTTTAAGGCACTTCCAGCAGACATAGAAGGTTGAAATTGAGAATACAATTAGTGTTTAGTATATAACTCATGGAAAAACTAAAATATTTTGCAATTTCTGTCCAGTTATCTAGATACACCAACTACATTAAATAACTTTGTATCCTATATAAGTTATATAGGATTACAAAGTTACATTTGCAGTTAATGAATCTGTGTTTCTGTCCGCGAAATGTACGAGTAGTAGGGGAGCCCATGATGTTAAATGGGTAGAAACTCGAGTGTCAATAGGACGTATATATGGGCGCAAATCAGTATCTTATGTTTATATTATAACATTTAATGTTTAAAATAATTATTTATGGGTGTAAATCTGTATCTTACGTTTATATTATAATATTTAATGTTTAAAATAATTATTCGTAATTACAATACTGTTATTGATCTAACCTCAATGTTTATTGTTTTATAAACAAAACTTAGTTTAATTTGCATCCTACTAGTAGCGCCCTCTTTTGGCGATTTATGAAAACTTGTAATGAATGTTTGCGTGTTGTAACGCGCTTGTTTATTAAAACAAATATAATTTGTGTAAGATAAATTATTTGGAGTAACATAAAATTCATTATAATATTAATTTTTATTATGTCAATTTTGATTGTCAATGTGGAATTAATATTTAGATTAAAATATGGACAATTTCCGGTAGTACTTCAAAACACTTTGTTAGTCATACCAAATAAATTATGTAAATTATAATAATATTAAAATACTTATTCTCGTATTTTTAAAACAATATTTTCAATATAATGTTATTTTATTAACAGTTAAATTTATTGTGAATCACGTCACTTGTTATAACAAAACAAGTGATGTGAGGTAGTTCTTATGCTGTTTGTCACTCGAGTAGTATTTAAGTCCACGCGCTGGTAGAGCGTGGTACATTCGCATTTAATCAGTCTTGTAAGCCGTTACTCTGCTCGAATTGTAAATAAAAGTGAATAAAAGTGATTCTTATATTAAAGTCGTTTCGTTCAGTTTATTAATAAAGTGCGGTATTTGGGTTATCGCCGATATATACGATTGTGTAGATTACACAGTGAAGAAAAGGTTGTGTGATATTTTTCGATTCACCGTGGGAATAGTTTCTAGATGATTCGAAAAATGTAAAAAGCAGAGTCAGACATACTCAAGGCGCGGCAGGTTAGTGATAGAGTATATATCTCTGATGCCGGAAATATGTTTATCTGCTGGTTTGCATAGGGGGACAGCCATACGAGAGGTAAAAATGGAAAAAAAAGTAACCAGCACATTAGATTTGATCTTGACACACTCGAGGGCGTAAGATTATTATACAGGAAATTCCAGCTGATGTTTTACTTATCATAACCCTTCATCTGACGATTTAGTGGAGGGGTTTTTTATACTGACGATTTGAAAAAAAAAATAGAATGAGAATATATAAAGAATAATGTATTTTCCATAAAATTTGCCTTTTCCTTTAGTTTGTTGTACACCATTACTTTCCAGGGATCCATGCTAATAAATGGCGCTATCAGTAAGTGCATATTTTCTAGCATAATATCCTTTGTATTAAAAAAATTACCGCGTATCTCCAGTATGTCCAGGTACAGATTTTTTGCAACCTTATTACTCCCTAACGCCGCCCTCAAACCATCAGATTATAAATTTATTGTTTTCAGCATGTAATTAAGCTAATATAGATAATACGATTTTTTATTAATAGTCTGATGGACTTCCCTGGTTGAATCCCCCAAATGGATAGTTTAAGATACTCTATAGGATGTAAGGTATCTCCCATATTTTAATCTGCCGCGTTCGAGTCACTCTCGAAATCCCGTCTTGGGCTCCCCTACTATTACAGGCGACGTCAATTGTTTTTATTCTCGAGACAAAAGACGTTTTCAATTCCAACTTCAATTTAAATTCAATTCAAATAATGGGTGAAGTGCGAATCGAACTCGTACACTGAGGGTTCCGTACCACAAAAATATTTGTTTATTTTATTTTTATTTTTACTAATTGATGTTATAGCAGCCATATAATGCATTGTGAACATTTCAAATGAAAAACGCTAAAAAATAGCAGGTCCTTATATGTTTGTCTCTGTAGTTCCTGGACTAAAAAAGGGTTAGATACGATATCCCGTGCCTGTCGTAAGAAGCGACTACAAGGGGGCTTCCGGAGTTGGGAGTGGCAAGAGAGAGCTGGAAACGTCCAATAAGTGTCCCCGGGAAGGACGGCGGTATGTGTAGTCGCATACCGTCGTGAACACCGGATAGTTTAGGAGGAGCGAAAACTGTTCTCCCAGGGCAGAGCTCGATCGGGGCATCGCGCTTAAAGGACTTCTGTTACGTTCAGTCGGAGATCCCGGAGTTCTCCAACAAACGTTGAGGACGGCCACCGGAGGATTTTAGTGCGGCTAAAGTCCCACATAACCCGGCGTCACTCTCACGTCGTCGAGTACCTTTTAAAGATTTCCTCCTTGTATGGCAACTCTCCTTTATTTGAAAGTTTTTTGGAGTTTACTCCTTAAGAAACGATTTGAGTTATAAGGCCCGGTACGGAAATTTTATGAGGAGTAAAATCAAGTGTAACACGAAAAGTTGAGGCGTTACGTAGAAAGAGACAAACATATATGTATACCTGTAGGATTGAACGTGTAAAAGAATGAGATGGAATACATTACACGGCGTATCTCATTCTCGGGGTCTCCTCTTTGCGCGATACTTCGTAGTCTCACTGTATAGTTCACTACCTCCAGTCTGAGAGTTGAATGTGTGCGTATGTTTGTACGTGTGTGTTGCGCGCCTGCGTATTACGAAGTTCTGCCACAACTTGTATACTGCTGCCGAGTACAGGGTATGCATGCTGTATAATAAATGCATATAGTAGCATCTATTGTAGACATCTAGTTATTATTATTATTTATATTATTTTGTAACATACTTTATGTAATACGCATTATTGAAGTAATATAAATAATCCGAATAATTACAGATATATGTTTGTTTCTCTTATCATTTTAGCAGATGCGTTCATTTACCCTTTTTTCTATTCGATAATCATAATTATCGTTCGTAAGGAGTAAACTCCAATCGTGCGTCGTAGCTGACACACACACACTTTTTTGAAAGTTTTTCTTTTTACTTTTAGTACTTATTGTTAAAGCGGCCACCATTATACATAATCCGTAAAAAATTTAAATTTCTATCTATTAAGGTTCCAGAAATAGAGCTCTATGTCAGACAGACAAACGGACAGCTTAGAAATAGGGTTCCGTTTTTACCCTTTGGGTATGGAACCCTAAAAAGTTATATAATATCAAAAACATTCCGAATTTCTGACAAATGTCATGAGAAAAAAACTAGATGTTACGGCTAATGTGCCTAAATCAGTTAAAAAGCAGATAGCTTGCCCACTACCTAAAGTACAAAACGAAGATTGTATCAATTTTCACCCCTTGACGTCGACCCGTGCATGCCATGATGCATCGTCGTGTCATGAATTTACGACAAACATTGTATATTTTCACGAAACAATATCGCTTTGCGGCACGATGTCGCTATGTGTCACGATACGTCGTCGTGTCGTAAAAAGGCATGTGTTTTAAGAACAAGTCTGAAAAGATGTTTCGAATTTTAACTACATAGTTAATCTGCATATTTTCTAGCTAATCTTAAGCCTAGTTAATGTGTATGCTAACGTATTCTACAATCTAACGGTAACATACACAAAATACAATAAGTGTCGTGAGGTTTAGCAACTGTCACCGCATTATAAAATAATAATAAGTTTGTTTCCAAGGAAACAAGTGTTTAGGCAAAGGAGATGTTTCATTTTCGGCCATCTCATGTACATTATAACTAAAAAACACGAATAATTTGTATAATTGAAGAAAAATACACATATATTTTGATAACCTAAAGTATTCGTGTTTAAAAATATTTAAAATAAGCAATCCTCATTGAAATATTAAATATGGCGGAATACTGTCAATGTAAAGTTTTCAAAACTGTCGATGTCGGGAACCTATGTGTACCCCACACATAGGTTACTATACTCTTTGGATGTCGGTAATTCTGTATTTCGCTGTTTTTGTCGTAAAGTTATTGTTACCTTAGTACTTTACAACCTGGCTTTTGTTTTGGGTATCCCATCATTATTTCTAAATTTAATTAATTATTTATAATAATAATAACAAAACCACCTTTTAAATAGTATCTGGTTTTATAGATGTAAATGACATGTCAAATTAAAAAAGAAGAAGTTGTCAATTTGATATGCGTAAAAGTGGATATATACATATTATAATAGTGGACTCCAATGTAAACGTTGAATAAATATGTAGGTACTGATGAGAAGATTCCATTTTAATCCTGAATATGTTTCTGCTCTGTGCTGCTTACGATTATGGAGTGATTCTACCTTACTTGTTTACCCAGATTATGTTTTATGGATTCTTGTGATTTTCGTGCGATCGCTGTGGATTGTGTTGACAAGGATTCAATATCATCAGGTAAAATATACATCAGTTGTTGTATTAATCGTGAAATAATCGTAAATAATTTTAAACTAGAGAAGCTAATCTTTTTAAATTTCTCTTTATTAGATAATTACATTAGCAAGACAAGGACATTCTTGGGATGACAAAATAATCAGTTATTATTGCAACTGCATCGCTGGGCAACGAACCGTACTCGTAGGTAGTTGCGCTCACATTATGCCCATTGTTTGATGTTTGGGCTGAGCTCGTCACAGGATGAAAATATTGATAAGGGAAGATATTTAAAATGAATAAATAATGTATCTAAGTGAAGAGTAAGTAAAATATGATCAAATGTGTACTTAAAGTTGTTTTATTTACACACTTAAATGTTTTAACTAAAATAAATTGGTATAAAAGTACATATTTTGGTATGTTTGTTTTAAGTCAAGATTTATGAAAGTAAATATAATTAATGTTTATCAAATATAGGCCTTGTTTCTCAATACACACAATATAATGTTTATATATCTACGCCCATTCGCGTAAAAAATATATTAAAAAGTATATAATGTATATAGTAAGTTAAAATAGAATGACAGATGACATTATTACGGTAATCACTACCGCCATGATGTTTTTCCACTGTTGTGTTGCAAGTTTACGTGTAAATTATTGTTTTTTAACAATTAAACGAACATGATTTGAAGAAAATTAACCCCCTTCTTTGCAAGTTTTCTTAATTTTTAATATAGTGTACAAAAGGTGGCCGGGAGCCCATACATTTTGAAACATCTCCTTTCGGCCTTATTGAGCATAAATAAATGTCTATGAAAATATTTTTTATATGTAAGCACATAAAAAATTACAATGTTCACAATAGAAAATCCCTAATAAGTTCTAAACGGATTACCCTAATTTACACAATTCCTTTTGCCCTATCCGTTTTAGACATAAACCTACCAAATGGCATTAAAGACAAACCAATATATATACGAACAGAAAATCATGTTTTCAACTTACGTAATATTAGGTACGTAACATTTCAACGCAATATTACAAAAATTTAGTTAAGTTCGTTTCAAATGATTCGAAATAGGAAACTGTTATATAAATCGAGCTTAGATATCCACTTTATAACATATTCTTGCCATTATCACCAAAAATATCAGCTCCTAGTGGCTTGATAATTGATAGCTATAAAAAAACGAAAATCCACAGTTTAACGTTGAATTTAAACAACCGTCCATTGCACAATTAGGGTATTTTTTTTTTGCTCCATTGCTTGTACAAAACAGTTACAAACGCGTGTCAGAAATGAACTGACAGTCGCGCACGTATGCGCTCGAGTCCCCCCGAGATAACGAGTCGGTAAGTGGTGTCTACGTGTGCGTTACTCCAGCCCACTTTGTATGAAGATTAACTTCTGTTAGTTTTTATTTTGTGTTAGTACCTACCCGGAAAAAACGTGGAAATTATTATAAGAAACCTTTCTAATATAAATAATTTTAAGTATGAATTTGTTAGCGGTGAGTAAACTTACTGAAAAAGGATTTACTGTTAATTTCTTGAAAAACGGTTGCACTATTAGTAACTCTATGGATATTATTATCGCAACTGGCCACAACGTAAATGGTATATATACAATTTGTCAAATCACCGATATGTAATTTGACAATGTCAAATAAATATTGGCATAGAAGACTAGCCCATATTAATCCGGAATATATGCGAATTTTAAAGAATATTATGACTGGTCTTGATAATGTGAACATTACCGACGGATATGACGACTAGTAAGAAACCATTTCCAAACCTCTGAACGCGAACGAACGATATACTGGAGATCGTACATACAGATTTATGTAGTCCCATGGAAGCTAGTTCACTCAACGGTTCAAGGTACATGTTATTATTTATCGACTATTATTCTCGAATGACACGATGAATGTTTATTTTCTAAAACATAAGAGTGAGTCTTTAAGAAATTTCCAAAATATAAAGTGTTGAAAAAGGAACTAGCAAGTCGAACAAATGTATGAGATCAGATGGTGGGACGATATTTTGTAATAGAGCTTTCAATATTTTCTTATCAACAAATGGAATTCTACATTAGAAGGCGATACTGTATACCCCTAAACAAATTGTTGTGGTTGAAACAGCTAACAGAACTATTATTGTATATGCGAGAAGTCTAAAACGAATGTTATCATTATTAAATAAATATTTCATTTCATTTCAGAAGTCAGAAGTCTATTATAAATTGAAACGAATTTGAGCAAGAGCAGTAAATACTGTGGTTTATATCAAAAACCGGAGTCCGACGAAGTCAGTGAAAGATTACCAATGATTTTTGTCGGATATTCAGAAGAAAGTAAGGGATGTCGATTATTTAATACGAAGACACGTTAAATCCCAATAAATAAATAAATAAATCACAATCAGTAGAGATGTTTTTAGAAGATGTTTTTCCTGAGGATAACGGGCATAATTTCAGTTCTCAAAATAGTAACTTTTTTAGATTTAATTTATTGTCATGTTCGAATGAAAGTGATGATGAATGGCAAGATTATTTACATAACTACAAAGACTACCTAAACAATTTAATTGCCTTTAAAGAATCTGTTGTTGAGATTCAACTAGTGGAAGGTACCGGAAAGGAAAAGAGTAGAAATATCTACAAAAAGGAATGAGATGCCATCAAAAACAATGCTTGTAAAAAGATCCAAGTCTCGCCATTCAATTCTTCTACCGTAAAAAGTCTTGAGATCTATGTAATACCAAGCCGGTAATGTATGCAGTCCCTACTTAAGGGACCTTCTGTCTTAAGGTATTATCTCACTATCTAACCTAACAACATCTCATGGGACCATACCAATTTTAAAAATATTTTATGTTCTAAATAAATTGACGTGGCAATCGTACTTGTGTGATGCGATATGATAAGATGAAAGCACAATGTGACTTGCAGTACGATTGCCACGTTAATTTATTTAGAACATAAAAGATTTTTAAAATTGGTATGGTCCCATGAGATGTTGTTAGGTTAGATAGTGAGATAATACCTTAAGACAGAAGGTCCCTTAAGTAGGGACTGCATACATTACCGGCTTGGTATTACATAGATCTCAAGACTTTTTACGGTAGAAGAATTGAATGGCGAGACTTGGATCTTTTTACAAGCATTGTTTTTGATGGCATCGTATTATCTATATTAGCTTAATTACATGCTGAAAACAATAAATTTATAATCTGATGGTTTGAGGGCGGCGTTAGGGAGTAATAAGGTTGCAAAAAATCTGTACCTGGACATACTGGAGATACGCGGTAATTTTTTTAATACAAAGGATATTATGCTAGAAAATATGCACTTACTGATAGCGCCATTTATTAGCATGGATCCCTGGAAAGTAATGGTGTACAACAAACTAAAGGAAAAGGCAAATTTTATGGAAAATACATTATTCTTTATATATTCTCATTCTATTTTTTTTTTCAAATCGTCAGTATAAAAAACCCCTCCACTAAATCGTCAGATGAAGGGTTATGATAAGTAAAACATCAGCTGGAATTTCCTGTATAATAATCTTACGCCCTCGAGTGTGTCAAGATCAAATCTAATGTGCTGGTTACTTTTTTTTCCATTTTTACCTCTCGTATGGCTGTCCCCCTATGCAAACCAGCAGATAAACATATTTCCGGCATCAGAGATATATACTCTATCACTAACCTGCCGCGCCTTGAGTATGTCTGACTCTGCTTTTTACATTTTTCGAATCATCTAGAAACTATTCCCACGGTGAATCGAAAAATATCACACAACCTTTTCTTCACTGTGTAATCTACACAATCGTATATATCGGCGATAACCCAAATACCGCACTTTATTAATAAACTGAACGAAACGACTTTAATATAAGAATCACTTTTATTCACTTTTATTTACAATTCGAGCAGAGTAACGGCTTACAAGACTGATTAAATGCGAATGTACCACGCTCTACCAGCGCGTGGACTTAAATACTACTCGAGTGACAAACAGCATAAGAACTACCTCACATCACTTGTTTTGTTATAACAAGTGACGTGATTCACAATAAATTTAACTGTTAATAAAATAACATTATATTGAAAATATTGTTTTAAAAATACGAGAATAAGTATTTTAATATTATTATAATTTACATAATTTATTTGGTATGACTAACAAAGTGTTTTGAAGTACTACCGGAAATTGTCCATATTTTAATCTAAATATTAATTCCACATTGACAATCAAAATTGACATAATAAAAATTAATATTATAATGAATTTTATGTTACTCCAAATAATTTATCTTACACAAATTATATTTGTTTTAATAAACAAGCGCGTTACAACACGCAAACATTCATTACAAGTTTTCATAAATCGCCAAAAGAGGGCGCTACTAGTAGGATGCAAATTAAACTAAGTTTTGTTTATAAAACAATAAACATTGAGGTTAGATCAATAACAGTATTGTAATTACGAATAATTATTTTAAACATTAAATATTATAATATAAACGTAAGATACAGATTTACACCCATAAATAATTATTTTAAACATTAAATGTTATAATATAAACATAAGATACTGATTTGCGCCCATATATACGTCCTATTGACACTCGAGTTTCTACCCATTTAACATCATGGGCTCCCCTACTACTCGTACATTTCGCGGACAGAAACACAGATTCATTAACTGCAAATGTAACTTTGTAATCCTATATAACTTATATAGGATACAAAGTTATTTAATGTAGTTGGTGTATCTAGATAACTGGACAGAAATTGCAAAATATTTTAGTTTTTCCATGAGTTATATACTAAACACTAATTGTATTCTCAATTTCAACCTTCTATGTCTGCTGGAAGTGCCTTAAACTTTTGATGATCGGTCAGTCAGTCAGTGAGTGAGTGACAAAATTACGAACTTTAACTACTTGTAATTCTTAAACTACTGGTTCAAATTGAATGAAATTTGAAATGTACCGTGTCTATACAATGCTTGCTTGGCTCCTGAAAATTCAGGCTTCTAGCTTCATATGCAACGAAGTTACAGGGGGTCAAAAATGGGCCGAATTGCTTCGGGAAAAGTATGGTACGGCCGTGCCGCTTCTTTTGGCTCGACTTGGCGGAGGCACTGCCGTGCCTCCAGATTTAAACGGGTCTCTACTATTTAACTGAGAACTCTTTATTATTTGTCTCTGGCGACGCCACGGATATTATTCATTCAGGCTTATTTATATCATGTCGCCAGGTGAATTCACTTGCTGAAGAATTTTGCCAATTCCGTATGCACCATGCCTACGTATTTGGCAGACAGTTCGGGAAACTGCCCGGTATAAATGTGTCCTGAGATTACAATCCGGATCCACAAAAGAATATTATAATTTTCGTAACAATACCTTATGGATCGTAACTGATCTACAAAGCAGCAGTCGAGAATAGAATGCAGCGTGATCGCGACTAGTGGTAATGATTGTTTCTGTCTTACCAGACTCTCCAAACCCAACCAAGCAGTCTTAGCGCTGGTGTTATAAGGCAGAAGTAGGTGTGTTGGCGATACCACCGCAATCTAACAAAGAGTTTTAGCTTTCATATTGCGTGTAGAAGTGAAGCAATGTCTAATTGCTTAACGAGTTTAGTTTTATGATCCTCGCTCAAAATATATGTCTATGAGTTATGACTTGTGTGGGACGTCTTGTCGTGGTGTCAATGTGTTATTAACAATCTCAGTTTTAAAATGTAACTGTTTATTTATTGTAGCAAATAAGTTTTATTAACTATTTTGACATTAATTTATTAGCAAACATTTTTAATTTCCATGGCTTTTTAAAGTAAATAATAATTTTCTTAATGGTTTTGTTTTAATTTTATGCACAAATGAAATATTTATTGCCTACGTAATCCATATAATGACGTGTAAACTATTAGAATTGTAATTAATTATTTTAGAAGTATTAATTTTATTAAACAAATTATTTATTTTAATTAATATCTTATAATCTTTATAAGTTATAATGCCTAAATTAAAAATAATAGTTAAAAAATGTATATAAAATGTTACTACAAAATGATTGGTAAAACTACATCGTTTCTATTAGAGCCGCTAATTGGTTTCGGAACGGCACTAATTAAAATAACAATTACTGTGTCTCACTGTCCGGACGGCTCGTCGAAAGTCGACTGTGGCGAGTGACCACACCGCCATCCTACCACTTGCTTAACTAGTAGCTATCACGCAAAATGTCTAGAACAGTTCTCCCATATTGTGCCGTATAAAGTTTTTTTTTATAATATAGGAGTAACAGACGAGCATGCAGTTCACCTCATGGTAAGTGGCTACTGCCGCCCATGGACACCTGTAATCAATCCCAGATAGGATTAGGTATTTCTACCTGAGGTCGGCCACAGATGCGCCGCTACCCCTGAGGACTAAGCTGGAACGCCTCGGAAAAGTCTGTCTTCCTTATCACCCTTTAAACCGGAACACTGCAGCGCCTAACACTGCTGTTATTAGGTAGAAATATGTGTGGCGGTGGTGCCACCGGGATCGAACCGCAAAGGGTTCTACCACCTTCAAATAAATGCAAGTAGGTACATAACACCCTTTTTTTTGTTCACGAGACCTTCAAAAGGTAAACGATCCGAGATCTCCGACGGAACACAACCGGAGTCCTCCAAGCACGTTGCCCTATCGAGCTCCACCCTAGGAGGAGCAATTTACGCTCCTTCTGCACACCTGGTGTTAACGACGAAATGCAACCACACATATCGTCGTCTTTCCCATGGCCGCTTGCTGGACGGTTCGCTGCTACTAGGATACTGTAGCCAACAAAACGAAACTGTAATCTGAAATAATTGGCAACGAAAGGGTTTACGACTCTTCTCAATCCCTAACCCCATCATTTAGAATCATAGACGTAAATGCATTCGTAACTTAATGAGGTGGCAAAAATTCAGAAGACTGAGTCGAGGTCCCCCTTAATAGAAATCTTGAACCCGTTTATCATAGCACGCTTTGCTACTCCTCAGATCTAAGTCGGAATAAGTTATTTTTTTTTATCTGTCTTATCGTCGCTATTTTACATGTAGCCTACAAGAGCAGACATTAAATATCGCCAAAAACGAGAAAAAGCTAAGTAAACAATAAATTTGAAGTAGGTACTTACAACGTATAAAAGAATTTATAGCAAAGTAGGCCCATTTAAAGTTTAATATGCCTCGTGACTTGAACACTCATATGGGGAGAACAAAGTTAGTTTTATCTTTGAAAAAAATATTCTCAAAGGATTTTAGCTCTTAACTCTTCAAGGCAGGTATGTGTATTGAATTTTCGAGTGTCAAAAAAACATGGTTATAGTTTTCTATGTAAGTTTATTAACCTTGTTCTACATACAGACTTATTAGCAATCATAGTTCAACATAGTTATTTAAGCTCGCTCACCGCATTAAGCTTCGAATGTCCTTGACACAATGATATTGGACATAAGTCAACATAAAATTTTAATTATGCATAAAATTCGTATAATGTGCATAATTTCTTGTTTATATTGAGCCCATTCCCTATTTTTTATTTTATGGATATAACATACTTCATTTTTTGGAGTTCGTTAAAATTCTTAACCTTAATGAGGTATGCGACGATAAAGCGGACATACCTACGTAAAAAATATAGAACCATTTTTTTAAATAACACAGAAGTAGCAGGTAGGCGTTCAGTCCACCTAATGGCAAGTGGCTTCTGCCGACCAGATACGATTAGATTCCTACCTGACGTCCTGAACGTTTAGCTCTGCCGGCATTAGACAGAAAGAGGTGATGCGGTGGTACCGCCGGAGATTAACCGCACAGAGTTCTTCTTCCTTCACCACCACCTTCTATACATACATGATCACCACCTTCTATACATACATGATTAGTGCGATTATCATTTGTTAGGATACCCACTCCAAATACTCATAATATATTGCCGTCCACTTATCTATATTCAATCTTTACTTATACTTAGCCAGCTTATCCAAAAAGTCTAAAATGAAATATGACATTTTTGTATTATAGAAATACGTTGGGTTATCAAATCTTTTTTGTTTTATTTACAATTTATTCTGCAAATTTTATTTATTATAATGAACGACATTATAACGATAACGTAATTAAATTTTAAGGTTTCAAAATTCTTTTCAAGATAAAATAAGTAATAATCATTTTTCCGTTCTATTTCCATCTGTGTCCAAATAAGTTTTATTTCTATTTTCTTAAGTATATAAAATTGTTAAAAAAACTTTAATACGCAATCCAGATTGATGACTGTATTCGTTTTAATAGTTATCTATAAAAATAATCTGTTTAAAAACAAACGAAGAAATCAATCAGTCTAATTTCATACTATAAGTATACATACTATAATGGTCGTCGTATTAATAATACTTGCAAAATTGGGTCTCTCATAGAGAAATCGCGAAGGACAGGCCATTACTTATGAATAACATATTAAGTCGCAGTTGGCAGAATGAAAACTGTGTCGCAGGTCAGAGAGAAATCTCCCTTTATCGGTAGAATTCTATTAGACCTATACAGGTACAGATGCAAATAAATTCTGCCGGAGATAAAGTCACGGTCTGAGCGTAATTTAATATCTTTTGTATAGTGTTCCGTGTAACACAATCTGAACTCGAGCACCCAAAACGGACTTTCTACTCGAAACGAAAGTGCAAGTCTCCGAGGTATGAACAAAACAATGCAGTTTCTTTTCACTGCCACTTATTCCATTGACAGTTTTTATTACTAAACTGGCTACTGTTGTGGTGAAAACGAGAATTGGATGCCTAACAATGTAGTGAATTGTAAATGAGATGCATGACGGGATTTAAAGAATTTATATTGCAAGTAAATGCGTATTTTCCACAGAGTAAGTAAAATAAAATTGTCTGTGTATTTTTATGACAATGTTGTACGTATGAATCTTGTATATTAAGAAATAGAAAGTGAAGTGGCATAAAGAAATGCGAAATATAGTTTCCTCTTTATTAGAAATTAGTTATCTACTGATATTAGGTACTCATATCAACTAGTGGAGGTGACGGAGCAGCCTAATGAAATACGCTCCAAACCATGCCAGAGACACGCTCCTGTGATTAGGAAATCAAAAGGGTTGCAGCTAATATTATAAACATCTCAGGGGATAAGAAAAAATAGCATAAACTTATCTTGTAGAGTGTTCAGTCGAGTGTACCTAATTAAGCCGTGTCTATTCGATATAATATTCTATGGCATTTTCATTACCTTACGCTGCGCCGTGTAAAATCGCGGTTTATTATGTGAATAACGTGCATATAATTATTATGATCTGTTGAAAAAACTTATTAAAGTTTGTATAAGCACGGAACTCATTCCGAATTGCGAATGATTGATTGTGATTTGTTTGACGAATGGTCGATGACCGTAGAGTACTCAGATTAATAATTCGGCAGTTTTTATTTGCAGCGAATAAAGAGTGATTGAATGTATATAATAAATTATTTTCATTTTGTAGTTTTGAGTTTTAAAAATAATAATGATACGTAATGACGTAATAAATATTATATGAACGTCGTAGGTGAAGATGGTAGAATCTCATGTGACTCGACTTCGACACCGCCGCACATAGAATTGGCATGATGACAGTATTAAAAAATCAAAGAATAAATGATTTAATAAAACACAATATATTGAAAGGATTCTCAAAAATGACTTTAAAAAACTTTAAGATGTATTATATTTTCAATTAAATAAAAGTATAAAATACTGCAGTCGGCCATCTTGTCTGAAACGCTAATCGGGCGCGAATGACGTCATTTTTGGGTATGTCACTGAATTGCTTGAAATTTTGTATGGGATTTTCTAACGTGACGTCATCAACGGACGCCATGACACACGCGAGCGTTTTCGCGCTTAATTCAAAAGTCCTACAAGCAAATGCTATTATTTTCGTTAACACTGAATTGATTACTGAAATAATACGATTTTTGGAATCGGTAGACATGTACCTACGTTATAGAAGGGATTTTCAAAATTTCATCATGCCTATTAAGCCTAATATTAGTAAGCCTTCTGTCTAGTATTAGGTAGACATAGGTGTAGTGATGGCGCCACCTGTTGTTAATTGAAGATTGTATTAAACGCAGAATAAAAATAAGGAAGACATACTTTTCGCTATACATTCCAGCTTAGTCCTCAGGGGCAGCGGCGCATCTGTGGCCGACCTCAGGTAGGCATCTAATCTTATCTGATGATAATCACATATGTCCGTGGGCGAACGTAGCCACTTACCATCAGGTGGACCGCATGCTTGTCTGCTACTTCTATATTATAAAACATACCTTCATGTTTACACATATTCCTACACACTCACCTTAATAAAAATTATAAGATTTTGTATAATATGCCTACAACCTTCTAACCAACAATAAAACTCAATAACGATCAGCAGTTGTATGAAAAGAATTTAAATTTTTTCCTCAATCAGATAGACAAATGTACTTGATATTCACTTGCTCACGTGTTTCAAAACTACTAGTAAGAAGAGTAACGTAAAAAGTTCTTACGCAAGCAGGTCGGTAACCTTTCCTATTGTAAATAATACTTGCGTTGGTCGGATTAGAATTCGGTGTGTGGTCCTTACAAAAACATCATAATGCTTATAGCCTTTAGTATCAGTATGTCGAAAACTGATTATAGATATATACGTTTTTCCTTCATATATGAGGCCATAAAGTGCCAAAAGGCCTCCCCTAAAAAATCTTTTTGCCGCAGTCAACGTCCAAAACGACTTTTTTATTACACTGCAAGGAAGGGTTATATTCTTTGCACGTATCTTATAAGTACGCAATATTACTACGCTATTGTTAGCTTGATTTGCCTGTATGTTTTTATGTATGTTTGTACGTAACGAAATCTTTGAACTCCATTTTTACACACTTTGAACTGTCAGTTTAATTTGAAAATTTTGAACAATTATCAAGAACTAATGACAATATACGATTTTAATAATTTAGTCCCATTATCCTTAACTGGTTCAGCACGATTAAAGAATTTCAATTTCGAGCACCTTAGAGAAAGTTCATTGCAAAGTTACTAGTACATCACAAAAATAATTACTTTTTAGTTTATTAGCTATAATAGCGTGGTTTTTATTATTTTTTAAATCATAATATAATTTTAATTGCCTAGAAATACTCAAGTAACTGAATAAGAAATCCTATATCCAGTTACTTTTTAAGTAAACATAATGTAAAAAAGCATTGTAGCGATTACAATTCAATTCATTTACGCTAAGTGAAGTGAAACCACAGAAGTTCCCACTAATCCAGTGAGAATAAAGACAAAATAACGAACAAGCAAGTAATTCGCAACCCACACATGGGCACAAAGCATTGACATTAACATTTCCGCATTATTGCATGAACACGGACTTTTTGTTCACGGGAATTACTCACTTGTTGTACTACACGCGAATAAACGAGATACGATGCGGTAGTTTTGTTATAGTAAACGTTAATATAATTTCGGCTACAACGAAATAGTTATTGAAAATGAAATTTTTAACAAAAAAATACAACCGACTTCTATGTCACTACAAAGTAAAGAATAATTCAAATAAATGTTGGTTTAGTACATATTTCTGAAGTCATGTTATACGGCTGTTATATTTACATGGGTGGAGGAGTTCCCCTCATTTTCTTCAGAACCCGTCGATGGATCCTAACCATATTTAAATGGGACCAACTTCCAGCTTGTCTTTACACAATAAAAAAAGAATTATTAAAATCGGCTAACTAACGGCGGAGTAATTCGTGTACATACATAAAAAAAAAGATACCGGCCGAATTGATAACCACCTCCTTTTTGAAGTCGGTTAATAATCAGTTAATAAGTTTAGTAGCCCAAAATTATAAGAGAATTGTAAATGACTTCTATACTTTTTAATTATTTTTCTTTCAAAAATATATTCGATTGCCTATTTATCCCAAATTCTATAATATTATGTAATCTAACAATAAGCAATATGAAATTAATGACCATATAAATAATTTTATATACCAGGATTTTTAAAGACATTCGATAATCTAATTAACTTATAATATGAACAAAAGTAACATCTGTCATTCTGTTAACTACATGAAAATAAAATGACGTTGAATTACACGGGGCCTTTGTGAATATATGGTACCTCCTACAAATTAATCAAAAACCGCACTTCAGTACCCTTACCCTACATTTCCAATCTGATACAATCCGCTACGGGCGCTGATTGGAAATGTATGGGCAAATACGTAAAGAAATACAGACATTTTTGTATATACGTAAAAACTTATACTAAGGGTACATGCTACTTATACTCCAACCACTAAAAGTCCTCTCACTGACAGCCATTCAAAAGCAATCGCTCAAGTCTCCCTGTGGCTGTAGAACACATCTCTTAATGCCAGAAAAAGCTTTAATGTGATAACAATTGCACAATTCTGAGTTTTTAGCTGCGATCACACGACCTGCCTAGGTCAGGACTGGATTACCTCGAACACTAAGCAATAAGCATATACATATGTGATCTGACACACTCTAGTTATTCCGAGCTAGGCTTATGGCTTGTTTAAGAGCAATTTTCTTATGAAATCCTCTGGACCGTACAATGTTACATCATCGACGGATTCTGTTATTGGATATGCGGTTCGTTTGAGATGTCATTAAATTAATCAAAGGTGGTAATGAGAATTAAACCATGTTTAATAGCGATTACGTAACTTGTACTACATGGACGTACAATAGACCCGACATTTATACACTGAGATTTCTTTAAAAAGCAATTAATTTATATGGAATGTATCAATCCACACTTGTCCAGCGTGGTGGACTGTAGCCTAAAATACCTCTCACTCACTCTCACTCTTAGAGGAAACCCATACCCTCAGAACGTTGACGTCATCAACACATTACCATTCCAGTGCTGGGCACGGATCTCCTCTCAAAGTTTCGGCTATAGTCAACGGCAATGATCAAGTACGAATTGACAGACTTCGTATATTTCATTGCTATCAACCACCTGTGATTTTTCAAAGTTTCTAATTTATCACTTTCTTTTACGGTGAAGGAAAACATCAACATGGCAACTGCATACCTGAGGGATCTTTGATAAAGTTTTCGCAGCTACGTAAAATCTACCGATATTTACTTGACCAGCGCAATGGACTGTGGCCTAATCCTTCTCATTCTAAGACCCGTAATATAATGAATAAAATATTTATCTGAGACCCGTACCCAGCAGAGGGACAGTATAGGATCAACGACGATGTACCTTTGGTAACTTTTTAATAGTGTCAGGCGTGAGAGTTTCCTTGCGATGTTTTCCTTCAACGTTGTAGCTAGTGAAAATTCAAAGGGTCTAGGGGAGTCCCCTGATTAAAAGGCTGTGTTTCAACTATTAGTCTATCAGCTATTTATTTAATAACACTCTCTATACTTATAAGCCACACAATAGCAATCAAGTCGTGGGTACACTAATACACAAACAGGCCCAGGAAGGAAATCGAAATTAATTACTCAAATATTACTAGACCTAGGAATGAACCCGGAAAATTACACAGAGTATGATTACAATTGCACCACAGGGATTGTCATTATACTGCTGAAATACATTATAATAACGCATATATTATGAACCTAGTTATTACTTCCGCAGCTAAACCCGAATTGCACTTAACTTTTAAAACATTACCAATTTATTCATTATGTTTTATCTTATCTTAGATATGCTTTAGTTCGTGTGATCAGAATGAACTCAACACTACGGTGATTCAACTTTCACTATTATTATGTCAATCCGCCTTTGTTAGTAAGTAGTTAGATTTATAGGTACCTACTTGATAAGCGTCAAAGAGATTTAATATTTGGAATACTGAATATCTTCATAAGCTAATTGTTTTTAAGAAAAAAAATTAAATATATTGGATCTCTTTGTCCTTCAGATATTGTTCATAAATAATTTAGCAAATGTCAAAGTATTATGACTTATACTTCTTCAATATTTCTTCCTACTTCGTTTAAATTTTAAAAGGTTATCAATCATCACGGCGGTATGTTGATACAAGAGCTAACAAAAAACAAAACGAAATTAAAAACTTACCATGATGCTGTTCATCATCTTCAACAAGTTTTCTAATTTAAAATCCAAGTCAAAGATAAATTCACATTATTTTTATTACTACCCTCATCTATTGTACAATTGTCTGTGAGAAGCACTAACAATATAATGTATTTGCATGCCGTCGCCATCTTGTGAATAACAGACAATTTATTATCTGTGATTCACAGTTTGGTTTTCACCGTCAGATGGCAGAAGTTAAAACTAAATTGAAATGACAAAGCAAGATAAGTAGTTCATATGTTTTCATCGTAAGGTCGTCGATCCGAATACATAATTTGCCCTTCAATTCAGTATATAATTCCGGTATTTTTTTTTAATCAAGGAGTAGCAGACGAGCAATCAGTTCCTCTGATGGAAAAATATGTCATCCTTACAAAACCCTTCCAATCAGAACACAGCAATGCTTGAGCGTTAGTAAAGGCGCCGTTTAATAATGAGACTAGGCTATTAGGAGAATGTCTAAGTAAGTTACTTGGCTGCAACACACACAATCATTAACTTTAAGGCCTCCGAATCTTTCGTCCTTAAAAGTTATTTAATGATTTCTTAAAACAAGTACTTTACAAACAAGGTGAGTCCCCTAAGATTGGTTTGATAAGGAAAACTCACTGTCACTGAGTTATTATAAAGTAAATAGACATGGCGTAAGGGATTTTACTGAACACTTTGAATGTACGTCACTGTACTTATTATAATGTACTTATTATTATATTATAATACTTAAGTAGAAATTGTTTAGGTCAATAGCCTCAAGGTTTTTACCTAAGTAATAATACGAAATATTTCTACTACATCTGATTTTGAAATAGATTAGTCGAAACATTTTTCTGTGTGTTCTTCTAATTTGAAAGTCACATATTATTTATTGAAATTTCCAAAACCGTTATAAAAATAACATAATTCTATATAAAGAAGATTTTCCAAAGGTGGTTAAATCGTTCTTGTTTTAGAGGGGAGGCATCATCGTTCATTTATGTCTGCCTTATAAGTGTTTCATGTTCTACTTAGAATGATATAGTTTGGAAAAACTCTTCCATAATGGTTCCGACCAGGTGCGGTCCCAGGGGGATCACAGGAGTCATGCCCGCTATAAAATCGTCGAGTCCGACTCGCACTTGGTTTGGTGGCTTTTTTTGCAAAACCCTGCATGAATATTCCGGACTTTACATACGTGTAAAACGCGTTAGAAACAAGTGGTCTAATTTAAACAAATTGCCCTATGACAGCCTCCCATCCCCCCCAATCTTATACTGCGATCGCGCCTGGTTCCAACCTGGTTTTCCTTATTTTTTGAAGTAGGTTAAAAACATAGATGAGGCGTCACTTGGTATTCTCAACAATAGACTCAAACGATGACATTTCAAATAAAAAAGTGCTTGAGCATTTAGTTCTAGATCCAGCATCGATTTGTAGGTCAATATAATTATGTATTCCGATAATTGGCTTATCATCCTTCCTACCTGTACAATCGCCTTGTATGTGCTCATATAGTCTTTATCTTACACAAAATATCTGATATGGTCATCTAGATTGTCATCTTGTAATTATAACTGTTTCTGAAGTACGGGCACTGATGTATCGACTACATATGATTGATTATGCCCTTCACTCGCGATAATTTTATATTTATACAGGATTTGTATCGAGATTGCATTTTGTTGATAAGGAAATTATGACACGGTCATGGAATTACTGACCTCGTTAATAGGTCTTTTCAAACTCATTAAAATACTGATCTGTGTATCCTATATCTATGTGTTTAACAATTTCTTGTTTGAGTGTGTGTCAAAGTAATAGGCACTTACAGAAGCGGAAAATACAAGTGAAGTTAGCCATTTTGCACTATGATGTTCAGCTACTTTTTAGTGTTTATCTAATTTTGACACTTTACGGGGTTAATCTAATTATGTTGCTAGGTATGTTTCACTCTGTCCCTGTAGTTCCGGGACTAGAATAGGGCTACGGTATCCCCTGCTTGTCGTAAGAGGCGACTAAAAGGGGGCTTCCGGGGTTGCGGGCGGCAAGAGTGGGAGCTCGAACCGTCCGGCCAGCGGCCCCGGGAAGGACGACGGTATGTGTGGTCGCATACCGTCGTACACACCAGATGGTGTGGCGAGCGTCAAGCTCACCTGGGCGGAGCCCCACGGGGCAACGCGCTAAGAGGACTCCGGTTGCGTTCCTTTGGAGATCCCGGAGCCCTCTACGCAGTGCAGAGGATGGCCACCGGGGGGGTTTTAGTGCGGTAAAAATCCCACATAACCCGGCGTCGCTCCCACGTTGTCGGGTACCTTTTGAAGGTTTCCCCCTCGATAACAAAAAAAAAAAAAAAGGTATGTTTCACTTGTCCCTGTAGTTCCGGGACCAGAATAGGGCTACGGAATCCCCTGCCTTTTTACGGACTTCGGTTGCATTCCCTGGGGATCCTGAAGTCCTCAAGTGTGGTATGAATCCCACATAACCCCGCGTCGCTCCCAACGCATAGGGATACGCATTAAGAAGGTTTCCCCTTCGTAAACAAACAAAAAGGGGTGTTTAGCTCCTTATGAACGTTTAGGTGATTACGTGTTTTTGGAATTGGATTCTCTCATCTACCAATGAAACTGAAGTATATGCCCACTTATAAAAATAGTAACTTAACTTATTACTTAAGGAGCAATTTTGCCAGGCAGTCGATTACAAGCGTAGGATAAATTTAACTAATTGTACCGAACTCAGAATTGTATAAAGATAACAGATATCGCAGATCGAGGTCAAGACACATCAATGTACTTAGGTCTTCCCCATCTCTAAACAGATAAAACGGGAAAGTTTTAAGCACTTGTATGATATGAAGTCAAATTATTTTGGTCCCTATTGAACAAGGCAATTAATATCCTTAGTAAATTGAATACCCGTAGAACGACTTCAATACATTTTTGTCATTACAACATGTGACATGAAATGAAAATTAGCCAGTAATTTTTAACCTTTATTCAGTAAATAGGTGATTTAACCTTAAGGGAGCCCCCTTAGACGAACTGCGAGAAACTATTAGTGTAGATAGCGTCTTTATCGGATATTTTATAACACTTAGATCAAAGAAGAGTTAATAAACCCAAATTCGCAATCGAGAGGTAAAAAAAATATAATAAGATACCAAACACGGATTCATTAAGACGAGATATTTAAACATTTGCGAATTTGCATATAGTCGTCGCCTATTATTATCTTGGCACTTAGATTTATACTTGAAGTTCTTTGATATATAATATTAGTACTCTAGCCGTAGCGTACTGTATCATGACGACTCAAAAAATAAACAAAATAACAAACAAATAAGGTCTCAATAACAATCGTGAAATATCAGAACACTCTGAAGAGCCGCTGCGAACGGCAGAGCTAATAACTTAAAGATTCGCAATTGGATGATTTCTCAGCGGTGCAATTTAGCAATAAGCGTTCATCCTGACGCCGCGATAAAAGGGGTTGGGACAATCAGCGGTCACGCGGAGTTCTGGTCACATGACTATCATCAATTGGTAACAACTCGGAGTGTTGGTGTTTTTGCATAAATTTATCATCACATGGAATAAATAAACTAGTGGCTCTCAATTTGGTCTCATTTGGCTCAAATTCTCAAGTACCTTCAAATTTCAAATTCACATTCAATTTTTTTTTATTCAAAACAGGTTCTTCACAGAGCACTTTTTGAATGTCATTACATCTACCACCACTTCACAAGGTGTTTCGTTATTGAGAATAAGGGGCGAAAGAAACTCCATAACATATATCTTTTTGGCTATTTCAGACCACAAATAATCACTCAGCCTATAGTACGTTTTTTTACATAGCGTTTGTTTAACGACAACTTTAAACTTTTTTCTGTGAGATTCAAGATGCGGTCGGGTATTTTATTGTAAACCTTTATTTTTAATGATGTTAATGAATTTGATTATTTACTACCAAGCTTATCAGTGATATTATATAGACGAAAATTCTGCATGCAGGAATCTGTTAAATGTAGTGTTCCAATATGTGTTAAGTCTTCTAATTCGAACTTGGCTAGCGTGATGCTAATACTAATACTAGATAATACTAATACTAGATCCATGTCATTTTAAATATACATCCCATAAATCTTTTAAAACTTCATGGAAAATACTACATTTATGTCCAACGATAATACATTTCTGATATTCATATGATGGAACTTGAGAAAATAATTTGTTTTTCGTAGTCACGAAACGTGAAATTTATTTCTAGATCTGCGGAATAGGACGCAGAATTTTATATTACTATCTACGTTTAGCCAACTAAAGTAATTGTAAACAAATTACCTAGCAAGGCCCACCCAATGTAAGTCTTGGACAATCCTATGAGGCAACGGTAACGTACTCACATAACATTCTAGTCACGCGTACAGCTTTACAAAATAAGTGTATTGGGAAAGATTGGGTTTCATAAAAACGCAAATTTTACTCACTAAGGTATTGTGTCAATTTCATAGTCGTTATGTAAGTCAAGTGGCATATTTTAACTTAATACAGTGATTTTTGTGATGTATTGAAGTTGTTAGTGGCTGCTATTCATAGATAAGTAATGATCGTCAAACAGAATTGGGTGTCATACCTAATAACGTTTAACTCTTTCTACGTAGAGGCCAACAGTAAGACGTTTCCTGTATTTTAGATACACAAAAAGCACACATACAAAGATAGATTAGCATAAACACCCACACCCAGAACACAATATAAATTCAGAAGGTATCTAAATTCATTATTTAGATACCTGACTGGCCGGGGATCGAACCCGGAACCGGCCGGTATAGTGCCCTCTACGTCACTCAGGCACAGTAGAAGTCCATATTTGTACTCGGGTCTACAAATATCGCTACCCTTGAGAACAAAAGTTTTCTATATCACATCGGTACAGTGCGTGTGTGCTTCAAAGGAACAATTGTTCAATAAAGTATTGTGTTAATGAAAATGGTTATGGTTCTTTTCATCTCCAAGCGTTAAACTGTTTAAGCGTAAAGTATTTAACTTAAACACTTCGATTTAAATATCAAAGGAGTTGAAAATGGTTCGTACGAAATGTTAAATTGTGAAACAAAAATAATGTGTTTTTTCACGAATCTTCGATGACACTCTACCTTAAAAGACAACTGTTGCCAATGTTTAAAATGGTGTACTTAAATAAACATGTAGGTAGGAAATTCCCGATTTTATTGTGGGTTTTCTCTACACTTGTTTGTGCATTTGCAGTACAAAGATAACTTGCACAGAAGATACCTATTTCAAGAAATTTCCTAGATTTAATCTCTAGTACCTACGCCAGCTGCTAAAAGAAAGGAAATGACGCGCACTTTAGCGCGGTAAAAGTCCTCAATCACTCCGAGATTTCTTCCTTTAAAAAATAGCTAATACAAAAACTATACTATTTGCATTTCTTTATTATCTCGATGACAATTCTTTGTAGTGTTGTGTTGGTCACAAGCAATGATATCGATCAATGATATATTTATTGTATGTATTTTGAACAAAGACAAATACAACAAAGATTACGCCGTAAGAAAAATCAGACAATTTACTGACTAAAACCTACTTATTTTACAAAAGTTTCGAGAATTTTAAAGAAGTAGGAATTATAAATAAAAAATGTATGGTGTAAAATCTTGTAACTGAAATATAATATTATAAGTATATGTAATATAATATTATAGTTAATAATTTTGTACAAAAGTATCCGACAGTAGTTTAGTTTCTTACATTTTGTAAAAAAAAAACGGGTCTGTTATCGTGTTACGTTTATCGTTATAGCTCCTATAGTAACCATTATGTGTACATCACTACCTGTTCATGAAGTACAGTATTATCTGTGTGACATTTTAACGTAAACAACACAAAATTACATGGGCGTCGATCAGTCACCGAGAAAATAAAGAAATGGAAATAGTATAATAGAAAGATGCCCGAATATAGACACGGAGTCTTCAATAACAAAATATAATTTAAATGAAATACGACGCATTTTAATAACATTGTAGTGGCAATGTATCGAAATTAAACAAGTGTTCAATGAGACCAGCCTTATCGGATACCCGACGAGTAATACAATTGTTTTTTCGTTACAAAGGAAGCTATAACTGTCAAAGTTCAATCATATTTGGTTTTTACCTCTTTACCTTGCAGCGTAGTCAATGCCGTGACAAATCTCATTGATGAATTGATGTTTGTTTATAACCATTATTATTGACTATTCCAATACTAAAGTTTCTTAAGTAATTCTTGAATTACTTTGAATGTTAATAAAATCAATGTAAGTTAGGGTTGCATTCTTTTTATTGAACGGAAGCAGAAAGTGACCATGGTCACTGTTCCATGGAATCGGTGAAGGTTCCATGGAACCTACCTCATTTAAATTGATCTCTACTTTTTTAGAGAAAGACTATGTCTACCAGGTCAATGGCAGACATAGCCCTAATCTAATCTGCGACGCTACGCCTGAGCCGTCTAAATGCAGCAGTTACCGTCTTCTTCGAATCCATCTATTTAAATTCCATTCACAAAAATGTAGACATAAAAAGCACTAATAGCCTAATTAGAAACTCACTCTCTCAATCAGAAGGTTCAAGGTTCAAATCGCGCGATTGTTTTTTGGAAACTATGTGCGTTTTAGGAATAAATTATGACTTGCTTGCAAACTGAACGAAAAATGTGAGGATACTTGCACGCGTGTGAGTTCTTTAAAAAAGTATCCAGGGTGTGTGAACCAGCGCGGTGGACTATGGCCCCCTTACTCTGAGTATAAACCCATGCCCAGCAATGGGATAGTAACCGATTGTCGACAAAATGATGAAGACATAATATACGCAATGCACCGTAAAAGTAAAATGACCCACCGTAATATTTGCGACGCGTTACGTATTAAGGAAACCAATGTATCGGCTCTATCGGGCTCGATATCGTGAAGGGTGACCATGAGTTTGGACGAAAATGGGAAACAATATTATAACACGTTCCATTATAGTTCACTATCTTTGCTGGATAATTTTTGATGGTCTCCTTTGGTGTGAATGTTGTCTCGTAACTTCAATTTGTGTTTTATTTTTGTAATACACAATCCACCTGAAGGTAAGTGGCTATTGCCGCCCCTAGACATCTGCAATCAACTCCAGACAACACTAGATGGGTACGCGAGGTCGATCACAGATGCGCTGCTACCTATGAGGACTAAACTGGCAAATACAGCAGCGTTTAACATTGTTGTTATTAGGCAGAAAGAGTTGTGGCGGTGGTGCATCTGGAGTTGTACAATTTGTACCTTCAACCAGTAAAAGACTTCCCGACAGACATTATGCTTAAGTTCATATCTGTCCTAAACTATAACAAATACCTTGTAGTTTAGTTAATTACCTTTGGGTTTTAAAATGCGTTACTATTGTCATTTGCATTATCTTTAGGATGCTCATAAGTACCTAGCACGCTTAAACTTGAAAGCGTATTTGTCCGCAAATCACACTAACGTATAGTAACCCTTTTGGTCGGTGTAACACATACTTACATGCTGGTAATTAGCTAACTAAGTTACGTCTGCGAACGTAACTGCTCATTTAAATAGTGTCAATAATTACAGGGACCAAAAATGGTGCGATGTTTGAATAAATGAATAAAATGATGAAATTCAAATAGAGAACAAGCTTGTACTGATGTTGGCAGGTACTATCACCCAAGCAATGTATTAAGCAAAATAAAAGCTTCCTATAAAGAAAACTATCAGTTTAGATGGTTAGTAAAAAATAGTCGTCCTATTTTTGAATAAAACAAGTTCTAAAAGGTAAAGTCCATGATTTTAGATTATGAGAGGTTTGAGTGCCTTAGCCCCCTTTATAGACGGTTAAAACCGAATTGTATTCCAATCAGAGTTTACACACATTATTTCTAAAGATAAAGAAGTTAGAATAGCTCTAGTACGCGTTACAAAAACTATCATAGCAACCTTCGATACATCTAAAGTTGAACTATGGATCATGTCATCCATCGACACATAAAAGTTCTCTTGTGCAAAAAGGCTTGCTCTAGATAAGAGATTCTTAATTCCAAGTTTGGCGGTGCAGCAGCATAATCCAAAATTATCCATATATTTGTAGGGGCAAAAAAAATTTTGGCAAAATGGACTTTGACTTATTTCGTAGACTGTGTATTTCAGTTCTTCCAGCAAGAAAGCAAAACATATTTTTTATCGCAAACCTATTTCTATTGAAGCAACAATCCAAACGAAACAATTATCCTGGATCCACCACTAATAATATTCCACGCCACGCCTATATATTGTCTATAGCAAACTTTATTTATTGTGACTTCATTGTTGGTAAATTGTAAGGCACTTTTCCGCAATTAATATACTTAGTAACCACAGACCTGTAGCACTACCATGAGTTCACAAAAGTATTACTCGCTAGCGACTGCGTAAAATAAATGTATGAAAAATTGTACAGCGCCTCTGGTGGTTACTCGTAGAACTATAATTCCGTAGTGTGAGCCACTCGTAACGTAAAAATCCTATCGAAATCAAATCGCTAGCGAATGTCATTATGATCTATTGCCATACAAATTCGGTCCCATGAGTCATTAATTTGACAGACGTTGTCAAGAAATACCGTAACGATAGTAGTTATGTTATTCACTAGCAAAATGACAATAGTTTTCTATTTACAATTTCTATAGTGGCGTTTCTATGCCAACTCATGGTAGTGCTACTGTACTGTGATAGTAACATTCATCATGAAGTTAAATAAAAAAAAAATATATTAAATAAATAACATTATAATGTATTTACAAACTTTAATATATAAATGTATCTATCTACACACCTGGAGCTACATTTCGTGTATTATAGTGTGTTGTGTTAATATTTTTTTTGCAATTGCAACCAATACTAATAAGTAAATAAATACCTTACTGAACTAAAATTGCCAACACACAATTATTTCTAGTACACCTATGTATAATTAACTACATAATAATTGATGATTTGGATAATATTGAATAATGAGTCTGCGGAACAATTTAACCTGGAACTATCATGATAGCAAATAAACACTTTGTCGTTTAAATTTGTTTGTACATTATGATGCTACATTCTTTTGTGTAGGCGCTAAACATAGACCCAACCAAAATGAATAGTTCAATAAATCGATAATACTGCATTACTTTAAACATGATTTATTTTATATAGATATGAATAAACAAACAGTAATACGAATGAGTAAGAACGCGTGTCACAATATACATAATTTATATATCGGTCATAATTTAGTAGCATATTTTAATAATTGAAAGCTTGCTATTTTTCTATTACAGGTAAATAACAGCACATCACAAGATCACATCTAGTGCGTGGAAGATGCTTGGGTTCTTAAAAAGAGTACGTAAGAATATAAATAACCCAATAATGGCTATATCTCACACTTTATAAATCTCTTATTCGCAGCGGCCTTGAATACGGATCTTCTGATATGAAACTCCTCGTATAAAGTCCGTAGCGAAAGAGTAGAACGCGTCCAACGGGATTTTGCTAGGTATTTAGCATACAAAGATTGAAATAGTGCCTATTGCGCCGATTATAATACAAAACTTTCTTATTTTAAATTAGAATCCCTTAAAAAGAGACGAAAAATTAATGATCTCAAAACACTTCATAAACTGATTCATGGTCTACTAATATCTCCAGATTTACTAAGCCTCAGTATAAGCCTCAATAATATAAAAGTGCCCTGGTCCATACCTTTTTTTTCTCGTGGGGGAAACTTTCAAAAGGTACCCGGTGCCCTGGGAGCGACACGGGGTTATGTGGAACTTTTACCGCTCTAAAACCCCCCCGATGGCCGTCCTCGACGCTGCGTAGAGGACTCCGGGATCTCCAAAGGAACGCGACCAGAGTCCTCTCAGCGCACTGCCCCGTCGGGCTCCGCCCAGGTGAGTTTATATCACCACACCATCTGGTGTATACGACGGAATGCGACCACACATACCGCCGTCCTTCCCGGGGTCGCTAGCCGGGCGGTTCGAGCTCCCACTCTTGCAACCCCGAAAGCCCCTTTTAGTCGCCTCTTACGACAGGCAGGGGATACCGTAGCCCTATTCTGGTCCCGAAACTACAGGGACACCCTGGTCCATACCTAGGTACCCACTCAACAATGTTTTTTCCTTAAGCGACTGTAGAACGACTTTAGGGTCGCATGCCCCTTTAAACAGATTAACGCAATCTTACAATAACATCAGTTTCAATAGCGATGTTGACATTTTTCACACTGATAACATAGATAAATTTATAAATTATTTTTGCATGCATTTACAATAAGTTCTTTTGTTTTTTAACTCCAACTTTGATGTGAAATTACTAATTTGATATTCTATTTTTTATTTTTTTTATTCTATGTTATATTCACCTACACATCGTTGTAAAGTTATAATACGGTGAGTGTTGTATATACGTGTAATGGCGAATCACACTGAACCAAACAAATTGTAATATTAATATTAAGGAATGTCTATTGATAAATCGATGTTGTATCTAAATAAATAGAAAAAATATATAAGCATTTATAATTTCTCATAATGTATGGCATGAAATCAGGGGCGTAGCTACCACTGAGTCAGCCGTATCAATGATACGGGACCCGCAAGCGACAGGGGCCCTATGTGTAGGTATTAATATGTTAAATTCTTATCCACAAATTTCACAACAAGTATAGTTCACTTAAAAATAAGACAAAAATATTATCATTTCTTGGAGGCCCCCAGGAATTGTTGTTACAGGGCCCATTTCAGGTACGCCACGTCACTGCATCCAGTAGTACTTAATTATAAATTGAATTTCTTTCCTTAGAAATAGAGTTATGATTACACTTTCTAGGTAGGTATGTTTCACCAAAATGTCACTACATTTGTGGTGAAACATAGTACATATACATAAATAGTCTAAGGACTCTAGCAAATGAGAATAGGGGCCTCGTATATGTTTGTTTAATAAGATAGAGACAGCAAACGAGCATGCAGATCATCTATATATCTATATATTTCTACCTAATAACAGCAGTGTTAGGCGTTGCTGTGTTCCGGTTTGAAGGGTATGGTAAGGGAGACAGACTTTTCCGAGGCGTTCCAGCTTAGTCCTCAGGGGTAGCGGCGCATCTGTGGCCGACCTCAGGTAGGAATATCTAATCCTATCTGGGGTTGATTACAGATGTCCATGGGCGGCAGTAGCCACTTACCATAAGGTGGACTGCATGCTCGTCTGCTACTCTTATATTATAAAAAAAAATCTGATGGTACAATTCCATATAGAACAGCCTACCTAAAGTCAACACTCTTCCATCGAAAAGAACTCCTTCACGATAGAGGTGGACGGTGGTACCGCACCGTTCGAACTATACCTACTAATTCTACAAGCTCTCAATTATAAAACAAATAACACAGTTTAAATTTAAGTTAGAAGTTGTGCACTTAACACAGCCTTGAAATACATGTTTCAGGAATACTTTACCATGTGGGTATTTGGCGTAGTATTAAAAACAACAGTTAATTAAAATTCAGGGGTGATAGTTGCGTACCATTTGAATCCTAGTCCTCTGACGTGAACTGTCAAATATAATATCACTAGACTATCACTGCTATACATAATAGTCATATCAATTAAGCGGATTAGCAGGAAAATATTGTGAATTCATTGAATCGCTACAAACATCGCTTGTAGTATAATCCGATTAGGTACCATCGATTTCTATAGAAGATGAATAAGCTACGTTAGTATTATGCGGATTAATTATTCTACATGATTACGCAAATATAACCAGCATCTGGCGTGGCCTCGTCTGCTTTTAATTAATCGTAGTTGTGGTGGTATATTGTTGCATTACGTCACATATATTTTCATATAATGAGACCAACAAAAGAACAATATGAACATACAGCTCGTAGAATACTACCTATCGCAGTAATCGAAATACGTTTCGTTATTAAACCTAAAAGGAGAAGATCGAACAATCAATCATAATGAATCGCCTCAGAATAAAATTATAATAAAATTTAAGTTATTAATAGAACAATCGATGGTGAGGTGCATTTTACTGTGGTTCATAACTATCCTCTTATAGACAGTTGCCAATAGAATGATTGTAATATTTAAAATATCAAGCACCCCATCTATATTTTTGATGAGGTTTATTTCTGCCTCATAACAGCAGCGTCAAGCGTTGCTGTGTTCTGGTTTGAAGGGTGTGGTAAGGCAGAAATACTTTTCCGAGGTGTTCCAGCTTAGTTCTCATTGGTAGCGGCGCATCTGTGACCGACCTCAGATTGGAATATCTAATCGTATCTGGGGTTGATTACAGATGTCCATGGGCGGCAGTAGCCACTTACCATCAGGTGAACTGCATGCTCGTCTGCTACTCCTATATTATATAAAAAAGGTACATAGCTGGAAAAAATATTTCAACGTTGTGTTCTGATTTGAAGAATGAGGTAAAGGGGTTCCAATGTTGTCCTGAGGTATAATTCCGCCGACCTTGAGAGACGAACTTAGGTAGGACTTTTTTCCCGTGTCTAATTCTATCCGGGGTTGATTAGGTACTAATGAATGCCAATAAAATAATATAAAACAATAATAATTACATCATTTTACAGATAGGCTGATGATAACTATTAAGTATTTCCCGACTGCAACACTTTGTTATGTATTTCTTGTCGAGCTTTGTGTGTTTACGATTATTATCCAAATTGTACATTCATTGGTTTGTTTAGTTGACGTCCGAAACTGAAGAGGTTATCTGTTATTTACGAAGGTAGGTATATAAAGTAACTTGTGCATATATACAGATGTTAGTTTCACCACTATAGCTTATATCCAATTTATAGTTATAGCAAAAACCAAACCTCAGATAGGAATCTCATCTTATCGGGATTGATTACAGATGTCCGTGGCTGGCAGTGACTTACCAATGGTAGGCTTCATTCTCGCTTGGTACTTCAGTCCTCTACGTACAAGAAAAACGCATTTGCAATCCAATGTTAGTGAAAACATTCATAATATTGATTACAGGTATCCACTTAGGTATGCATATAATTATGTAGGTAATAAATATTCATAAAGTAGCACGACAAAGAAGAAGACAGGTTCTATTAAAGTTGTTTTAATTATAGTCTTTTTTAAATAGATTGAAAATTCACACTGCATTACGTCACCATCGAAATTTGAACTAGGTAAGCTTATTCTATACAAGTACTTACAAGGAGTGATAGCCTAGTGGTTAAAACTCGGCCTTTCATCGGGAACCGAGTGTCGAAACCCAGTCATGCACCGCTGATTTTCAAACATATGTGCGTATTATAAATTAATTAATAGCTTAATGTGAAAGAGAACGTCTCGAGGAAACCTACATGCACTTGACGGTGGACTATGGCCTAAGTTCTCATCTTATATATAAAATTCTCGTGTCACAATGTTAGTTATCGTACTCCTCCGAAACGGCTTAACCGATTTTCACCAAATTTTATATGAATATTCATTAGGTCTGAGAATCGGCTATCTATTTTTCTTACCCCTAGGTGATAAGGGTTGTTCACCCTTAACATTTTTTTATTCATATGGCAACACAACGTTTGCCGGGTCAGCTAGTTATATATAAGAATAAACATATGCCAGAAGTAGGACAATAACGGCTTGACGACGAATACGTACATACTATGGTGACTGCAAGCTCGTTTACTATATCAATAAAAATATAAATCAGAGCTCACAGATGCGTTGCCACTGATGATTATGATGGTTACCTCTTATCTGGTATATATCGGCATCTACATCGCTTTATAGAAACGCCAAACTAATTAAATAAAAAGTAAACAATGTAAAAAAATTAAAAAGGCGTAATGCCCTGTTTGTTGTCCGCGTAAAACTGCTAGTCCGATTTGAATATAGAAATGAATCGCGCCATAGCAAATTGTATGACTACACCTGCTCTCAACTTCACAGCGGACTAGCAGTTTGACGTTGACTATACCACATAAGACTAATAGTAATAAAACCCATTGTGCTTCGACTCCGAAGGCACCACCACAATCCCATATAACCTTTATGCAAGCGCTAATGGCACTGCACTTGTAGACGATTTCAGGTAAGAATTTAACCCTATTTGAGTTTGATTATAAATGACCATGGGTGGCACTTCATGTGGCTATCAGGGATTGCATGTTTATTTGTTACAGGTTGCATGTTGTTGTTCTATAATAAAAAAGAAGGTGTACCTTATCATTCAAACTTTGTGTACATACATTGATAATAGTACCTTGATATGTAAACCTACTTCATTATACTTATTTTCTTAGATGGCAACATTTAAATAAACAAGGAAAGTTATTCACCAAAAATGCAGACGATGTACTAAAAAATGCATTCATTGACATTTCAAAATGTTATAACAATATGTTACGTCACACCAGACTCATATACAAGCCACATAATTTCCTTGTTATGAATAATTTATGTAACTTATTAAATATTTTTCCTATTTTTATATCTTTGGAATATTCAGTCTTGCTTTATTTATGAATTGTCAACTAATTTTTGCAGTCTTTTATAATGGAGATGTAATAAATTTAGTGGATAAATATGTATTATTGGAAATGGTGATGATTATGGAAGAATATACCTTATATTGTATATCTGAAATCCCTTCTGATATCCCCCTTTTCATAAACAAAATTAAAATTTTCGTTGTGTAATTATTATTTTTTCATCATCGATAACTTTGGTTATTTAATTTTGACTTGATTTTTTATCTGAATCACCTTCTAAAATACGTACAACAGCTTTCCAAAAAATAAATATCCTTAAATGTTAATGAGTATTGAACCAAAATATATAGATTAAAATATATATGATAAATGTTAATCGAAATTCAACCAACAATTTGATGCAATTTTTATGTACCGCACCTGTATAATTTTTTGATAAATGTGTATTAATTAACATAATTTACCTAAAATGAATTCTACTATAAAATAGGTAAGGAATAATCTCAAATAGCCAATATGAACTATGAGCAATGGTAGCCTAGTGGTTAAAACTCGGCCTTTCAATCGGGGAGTCCGAGATTTAAACCTTTGATAAGGAAAATAGAAAGATACTTCACCACCTTAAAGTAGAATGAAGCCACAGAAGGATGATTTTATCTGTTTTTATCTTTTCTCAAAAATGAGTACACTTTTTGTTAGCAGTAATCAATCTATGTATTTTACTCATCTAAGTCAGGCACGTACCTCTTATTGACAGATCTTAAAAAAATATTCTCAAAAGTGTGTGAAGTCTGCCAATTCGCCACGGCTAAGAGGAGATCCGTGCCCAGCAGTGGGACATTAATGGGTTTGGACTTATAAGTTAACATACCTAGTTACCTACATCTTTGAAAACAATTTTGTGTGCTCATTATATTCGTCTAAATTGTGGGAATGACGTAGTTATATTTCTAAGCACTCAGGTTTTTGATCTAGTTAAAAGTATGAAGTCTACCAAAACGCAATTCTGACAGGAGACCTCTAACTAACAGGTTTCAGGCTAAGATGTCCATGGGCGGCAGTAGCCACTTACCACCAAGTGGACGGCGTGCTCGTCTTCCACTCCTATATTATAAAAAAGACAGAAGGTAGATAAGATTGAAAGTAATAGGCATGGTTGCGTTGGTTGTTACTATCTTAAAATATAATTATTGGATTTTCCTGTTGTCACGTATAATCAACGCTTTAAGACTTAATGTATTCAATTAATTAAATATACGAAAATATAAGTATTTCTTTTAATTTTCCTTGTTAAATACTATAGAAATTACATGGAATTCGAATTTGCCTTTCCTAAGAAAATTGCTTGAATCTATAATTTAATAAAAGAGGTTTTCAATTTACCTTGGACAACCTGTGGTATTCTTAGTAAAAGTTATATTTATTTTGATGTAACTTCCAATAGCGTAGGTAGGTACAGGTTGTTGTAGGTAGGAAAATCAAGCTGTTTATAGCACTTAAAAATTTTAACTGCCAACTGGTCATAATTATAAACGATCATACAAATAAATATTCGTTAACGTAAGATATATCGTCTTATATATAAAGTATAATACAGAAAGTCGAATAAATTTCGTGAAAAAATTAGGCTTGTCAAAAAAGTTTGTAAACTGTTTTTTTACGTCATTTTATTTTTCATATTCTTCTCAGAAATCCTTATCATTTGATGCTCATAACGTGGGAGGGCACAAAGGGGATAAGAGGGAATGACGTCATTCATCTAATCATAAATAAATATCCAAATGTGCACAAAATTTCAGCTCAATCGGTGGAGATTAACTGGTTAAAAATTTAGTTGCGATATAGATCCATACATATGTACCTACGTACATGTATGGATTAAGACAAAATAATAAAAGTTTGTAATCTAAATATATATAACTCAACTGACATAGTGATCTATCAACACACAGCCCAAACCACTGGACGGATCGGGCTGAAAGGACAATGCCCATGAAAGTATGGACCGCCGTCCAGAATTGCATCAAATTGAAACTTGTTGTGGACGATGTAATAATTAACCAAATACCAATAATTATTTTTTAGATCAGCACCCGGGTTCTGAAGTTACTTACCGAAATGTTACATAACCTCAAATTGGAAAATATCCAACGATAGATTGATGGTCGGCTTTAACTGATAGTAGGTACCTATAATGTAGTTTGTACTGGTTCGGTTAGTACAAATATAATGCAAATCGATCCACTACCGTCCTACCCGCACGGCGTCCACACTAAGAGTGACGTACTAGATCAACTGACAGTTACTCGATGTCGCCAGATGCGTACCAATACCGCACGCCATACCAGTACTCGTACTAGTACTCGTATCTATGTTTAGTGTCTAATTATGAGCGTACTTACTAATACACTACATAGTTCTATTAACATATTCCATTTACTTTTAAAGGTAGTAGGTAAGAAAACCTAAAATAATCCTAAAAACCTAAAATAATGAACTCCGAGAATAAAATACCGCCATTTTAATTTTTAAGAACAACAATCAACATTTTGTCTTATTTTATCTTAAATGGAATCCCCTGTCCAAAGAAACTATTCTGATCGACAAATTATGTAAAAATATCAAAAAATAATTTTAATATTACTTTCATTTTGACGCATGAGAAAAATCAGTACCAAGAATGGGCATTCTCCTTTGGCATGCAGGTAGATGTTATGACGTACGCATCCGCTAAGAAAGGATTTTGATCAATTCTACCCCCAAGGGGATAAAATAGGGGATGAAAATATAACTTTGTAACGCGAGCGAAGCCGCGGGCAAAAGCTCGTCTTATATATAAAATTCTCGTGTCTACTCTCAATGTTAGTTACCGTACTTCTCCGAAACGGCTTTACCGATTTTTACCAAATTTTATATGCATATTTAGTAGGTCTGTGAATCGACTACTATCTATTTTTCATACCCCTAAGTGATAAGGGTTGTTCACCCTTAACATTTTTTTATTTATATAGCAACACAACGTTTGCCGTGTCAGCTAGTAAAATATAAATTAAACTGTTCTAGAACATAAAATCCGTTCTAGATTCTAAAACTCTTTTCTTTACACTGAAAGCAATAAAAAAGATAATTATTAACGCAATTAGTTAATTATTGCGCAAATTGAACGACGCAATCCCAAGCTAAGACTATGGTGTTTGTCCCAACATTGTTTACCCAGAATCCTATGCATGTGATAAGATAAATCTGTTTGTTCTGAATGATTGCATTTTGTAACAATGTACTATAAAAACCATAGATTCTACCCAAATATCATAGTCTTCACACTGTGCATTACCGTTTTTTGTGAAAAAAATCTTAAAAATGAAGTTCGTTGCTTTACTGTTATTGGGTCTGGTAAGTCGAATATTTTTTAAATACACATTTAAATCTTATATATAAAATTCTCGTGTCACAATGTTAGTAACCGTATTCCTCTGAAACGGCTTTACCGATTTTCACCAAATTTTATATGCATGTTCAGTAGGTTTGAGAATCGGCTACTATCTCTTTTTCATACCCCAAAGTGATAAGGATTGTTCACCCTTAACATTTAAAAACGGGTCAGCTAGTATCTTCATAAAAGTGGCATTAAACTGGAGCTTTTTTTTAAACAATATCATTGACATTAAAATCGGTATAAATAAAAAAAATGTTTTATAATTAATTTTCAAACCGAGAGGAATTTTGACAAAAACTCCAACGTTATGTCAATGTTTATATTATCGTGTATATCGTTCATTATACATATTATTTTACCGTTTTTACACGCGTTTCATCTGATGGTAAATGGTAGCTGCCATCCATATGGTAGACGTCTATAATACCTGAACGCACATAGGGAATCCTAATTGAGGCTACGACGGCATATGCTTTGCTACTCCAAAGGACTAAGTAGAGACGCTGCATATACGGTCTGGACTCTGAGTTCTAACACCTTTATTTTTTAAGAGGAATTATGGAACGATCGAATAAAAACAAAACAGCGTCTGATAATGACATACTCTTTTAATAATTTGAGCACTATGAATGAGTAAGCGAAAAATTAACTAAACTAACGACGAATATTGATCAATAATAAAATCCAGAACGAGCTTACAAAAAGTGGAATTAATCCATTTCAGATATTAAAATTCTATCCGTGTGACTACATTACTAAGTGAGCGACTGGAAATACAGAGAGTTAGAGCAACTTAAATATTAAGATAGATTCGATTTTTCCAATTGAATTGGTTAGGTTAGGACAATATAAAACCACAAAACAAAGCGAGCAGGGTGCGCTAGCGCCCTGCGAGCGGGTGGGTACACTCCGTAGGAATTCAGACCTAACCTTTATTCATGATCACGTTTATACAATTTTATATTATATTAATATAAATGTTACTATGTTTTATTATATAATTTTTAAAGTGGTTTTTGTATTCGAAACACTTCATTTAAAATAAAATGCACTTAAACAAATATTAGGTCGCTCAAATATTGTCCCTGTAGTTCCGAGACCAGAATAGGGCTACGATATCCCCTGTCTGTCGTAAGAGGCGACTAAAAGGGGTTTTCGTTAATTAATTATTTTTGTCATTTAAAACTTTTATTTGCAGTCTCTCGTTTTAATATTACCTTTTTTATACCTTTATTTTTACCACTTTATTTTTTTTCTAGGTATGCATCTCTTTGGGAAGCCCTTCCAACCTGGACCAGCATGCTGTGGCATTGCGTCAGAAACGCGAAGTTGATATCTTGGGAAATACCAGGTTGGACAATGTTGCTATTTTTAAACTGCATCGTATAGTTTATTACACAAAAACCTTGCGGAACTGCTATAAATAATAAGTTTTACAATAACAATTTCAATCTTCGTTAATGGCTTATTTATGTTAAATATTAGTAATTGTTTCTCAGTTTTTAAAAGATTAAAATGGTTAGGTACCTATAAATAGGTATGGAAAAAACCCAAATGTACCAGGAAAAAATACTAATTTAGATCCGAACTTTTCTGGGATGATATGATAAATATTTCAATAACATGGACGTATTATGATATGCCGTTACAAGTCAAAAGTCATCTGATACACTTTAAACAAGCTAAACGGCACATGGAAAACCACAACTCATATTATTGTTTTGTGGTTACGTTTCAACTTGGTCCAGATAGTAACAATGCTGCAAATATTTGAATTTATGATAAATCCTTGAACGAATCTTAATAAATCTATTAATAATTGTGAAGTAATCTTTTAAATAGAAGTAGTTTTATTATCAGCTAAACGCGAAACATGCGTTGAATACCTCTTTCTGAATCTGATGTTGGTATTCTGATTGTTTTTTAGTCTGTTTGTTGCAAGGTTGTTTTTTTTTTTCATATAAACATCTTCCAAAACGATGATATGTTGAGATTGAATCATAAATGTCCATAAATACTTTTAAGGACATTTATGAATATTTTTGGTTTCACCTCATATTTATAAGTTGCCTCATTATATTCCTTAAATATACCAAAATAATGCGAAAGGGACCTATTCTGAAGGGACCACCACATCTTTTTACTGCCTAATATACTAACAGGGGTATTTTGCGCTGCTGTATTCTGGTTCGAAACAACATTCAAACCAGATAGAGATAACTGATACGCGTATTATGTATATACGCGTTTCCACTTAGTCCTCATGAGGAGCAATGCATCTGTGGTCCAGCTCAAGTTGGACTAAGTGCTATTAAGGATTAATTACTGATGCCCATACGCGACGACTTATCATCAGGTGCATTGCAAGCTTGTCTCCCGTTTTATATTATAAATAGGAAATCAGTGTAAAACCGTAATTTCCTTGCAGAAGACTCGTAGAAGAGTTACTTCAGAACCTCCAAGCGTCCGCGCAGCAGGCAATGACCGCTATCAGCACATTTACTGATGGTCTCCAGAACCAAGCCAAACTGTATGCGGAGAAAATCGCAAAAGACATGCAGAGCCTGAGAGACCGTGTCACCGATGCAGTTACCAAAGTCACCGATAAGTTTACCGGTGCAGGAGCAGCGGTCAGAGTATGCATTGATGTATGTGATCGTATTGTAAATTATTTGAGCTATGCTAAATTTTTTGCCATCTCAACGAAACTAGTCTGTGGCGACATGTGAGGAAAACAACGATTTTGCTATCTTATATGTTTTTAAATAAAAAATAGTTGTACAAAAGTAGATTTTGCTATGTTATTGGCTTCTAACAACAAAAATAGTATAATAGTAATAAGTAAGCAGGAGCAAAATCGCGTTTTAAAAAGGAATCATTGTAATCTTCGATACTAGTTAAATTTGTCGTCTGTGAAACGTGCATTAAACATATATTCAAAAAAGTATTAACTGCTACTAGGACGTTGATTACTATTACAAGTACATGCCTCAAAAAAATCTAAAAATCAACAACAAATTAAGTAGTTGGCACACGAGCTTTTCATTTCTAAAAGAAAATTTCATTTATATTTTAGTCACGCAGAAAAGAAGCCGACGCTCTTTTCAGTGATGCCTCCGCGAAAGCTAAGACCTGTGCTGACCAGCGCATCAAAGATGTACGTGACATGGTAGAAAACCTTCGGGTACTTTCCAATGAGGCGATGAGCTTTTCCAACGGCGCTATGGATGAAATGAAGAAGTGTACTGAAGTGAACAACGGAAACATCCTTGCAGCCGGCACCTGCCTTGGAACAGTGGCTATACAAAGTGAAATGAAGGGAGCGGTCTTCTTATCACAAAGTGGACTGTCGGTAAGTAAACGTATCTTACACTACCTTTGTCATATGCCTTTCTTATTATTTAATTTAATTTTATTGAATCTATTCTCTGATCCATACTAACGTGTGAATAATTAGACTCAGATGTAGAAGAAGAAGAAAAGGGGTTAACGGTCATCATTTAATCTATATTATATCTTAATTTAGTCGTCCTGTAATTTTGAAACTCCCAACAATACTAGGAGTTGCACAAAAAGAAATTTCACTGTTGTTTTTTGTCAATATTTTATTATATCACTAGTTTTTGCCCTAGGCTTCGCCCGCGTTAATAAATATAACATACTAACATACATAAAACTGAAAATTCGTACCTTCAACTTTGCATCATCATCATCATCACTTGATCAAGTGCATAGTTTACGATTCAATCCTTACTAATATCGATTAAAATAATCGATGTTTTGGGTCCAAAAGATCGATTCTCCGATTAATCGATCTTAGATCGCCATCCCTAGTTCCCGTGGGATTTCCGGGAGAAAATCAATCCTATGTCCTTTTTCGGGTCTCAGAATATCTTTCTACAAAATTTCATTAAAATCGGTTCAGTGGTTTAGGCGTGAAGAAGAGACAACCAGACAGACAGACAGACAGAGTTACTTTCGGATTTATAATATTAGTAAGCATATCGATTAAAATAATCGATGTTTTGGGTCCAAAAGATCGATTCTCCGATTAATCGATCTTAGATCGCCATCCCTATTTCCCGTGGGATTTCCGGAATAAAAACTATCCTATGTCCTTTCTCGGGTCTCAGACTATCTTTCTACAAAATTTCATTGAAATCGGTTCAGTGGTTTATGCGTAAAGAAGAGACAACCAGACAGACAGACATACAGACAGACAGACAGATAGAGTTACTTTCGAATTTATAATATTAGTAAGGATAAGGATATACCTATATACTATCTTCATGCTGGCAGCGAATAGGACTATTAATCGTACATTCTATTTATAAATTTTAATCTTAGTAGGTAATATACTTCAAATCAGGACACACCAGCGTGAATTATAATAATAATCATTTATTTCAGACAATATAAACAAAGATACAAATGTATAATTGAATACAGAGGTCCATATCATATATACCTTACAGACTAACATAAATATTAATACATACTTATAACTAAATCACGTATTTGCGGCGACATGAGACGCGGGTCTGGTGACTGCCGGGGGTCCTCTCCGTCCACGGAATTTCCGGAACACAACTCCCTTCGGCCACAGCTCCTCCTTCAGGAAGGTCGACAATTTTTCGGTTGGGACGCGTACAACAAATGAACTAAAGTTCACTGCGTTACGCGCCTCCAACTTCTCGACCACCAGTCGGGTATTGGTGTTGATCGCCAAGTACTCCACTACGTCAGACGGCTTCGTGTTGTAGTGAAGCCGCGAGACATACACGAGCGTTACGAGAACAGCAGGACGCAGTACATGATCCGCTCCTGTCGGTGCTGTGCCACATTGGTTACGACAAGGAGGCTTTTCTTCTTCCCCTCCACTTTAATAAAGCCATCCTTGTCCGCCACACGGTTGGACACCACACTGCGAGGGGGTTCGATGCGGGGGTTCCCGCTTTCCCTCTCTGGCCTCGTTGTCTTCCGCTTCCCGGGCAGCTGGCGGGAGGCAGCTGCAGCGTAGTTGAGGCGTGGACATGACGACGCACGGCGACACCTCAGCGGGGAACGTTTTTGCCATAATGCATTATGGCAAAAACGTTCTACGAGAAAACGAAATATTTTCCTCAATAGATAATATACTACGTATGCCTGAGCATACTGCATTAATCATCGCCATATCTTTCCCTATTTAAAGTAATTTACGACAATGTTTCGACAATATATAATTGCGTATTTTCCTCCATCAGATTGCGCGAATCAATCTGGCTATCGCTACGCTCCCGGCGGCGCTGGATGTATGCGCCGGCACGCAGCTGGTCAGCGCCGGTGTTGGCACCGCCAGAATCGTTATGGAGATCGGCAGCTGCTCAGCTTCTTCCATCTTCTCTTCATTCACTTCATTCACTGGAAATTCCGTGGAAGCTTAAGTTGATTTGATTTACTTGGTACACCAATAAAGTTACGATACACTAAAGTATTTATCTTTTTTTTTTATATAACACCTTTCACCATACTTTTGAAAAGTAGGTAACTATTTTGTCTCTTATAATAACAATCTAATAACAAGGGCAGTGATAGCCTAGTGGCTAAATAACTCGGCCTCTCGATCGAGGGGTCCGATGTTCAAATCCCAGGCACGCACGCTCTGATTTTTCAAAGTTATGTGCGTATTATAAATTAATTATCACTTGCTGAACGGTGAAGGAAAACATCGTGAGGGAACATGTATACCTGAGAGATTTATAAAAAAAAACCAAAGGTATGTGAAGTCTACCAGTACGCACTTGGCCAGCGTGGTGGACTATGGCCTAATCCTTCTCATTATGAGAGGAGACCCGTGCCCAGCAGTGGGACAGCAATGGGTTGCTGATGATGATGATGATGATGATGAATAACATAATATATACATTTACAAAAGTACATAACAACTTTAAGTGCTATGTAATTAATATTATTGCAATTTTATTGGTCTCATCTCGGACAATATAAACAAGATAAATTACTTACGTATCTGTAATATTTGAAATATTTTATAAATAGTCTGTTCGATTTAATTATCGTTACTATTGTTTATATTTAAGTAACTCAATGAAATGCCGTTTATTTTATAGGTTTAATGAGACCAATAAAATGCATTAGGGAAGTAAGTGATATCATTTATATTAGCATATATGACGTAATTTATTTAATGATAGCTTTTAATTATTAAGATAATAGCTGAAGTTAATTCGTATAAATTCTCGTTCTACGTGTCAGGATACGTGACCAATACTCTCTGCACCTCTCCATTGAAATGATAAAAGATTTACGTCATGATGCATATTGATAGACCTCGCTTTATGTGCGTAAAACTCTCAGACAAGTATGTTTACCTAACGATTTATTATTTATTGGTAACCTAAGCAATAATATTATTTTAATACAAACAATAATCATTGATAAGTAACTTCTTGGGAGGAAGGTTGGTACAAAATGACAAGTAGACATTTGGAAATAACAATCTAGAACCACAATTTCAAAGGCCATCAAACTACACCGCTAGTTCAAGTCTTTTTAGTATGATAACATAGAAATTACAAATTAACAAATAGACCTCTTAATAGTAAGTAGCCACTGTCACACTCGGACATTTGTTATCAACCAGATAGGATTGAAGTCCTACCTTAGGTCGGTCACCGAACTCACAGATGCGTCCTATTCCTAAGCACGTCTGACTTAGTTGGAATCTCTCGTTATGTCTCTGACTTTTTTAGGGTTCCGTACCCAAAGGGTAAAACGGAACCTTATTACTAAGACTCCCCTGTCTGTTCGTCTGACCGTCTGTCCGTCTGTCCGTATGTCCGTATGTCCGTATGTCCGTCCGTCCGTCCGTCCGTCTGTCCGTCTGTTACAGGACTCTATTTCTGGAACCGCAATAGATAGACACTTCAAATTTACGCAATGTATGTATTTCAATGCCTGCTATAATAACAAATACTAGAAAATAAAAAAAAAAGTTTTTTTTTGTGGTACGGATCCCTCGGGGTTGGCCAATTATTAAATTAGTAGAAGGTTCTACAGTCTTCAAAAAATTAACTTAAGTTACGAACCCCGCACACTACAATAATTCTTTGAATATTATTTTCCTGATGTCGCCGCACTATAATATCGTATACAATACAATGGCATGACAAGACGGGACAAACATCTTCAGTTAATCGGAGTTATTAATTTAAACATTGTTAAGGACACAGCAATGTGAATAAATATTAATTACCTTTATAATACTTGGAACAAACCGGTCCAACCTGAAATCTGCAACATAATAAATTACATGTGCAATTTAACAAAAATCTTAATATATCGTTTATAAACATGTATGCAAACCATTCATCGTTGTAACGTCGCTATCATATACTGCATGATTGTTTTAAATTTAAAATAATAAAATGTGTAACTCGCCTTCTAGAGAAGCGATTATTATACCACTGCTGGGCAATTAGTCTCCGCTGACCAAGTGTGGCTTGGTATTTTAACACACTTGAGAATTGTTTAAATCCTCTCATTCACGACATTTTTCTTCACTGATTAAGCAAATGATAATTTTTCAATACGCTCGTAATGTTGAAAAATCGCAGAGGCTTCGAACCTCAAGCCCCGATTCAGAGAATAAGTTCTAACCACTACGCTTTTACTGCTTGTTATATAAGTAATAATAAAAGTCACGATGACACCCTAGGTCCGTACATAAATGAATATGCTATGATTGCCTACTTGTAATTATATCCTAGGATTTTAGTGCATTTTAACTATGAAGCACTTGACAACACACTGAACCTGCGATAAGTAAATATTGACATATAATCAAAATCACTTGATTAACACTTAATACTTTATAGAAAGGCACACAAAGATAGTAAGCTAGCAAAGTTATTTATTTATGATATTTCAAGTGGATCTGATTAGTTTAAGTATTTAACACAGAATCGATAAAATGATTCGCATCATAAATGAAACCGAAATAAACGTGGTAGGTCGCTTTTTACAAAAACACTTTGTTTTATGAAGGCAAGATGCGTGCGATATATCTTGTCATATTTCTAATTTGGTCTCAGGTAAAGTAATTTTCCCTTACACACTATTACAGCATATAAAATATGTTGTCCATGATCACATAAAAAGTAAACTTTTTTTAAGGAACATCAAGCTAAAGAAATATCTGATATATCGAGTGCACTAAGATATGAACTGGCAAGTATTAAATACGATCATCAAAGGCTTAGCCTTGGTGATATCTGGAACAATATTAAGAACACGGCTAACCATGCGTGGGAATCCATTAAAAATGTAGCAAGTAATACCAAAAAGAAACTAGCAGTTTGGGTGCAAAAAGTCAAGACTAAAGCCCAAGAAGTTGAAACAGCTTTCGAGGAACGTATGAACAAAATAAAAGATCGTGTGAATGAAATAATAAAAGACGTGATGGTAACCGGCGAGATAGTGAAAAAATGTCTGCAGGTAAGCTTTTAAACTCTTTGTGTGTGCTTGTTATTTATTTACATGCGAATAAAACTTACAAACAGATAATTTCGGCGTGCAATTTCTTACTTTATACACGGGAAACTGGTACAGTAATAATACCACCGGTTGCAAAAAAAAAAAGCTGACGAGCTTATATGGATTAAGAAGCAACCGGAATTTTATTAATTAAACAGATGTTCTTACTAACTGTAATTATCATAATTTGCTTAAGTTAAATTTAAGTAAATATGCCCAGTTTACAAGTGATTAACGAATATATTATTATATCGAATGCTTAAAATGATGTTTAAAATCTTGTTAAACCCGTTTGGTGTATTAACGCGAGTCTAACATAATATGAAATTAATTAAGAATCTAAAGTCTAAGACTACAATAAAATAATATTGCTGTCCCGTTTTAAATAACTTGAAATACTTCGCCTTATAACTGCAGTGTATTTTGGTTTGCTGTGACAAGTCAAAGACCACGAGGCATTTCAACTTAGTATTAAGATATAGCGACCTGATTGACTTCATAAAGGACTGTCATTATATTTGAAGTTCATTAAAGATGTCCATGGGCGAGGATGGCCGTGACCATTTACCATAAGAGGGACAGCATTATTGGGTTGCTACTTATAATTTTGTAAAAAAAACATAAACGTCGCTCAATGAAGCACTTAATTTAATCACAAAAATATTTTAGGAACGAAAACAGGAAATAGACGAGATAATTAAGAATATTCTATTAGATGTCACTAATTGTATATCCAACAACTTAAATTCTTTGAGCAGTTTAGAGGCTCAAGAATACGAACCTGTTCCGAATAAAACTGATTTTTTGAAGAAAATACAAGATAAACTAAATCATTGTTTGGAAAAAGACAATACTAATGACGATGTCGAAGAATGTGTCTACAATGTCAGAAAAAATATTTTTGAGGAAATGGATACAACAGAAGAAGGTATTCTGCAAAACGTAAGTTTGTTTGACTTCTCAATTCATTAGAATTAATCTTGGGTAATGGCGTATGTTTGGAACAACAATGATCTAATGTTATGAGATTTGAATCTGAAAATATGATTAAGTATATATATCTCCATTATTTTTCCCAAAACTTTGCAATTCTATCAACCGAAACTTGGTGCTAGAAAATAACTAACGATCTTCAACTAACTGGACACATTTTTTTTACAACGAATAAAATTGAAGGGTGCCTCTCTAGTGCCATGAAAATTACAGCTACAGTACTACACCTACATTAGAGTTGGAGCTGCAGCCGAAAGGCTTTGTATTTCTTATTATAAAAGAGTACCTGGATGACCAGCCTAGCTGGATCGATTTATCGTCCCCGAAACCCCCAGCATGCTAAATTTCATCAAAATCGTTTTTAAGATTCAGATTACATACGTACCTATATAAGAATTGCTCGTTTAAAGGTATTCGATTGCGAATTTGTAACACTTACAACTGCGATACTGAATCCTTGGTCGGCTAATATGAAACTTAAACTTGATGACATGTACCACAGGCTTATTTTTGCATATACTGACCAGAGGGCTGTCAGCTATTCCGCCAAAAAACGCTGTACGGCGCCAGCGTTCTGGACAATATGCTACAAGGATTTTAATTTTCTATTCTGTTGTATTTTAGAGTGCTTAGTATTGAAGTAAATTGTATATTATTTAAAACGCCACATAAAAAAATAAAAACAAGAAAATAACGCAGAAATTGGTACCCACTCCTACAGACGTTAAGCTTATAATACCCCTCTTTTTCAGCACCAGTAAAAAATGTAAAAAGTCGACGGCTTTTAATTTTAAGTATTTTTAATTGCACTGTATACAATTTTTAATTGGATTTAAAAAATATATTTTTTTGTAGCACATGGAATTAAGAAGCTCATCAAATGATCTGCTCAGTACAATCATAGCCTGCGCAACTGATGGTGTAATAAAAGGATCGTCTACCATCACTAATGAAACTGTTCATATTATTCAATGCGTCTCACAAGGATAACAAAATTAATAATTAAACAAGTACTATAAATATCTACCTATATATTTTAGTAACATGAAAATATATTTAATCTATATTTGTGTGACCTTCGTTTCTCTATGCATATTAAGTATATTAGATGTTATATATTTATTATGTACTACTCAGATGGTTCCAGCTTGAATAGGTAATTCATTGTTACCACAGTATAAGTATCTATAAAGAATCTATAAGAAAGTCAGCCGTAATTAAAAAACTGTAGACGCGCAGCCCTAGCGCGAATTCTCGCCCAGCGCCCCTGTAGGTATATAATTCAAGGACAGGTCCGAGTTTAAATACTGTGTTGTTACTATCATAACTACTATTATAATGCGAATGTGACTTTGCTTATTTGTTTTCTACATATTCTTTTCTTAACTACATAACCAATTGTCACGAAATTTTGGACACACGTTGTCAAGGATTCAGAAAGGGACGTAGGATTCTTTTTATCCCGAAAAAAAGTACAGTTTCGGGGGATAGATAGAAACTCCTGAACGTGTATGAACGCGTAATAGCTAGTATCTTATAAATAAAATTCACGTGTCACAATGTTAGTTACCGTACTCCTCCGAAACCGCTTTACCGATTTTCACCAAATTTTATATGCATATTCAGTAAGTCTGACAATCGGCTACTATCTATTTTTCATACCCCTAAGTGATAAGGGTAACATATTTTTATTTATATGGCAACACAACGTTTGCCACGTCAGCTAGTAATATGCAGGTTTAACTGCATGTAGGTACGACGTAAGTATTTATAGATGGATTCTTTTAATGTAATTTTGAGCAATATAAAACGTGATCTCAGTACTTAGCCAGGAATCTATTTCCTACTTAATGAAACTGTGTAGAAGCTAGTTATAAGCCTCTCTAGTTTGGACTCATCCAATTCGTTTTGACGACTTCAATAGCTTGGCTTGGAAGCAACGGTCTGACGATTGAGTCAAGAGATAAAAAATGGAACTCTCGGTGGCTTCTACTAAATATACTTTTCGAATAAAGCAATGCACTCTATGTTTATTAACGCATAAATATTTTTTGAATGGTTTTGTATCACTATTCTGCATTTGAACATATTTAAAGTCAATGACTTTTTAGTGAAATTAATTTTATTAAAGCGTAATTTCATAGTTTTCTACACAAAACTTTTCTTATAGCAGGACTAGGTCTGCTTGGACCATAATATTTTACCCGACTGCCAAGGAAGGGTTATGTTTTTCTCGCGTATCTTGTATGTTTGACTTTCTTTATTCCACCTGATCTAACAAACGGCTGGATGAATTTCGACAGTTAAGGTGTTAAGTTAAGGTTAAGGTTAAGGTAATATTTGTCTCAATGACCCGAGTGTCCTTAAATAGGTGTTAGAAAAAAAATCAAAATGGCACATTTAAAAAAAATAGTCAACTGAACCTATCGAGTAGGATATCAAATGAAAGGAAATTAAACACACCTATTTATCCCCTTCCAAAAAACCAACTCCGTAAAGCGTAAAATAGGGGTTGAAAGTTATTTTGAACAACCGTCAATTTTGAAGCAAACATTATGAAATTCCGTATCTCGCTTGCTGGATAAAAATAATTAAATTTTACACCTAACGAGGTAAGATAATGGCTGAAACTTGGAATTGATGAACTTATATATTTTATAGAGCAGAAATGGAGGATATTTTTTTCGCTACATAGTAACACATTTAAAGAAAATAACCAATCCTATCGAGTAGGGTATCAAAATAAAGGAAATCAAAAGGAGCTTACAACACAACATTATATGTATATACATATACATATTATATGATTCATCGAGATGACTGTCTGACTAAATGAGTAGTGTTGCTGTGCCAGAGATCAAGGCAAAGAGACACCGCTTATCTTAAGAGTGCTGGAATTTTACTCATAGGTTCTTTTTATAGCCTTAATGAGCACTACGAGGATAAAATATAATAATAATATTTTTTGAACATCTTTTGATTTTGAAGCAGATACCTACTATGAAACTTTGTATTTGGCTCTCTGGATAAAAATAATGAAATGCCTATTTCACCGTTTTTGGAAATTCTACTTCAGCTTTTTAAGTGCAGTCGGGATTCTGATTTTTAATTAAACTGTACATACTAGGCAGGTACATACTGGTAGGTCAAGTGGTTATTGTAGTCAATTAATCTTTGAGTCTGAAAATGACCCCAAATTAATTATTCTTTAACAACTTATGGCGAAATATCCCAAATTCGGATGTGGCAAGTTGAGTCATAAACCATCAATGTCGTCAGACTAAGTTTGGAAGCTTTCAACGTTTTAAACTACTTGTGATGGAAAAGTAACGTAAAAGGATACACAAATATTCTAGTCAATAATTTCTTACTTCATTTCGAGAAAAAACTAAAAAAATGGAGATTTTTTGGTCCTTATGATCATTAATAAGAATCTTGAATCGGTCAATTTGAAGGTGGTGGACCCCTTTGGTTTGACTCTGGCGGCACCTCCACCACACCTATTTCTGGCTCATAACAGCAGCGTTAAACGCTGCTGTGTTCTGGTTTGAAGGGTGTTGTAAAGGAGACATACTTTTCCGAGGAGTTGCAGCTTAGTCCTCAAGGGTAGCGGCGCAGCTGTGTAGGAATAACTAATCCTATCTGGGGTTAATTACCGTTGGCCATGAGCAGCAGTAGCCACTTACCATCAGGTGGACTGCATGCTCGCTGCTACTCCTTTATTATAAATATAAGAGAAAAAAGCGGGTTAATCCTGTTTTGCTGTTTTCTTACAACGTTGATGTAGCAAAAGAGCATGCAGTCCACCTGATGGTAAGTGACTACTGCCGACCATAGACATCTGTAATCAACCCCAGACCAGATAAGATTTCTACTTGAGGTAGATCACAGATCCATTGTTTCTCCTAAGGACTAAGTTGGAATGTTTTGAAAGTATGTCTCCCTTCAAACTAGAGCACAGCAACGCTTAACTCTACTGTTATTACTTATGTGTCCTTTAAATTTTATTACGGTGTCGAACCACAAAGGATTCTTCCACCTTCGTCATATTCTAACCTTTGAAATTTGGTGTATGCCATCACAGAATTCAGTTCGTCTATATATTAAGACTACTTACTTAATTTTTTTATAAAAATGACGTTCCTAAGTGTTGAATATAAAAATATTACTCATTGTGTTAACATAAACAATTTTGATAACGCACTTCGATAACAAAACGTTACGATTATTAAGTACTAGTTAGTCTTTGAAAACTTTGAAATATGGGACTGATAACAATAGCACATAATGTCGGTATATAAGCTCATTGTTACGTTTGCATCGTATTCTTGGATGAATCTTTCCGGAGTATAGTTGGAAAATATGTCTTTATTAATATACCTTATTTTGACACTGTGTTCAATCCAAAGTTATGTGACAGCCGGTAAGTAAATTAGATTTTATAACTACCTAGCGTTTAAGCGTTTAGCGTTTAATTATTCAAATCTCTTCTTGCTTGTCTTTAGTTTTCTTTGATTTTAGTGTTATTGGTTTTAAAAAAAAACAGTGATAGCCTAGTAGTTAAGAAACTCGGCCTCCTGATCGAGGGGTCCACGCTTAAAAACTCAGGCAAGCATCTCTGATTCTTCAAAGTTATGTTAGAAATTAGCAATTAATTGACTTACTTAAACGGTGAAGGAAAACATAGTGTGGAAACTTGTATGACCGAGAAATCTTAAAAAAAAACCTTTTCAAAGGTATGTGAAGTCTACCAATTGTCACTTGGACAATGGCCTAATCCTTCTCATCCTGAGAGGAGACCCGTGCCCAGAAGTGGGACTGTAATAATAATAATAATAAACGTTTATTGCCATAATAACACAGTTTACACAAAGAATAAATGTATAGTTTTACAGTAATATTAATATGACAAAAGGAATTCGGCTCAGCATTGCTGTCTCAGAATCAGGGATTCGAGTAGCGTTGTTTTTCAGCCGCTCCTATAATCCCTGTGGTGTTAGGTGGGATAAGAAGACAGTCAGCCGTGGGGCATCTCCATCTCCTGGGTTTTAAAATCCAAGCGTGTATGTGAGTGTGTGTGTGTGTGTGTATGTGTGTGTGTGTGTGAGTGTGTATGTACGTATTTGGAGGTTAATTAATGTGTTTAATTAGCATTAAAGAATTCCTTTATTGGTAGATATTGCATGCAGGCAGGTTTCAAATTTTCACCAGCAAGTTGTCTTTTTAACAAAGCAGATTTATATTTGTGTTTGAAGCATTCCGTTCTCATTTTTCTCCTCAAAGGGGGAAGTAAGTCATTCCAAATTTTTGCTGCTTCAAATTTGAAGCAACGCCTGTATCTGGCCGATTTATGAGCTGGAATTTTTAGGAGACCTTGAGAATTTGAGCGAAGGCTCCGGTGGGTATAGTCGTCGACCCAGTGCAGTTTCTCAAATAGGTATTCAGGCTTCTTATTCCAAATCACTCGATGCACTGTACAAGCATAGTGTAGGCTCCTCCTCGCACTCATATTAAGTATGCCTTTGCTATTTAAGTATGGTGTTATAAATTTTCGCCTAGGGACATCAAAACAAAAGCGAATACAGGCATTTTGTACTCTTTGTATAGCATTTTCTAACTTAACATTTAACCTAGGTCCTGTAATGGGTTGATGATGAGTGTTACTGATCGGTACCTACCTAATTCATATATTGTGTTTAAATTTTTATTACAAGTAAGATATTCGAACATGCATGTACCCTGCTACATTCACATTAGCTTATATTTATCTTAACTTAGAATCGTCATTGTTTATATAAAATGGAAAATACATTATTATTACATTTTAATAAGTTCATATCAACATAATGTCAATATTTATACAAAGTCAAATTAATCAATTATATAAAATTAATATTAATGTATGTAAATTGTATTTAATTAAGTACAGGAATGTCAACATTATCATTATTTAGGTTAAAGGTGAGATTTTAATTGATGTAGATTGTAGGTATAGTCATTCAAAAAATTCTTGTAGTGAATAGTAGCATTTACTTATTAATAGTTTCCTTAGTTTGTTTTTAAATGTAATCGAGTCTTCATCTTGGATTTCTTTCGGAATTTTATTATATATTTTGACGCACATAGAATAGGGTCCGGAGCCATACATTGCTAGTCTAGATTGTGGTATTGCGAGTTTGTTCGGATTTCGTGAACTATATTTTTTTGTTTCATTGGAGCAGACAAATAGATTATTATGTTTTTTTACAAAGTTGCATATTTCTATAATGTACATGGACGTTAAAGTTAATATATTGAGATCTGTGAAATATTTTCTACAGCTTTCCGATTGTTTAATGTTGGCTAATATCCGTACGCATTTCTTTTGTAAGGTGAATAATTTGTTAGTGTCTGTGCTATTTCCCCAGAGTATTATGGTACAGGATCCCTAGTATAGTTTTCATCATTTATTAATAACAAGCTGATTTTTCGTGAGTAGCTTCGTTTCGACAAGACGCCCAACATTTTTCCTTACAGCAATGTTGGTAAATGGTAGCTTGATGGGGCAGCAAGGATAAAATATGTTGACCGGACGAATTCTAAAAATTTATTACTAACTAAATTTTTCTTTGTTAATTATCAAGATAATTATTTAAATAACGTGAAAAAATATTTGTCCTACAAAATATAAGGTTTTTATTAAGGCGTCCCCCCTCTCCAACATGTATCATAAACAAGGTCATGAAAAATAATTACTAACCAGCTGATTTTTTTTTTATTGGCTGTCTACCATTTACATAGTCTACCATGCACATTGTCCTACAAATTGCATGGTATGTCATCTCGGACCTACGCTGAAAAGATGTTAATTCCGCAGGATTATTTTTTTTATTAGTAACTGTAGGACAAAGGTATCACGTGATAGGATAATATAATTTTTATCTAAATAAAACAATGTCCTACAAAAAAAAAGGGTAACTTTTATTAATCCTACAAGATTTGTAATTTAACTATAATATAATATAAATAAACTATAAAACTGGCGGACTGGAATAACGTACTTCGCAATTTGTAGGACAATGTGGGTAGTAAGCTGTGTAAATGTTAGACAGCTAATAAAAAAAAAATCAGCTGGTTAGTAATTATTTTTCATGACCTTGTTTATGATACATGTTGGAGAGGGTGGACGCCTTAAAAAAAACCTTATATTTTGTAGGACAAATATTTTTTCACGTTATTTAGATAATTGTCTCGATAATTAATAAAAAAAAATTCGGTTAGTAATTTTTTTTTTTGATTCGTCAAATCAACATATTTCATCCCTATTATTTTAGTTATAAACCACAATCGAGAACTTTCGTACGAGAATTTGTTGGGCGTCTCATTGAAACGAAGCTGTTCTGGAACACTCAGCTTGATACTAATTATTTTTACATTAAGTATTAGTACTACAACTTTTAAGTGTAGGTCCGAGATGACATACCATGCAATTTGTAGGACAATGTGCATGGTAGACTATGTAAATGGTAGACAGCCAATAAAAAAAAAATCAGCTGGTTAGTAATTATTTTTCATGGCCTTGTTTATGATACATGTTGGAGAAGGGGGACGCCTTAATAAAAACCTTATATTTTGTAGGACAAATATTTTTTCACGTTATTTAAATAATTATCTTGATAATTAACAAAGAAAAATTTGGTTAGTAATAAATTTTTAGAATTCGTCCGGTCAACATATTTTATCCTTGCTGCCCCATCAAGCTACCATTTACCAACATTGCTGTAAGGAAAAATGTTGGGCGTCTTGTCGAAACGAAGCTACTCACGAAAAATCAGCTTGTTATTAATAAATGATGAAAACTATACTAGGGATCCTGTACTATTATGCCGTATTGGAGCCACGCGTGCGCATATCCGTAATAAGCGGACTTAGCTGTTTTTAAGTCCGTAACCTTTTTTAACTCATACAAAGCGTATATAAATCTTGATAATTTTGTTGATATGTATTGGATATGATTTTTCCAGTTGATATGTGTGTCGATGTGTAGGCCTAATAATTTAACGCTATCTACACATTCTATATGTGTGTTATGAATTTGATAATTAACATTCAAGGGGCATTTCTGGTGAGGTCTAAACTGTAATATTTTTGTTTTGTTTATATTTATTTTTAAATTATGGTCGCTTAGCCAGGAATTCACGTTATCCAACAGGGTGTTTAACTTTTGATTCAGTAGCGAATCATCAGAGCAAGGGAATACTAATGAAATATCGTCAGCAAATAGAATACTTGTGGTGTTAACGCATTTGGGCAAATCGTTGATATATATTAGGAATAATATACATCCCAGCACGGATCCCTGTGGTATTAATTTTTTAAGTTCTATAAATTTTGATTTTTCTTTTGTTATGATACCAGTTTGCATGTCGTAATGTTCTATTTCGGTGTATTGGGTACGGTTATTTAAATATGAAGAAAACCAATTGCATGCTGTTCCTCGTATGCCTATTCCGTGCAATTTCTTTAGGAGGATATCATAATTAACCCGGTCGTATGCTTTACTCATATCTAATAAAATACCTACGGCGTACTTTTTTTGGTTTAATAATTGCAAAATTTGTTGTATACCTATATTTAAATACTGCCAGTGTAGTCGAGCGATTTTTCCGGAGGCCGTTTTGACTCTCATCTAGTATATTATATTTTTCACAGAAGGAATAAAGCCGGGTAGTCATTACTGTTTCAAAAATTTTTGAGAAGCTTGACAAGAGAGCTATAGGACGAAAGTTGTTGCAGTCAGTTTGATCGCCTTTTTTATGGATCGGTGTGATTTTCGACTTACTTACTTACTAGACTTAAATAAACTTCATTTCTATTTCTTTTCAGAATGTCCAGAAATCATAAGTAGGAAAGGGTGGGATGGTCTCCCACCACAACATGTGCAATACCTGAACGTACCTCTTGATCTGGTGGTCGTGCAACACACCGTTACTCAGAGTTGCTCGAACGACCAAAGCTGCGCAGAAATTGTTAGGGACATTCAGAAAATTCACATGGAGCAAGCCTTCTTATGGGATATTGGACCCTCGTAAGATTTGAAACTATATTTTATTCGCCATGTGCCACCTGAAAGTGAGTCACTGCCGCTAATGGAAACCTATAACCATACATCCATATATCTGTTATAAACCAAAATAATTGGCAAAGTGTCTACAAAATAGAATCGAGAAACTTTGCGCCGTTTTTATGTTCCAATTCAATTTAATTAAAATATCCAATGAAGTCATCAAATACTGAAGTCTGTATTGAAATAATTTGGTATTTTCAGATTTTTAATAGGAAGCAATGGAAAAATATATCAAGGTAGAGGGTGGAATCAAGTTCCCATCCATACATTCGGTTACAACAACCAATCTTTTGGCATCGCATTTATCGGCAACTTTATTGGCGAGTATATAATTTAAGTCATACAATCTAAGAATAAACGATTTATAACTATCGTTCTCTTCATAGGGAGAGTAAAATGAAGACCCGCGTGGCGAAGCGGTCACCATGCCCGTCTGACTCGGAAAGGAATGGTTAAGATACGGCCTGGCCGTTCAGATATCTGAATGATGAATTCGGATATCTTTTCTGGGTCTGGGTGTTTGCGTATTCGTCTTTGTGTGGTTCCATTGCATCTGCGATATAGGGAATCCTCGTTTGGAGCTTTAAGAGTAGATACAAAGGAAGAAATAATATAATTAAAATAAAATAATGATAGATTTTCACAAAAACTAAGAAATAGCAAAACTACCATCTTTTACATAATTTAAACAAAACATAAACATTTCTAATGTGTTGCAAATAAAAAGAAGTTCTATCCTCTAGAGTCCAGCTGTTTTGATAAGGGATTAAATTGGAATCAGATAAACGAGTCTGCGAGATTAAATCCTTCAAATTAGAAAAGCAGTTTAAGCAAGGCTGCTACAAAGAATAGTTATGAAAGAACTTCTGTGGCTATCTGATAGATCAAATGTTAATAATAATGTTTCGGGTGATTATTTATTAGTATTATACTTCATTTTTATCTAAGGACAAAAGTCTTTAGATAAAAATGAAGTATAATATATAGATATTATATTACTTCAAATTTCGTTTATAATCTTATATCCAAATAACAATGTATTAATAGTTATGATATCAGTCAAGATGCGTAAGGAACAGTTACGTAGGTATGTTAGGTTACTACTTATTTAAGTAAGTTTTCATCGGTCATTTTTTCTCGAAATTAACACAACACAATATAAAAAGCAGTATTATTTGGTGGCTAGAAACTCGGTGGGGTCCGAGGATCAAATTCAAAACCTCTAATTATTCAAAAATTATTAAAATTATTATTATAGCGTATTAAAATAAATCATTTGCTTAAACAGCGAAGGAAAACATCGGCAGGAAACTTGCACCCGTGAGAGTTCTGAAAAAAGAGTTCGAAAGGGTGCATGAAGTATACTGATTCGCCTTTGGCCTAAATCCCTCTCGTGCTAGACCCGTGCCTAGGAGTGGAAGAGCAATGGGTAGATGAGGACGGATCCTACACACGTAGACGGTAAAACTTCGCATACAATAACGCAATCATTGAAATTTCAGACCAAGAGCCATCTGCACAAGCTCTTCAATCTGCCCAAGCATTGATTCAATGTGGAGTAGAAAAAGAAAAATTGTCAGCGAATCATAATGTAGTGGTTCAGAGCCAACTCGTCCGCACGGAAAGTCCTGGGAAGAAACTGTTTAACAAAATAAGAACTTGGCCCGACTGGATATACGATGTTTCTAACATCCTGACTAGAGTATGTAACTTTATCTTTGTTTTTTATTTATCAATTCATCAAATTTTGATAAGCGTTAGAAGCACCTTAGTTCCATCGAAAAGGTACCACCACGACAAACATATTTTGCGTCGAGTTGGTTACAGATGTTCACAGACGGCATGCTCTATTCCTACGCCAATCTTATAAAAAAGCATGTCTGTACGCATGTAAGATGTTATACTTCATTGGCGTAATTAATAAAATATAAAAATATATATTTGTTGATAACCTCGAACGGCGTCTTATGCAGAACATTGTAGTTGCGTCTGCCCGCGTTCAGCTTACCGGACATTTAGGGCCTTAATGTGATGAACTTGTTAACTTAACATAGTTTTAAAATACTAAATTTTATTATGCACAATTTAACCTAAGTCTGGTTACAACTAAAGTTTAATGAGCATGAAATATATATATCCGATATTCTCGTAAAATGCTTTCCTTAAAAAGTAACATATAACCAATATTCGTTTTTCAGGTAGAGCATCTAAATATTGTAAATGAATTTAAAGATGAAACGAGTGGACTGGAAACGACTGGACTATCTAACAAATTTAATCCACAAGCCCAAATATTAACAAGTCCAAAGAAAATTGATTTACTCACTAACTTAAGGTAAATTAACTTACTGCTACGTGTTTATTACTAATAGTACGTAAACGTGCTGAAATAAAAAAACATGACATTTTAGTACAATATTTGTATATAAATAATATGAATATTTTATGATTGCTATGCTTGATTTTTTATATACTACCTGATAATAAGTGGCCAATGCCACCCATGAACATCCGCGATCACTCCAAAGAAGTTTAAGAGTCTCATTTGAAATCGGTCACAAAACCTAAAAACAGTTATCCTAAAATACTGTTATTACGTAGAAATAAGTGTAATTGTGCAATCATGTATTATTCGGATATGAAAATGGATTCATACCATCCGCTACTTTTAACCGAAGATAAAAACACAGATACCTTTTTGCTTCAAAGTTCATTGAGAACTTTGAAGCAAAAAGGTATCTGTGTTTTTTTCATGCTCACTTTAGTCATTTAAGCTACATCTAATAGGACAGTGTTCGATCGATGATTATGATTTTCGATCAAATCATTAAAATATATTTATAATATACGTACAAATACAACATTAAATTAATCATTAATTGAGCTAAAATAAATTAAGCTATATACTAATAAAAACTTATTTACAAATTGTATATATACACAAAAATGAAGAACAAATATATAAAAACGACCATAAAAAATATCACTATCGCTGTAATAAAATCATGAAACTTTACCTAAACTTAAACTTTCAATATATCGCATATTACTAGGTATAAAATACAAATTGTTTACTATTATTGTTTTAAGGGATGTCATCGCGGAATTGCTTAATAATATTCGTGATTTAGCGCTCCAGATATTAAAGACGATAAAATCATTATTGGAAGGACTTAAGACACAGTCTACCTTGCTAATTGATGGCTTAATGCATGGGGTAAATGAAGGCACAAGGGTCATTACTAGTGGAGTGAGTAAATTACTGGTATGTATACCTATTTTTGCAACAACACACAAAAAAAATTTAAACTTAGTAACTAAAAAATAAAATTTTTGTTTGGGCAAATTAAGAGAATCTTAAGAAATATATTATTTTCCAAAAAAAATAACATGCAGTTTTCAACGAAACCAGAGCAACAACCATAACTAGTTAAACTTATAGCCTATCTCAGTAACCGTGTAAACGTAATCATAACTTAACATTGAAATTGCAGCCCTTCGTGGGAGAAGCAAACGCTGCCAGACAAAAATCAGGAGATGAGGCACGTGCTTGTGCTGATCGGATAGTCAAGGAAATTGAAAACAAGATAAATAATCTCGGCACGGTGGCCTCCGATGCCATCAAGTTTACCCACAATACAGCTGTTGATACAAAGAATTGCACTGAACTGAACTTTGGAATTCAAGAGAACACCGAAGCATGTCTCCACTCTGTGACCAGAGATATCCGAAGAGCTCTTAATATGTATGAGACGCAAAGGAATAATGCTGTAAGTAGTGTTTTCCTTCTCTATAATTAATATATTAAAATAGCAAACGAACGCCTACGAACTGATTGTAAGTGGCTACAGCCACCATTGGACGTATTTGATCCACCCCAGATAATATTAGTACTATCTAAGGTCGGGCTCATGTACGTTGTTACCCCTGAGGACTAAGTTGAATCGCCTCGGATAAGTATGTCCCATCAAATCGGAACAGAACAGTGCTTAACATTGCTGTTATTAGGCCGAAAGAGGTGTGACGGAGATGCCTCTAGAGTAGAACCACATAGAGTTCAATCTCCTGCCGCAATTTATCAGCAATTAAGTAATAGTTCAATTAGAAACATCATCATCTTTTTTACTTCTAAACTTGGGTCTCTTCTCTTAGCGTCAAGAGTTCAGTCCGTAGCCGTCTACGCTGCTTACAAATAAATAACTTAGAAGAATGAGACATACTTTTGTACATTCACCCGAATTCCAAATTCTTAGGCTGTCACTGCTTATGTAAAGATAAAAAACTTAGTACATAAGAAACTCAAACACTATAATTTTTCTTTGTTTCCACAGCTTGCGATTATCCAAGCATCACTCACCAACTTGGGATCGTCACTTGCACAGTGTCCAGAAAAACACAATGGAAATATTCCTCCAGTAACAGTGTTCCCAAGGGCCCCCAAAATGTGCATAGGCTTTTTTGGATGTTAAGTTGCAATTGGATCAAATTAAGTTGTACGAGTATAAAGGTGTAATTTTCCTGTTGTCATATATTTATAATAAAATACTCATTAACATCTTACATTTATATAAATAAAATAATACTCATTAACCGTGATTTTTATTACACCTTAATCGTTATTAGGGGTCATCCATCTATTAGGTCACACGCTAAGAGCGGGGAGGGGGTCGACGAAGTGTGACATTGTGTAACAAGGTGTGGCGAGGATTCAACAATTTCGTCACGTCACATTTCAACATATAATGAAAAAAGGATTTCCAGTAAGGAACTTTATATTTACGGATTTCTAAATGAACTTTCAACTCCTATGTAACCCATTCCTATTTAGGGGTTCATTTTCCAAAAACTGTTTTATAATTTTATAACCAAATACATTTTTTTATGGAGATTACTACAAAATTACTTATAAAAGAATATAAATACTTACTTTTTTTTATAATATAAGAGTAGCAGACGAGCATGCAGTCCACCTGATGGTAAGTGGCTACTGCCGCCCATGGACATCTGTAATCAACCCCAGATAGGATTAGATATTCCTACCTGAGGTCGGCCACAGATGCGCCGCTACCCCTGAGGACTAAGCTGGAACGCCTCGGAAAAGTCTGTCTCCCTTACCACACCCTTCAAACCGGAACACAACAGCGCCTAACACTGTTGTTATTAGGTAGAAATAGGTGTGGCGGTGGTGCCGCCGGAGTCGAACCACAAGGGGTTCTACCACCTTCTAGACTACTTATAGGCAATTTCAACACTATTAAAACTACTGATACTCTTTTAAGAAATTCTAAATGGAAAATTACCCAAAATTTGACATTCTACAATTATCACATATTATGTGACTACTACGTCAAGGGCAGTGATAGCCTAGTGGTTAAGAAACTCGGCCTCTTGATCGAGGGGTTCGAGGTTCAAATCCCAGGCATGCACCTCTGATTTTTCAAAGTTGTGTTGGACATTAATTATCACTTGCTAAACGGTGAAGGAAAACATCGTGAGGAAACCTACATACCTGCGAGATTTATAAATAAATAAAAATCTCAAAGGTATGTGAAGTCTACCAATACGCACGGTGGACTATGACCAAATCCTTCTCATTATGAGAGGAGACCCGTGCCCAGCAGTGGGACAGTGATGGGTTGATGATGTTGATGATGTGACTACTATGACAAGGAAGAAACGGGTGAAGATATTGTGAAATTCGTGATAGACCGTATAGCGTTATTTATAGATGGCCCCTTATTGGTATTTACAAAAAATAAAAAAATATCCACACCCATATCCATTTATGTAACAATACATGTTTGGCGCCGTCCATCTTATACGGTTATCTGTTCTTTTTTTAATTATTACCCGACTGCGCCAGACGGCTGGCAATGTTTTTTTGTTCTGGAAATACCGGCTTATAACTATCTAGAATGTTGTTGTTGATACCTCAAGCAACCTATAAATAACAAAGAAATACTCAAGGTCCGAGAACGTTACCCTGTGAGAAGCCCGTCGGGATGTATGAAATCTATTTATAATTTAAGGATAACGTTAACACTATCTTGCTATATTAAGTACAACATTCGGTTACTGTGAATAATGTACCTAAGTAAATAGACTGGGGCTCATGTTCGAATCTTCTCCCAAAATAAGAAGTTTTACCAGTTCATCAAAATGGCCAATTTGGTCAAACTACTAATTTTAATAAGTAGGAAAACTAAATATTTATACATTATACTTTTAAAATCCGAAGAAAAGCAGATTTAAAAATAGTTTTCCTTATTTCTTAAAAATGTATACATTTTTGTATACATACACATTGTAAGTGGTACACATTAAAATGACAGAATAATAATCTGCCTAAGGCTATAAGACGCCTAAAGGCTACCGGCCTGGACCAGGCTAGTAGACAGCCTAAGAGCTGCCCCTTGCTTGACAATAAAATTAAAAAGCTTTGGATCTGTCTTACTTCGTAAGTAAAAATAGCAATATTAATACCCCGTATGCACTTCGGAGTAATATACCAATGATAATTTCGAAAAATACCATAGGTATGTATAATTACCTACTAACGGCCAGACACTGACTGAAGCTCATCACAAACATATGAAATGTAGAGACACGAAATTTGGACAATTGGTTCCTTTTATGATCTAGGCGCCCTCTATTCTTATTCTTATTCGCGTCATTTTGTAATATTGTGTCCTGTTTTCAATAAAATATATTCTCACTTCACATATATCATACGCTGATACCAATAAATCCTGGATAATTAGTACTCGTCGGTACTCAGTATATAAACTCACTGTTTTCCGTTGGGATCGATATTCTTGGTTATTCTTGGTTGAAACTCTCCAGAGGAAAGTTGGTAAAGATGTATATATTATTATAAAGTATTCTGGCACTATGTTCAATCCAAAGTTATATGACAGCCGGTAAGTAAACAACATTTTCTAACTTGTTTAATTCATTTATTAATAACGTCTTCCCACTAGTCTTTATAGTCTAGTAAACAAATTCAAAAATTAGAAAAATAGAGATAAAGCAAGTAAAAATGAAGCAAGATTTTTACAGCACAAAACAAATGTTTTTGTATAAACATAATAAGATGTGATAAAAATAACTTCAATTCTTAAATAAATCGAAAACTATTACGGGTTGAGTAATGTAATAAGTAGGCTCTGAAAGAAGAGGAAATCTGTAATAAAAAAATCCCAATTCCCGGAACTCTACCGCTATTATTTATAAATTAAAAACGCCGAACGTAGGTCTCTTCGCGCCCGTTACGACCAACCGTTACGCCCGTCGCAACCATAAGCAGTATAACGTAATAAATAGTTCATTATTAGTATTAAAAACGAATTTAAACATTTCAAAAGATATCTTACTATCTGAACACTGAACGATAATTGAAATTTCAGACCAAGAGCCATCTGATGAAGCTCTTCAGTCTGCCCAAGCATTGATTCAATGTGGAATAGAAAAAGAAAAATTGTCAGTGAATCACAATGTAGCGGCTCAGAGCCAACTCGTAATTTCGAATATCTAACGAATTAAATCCACAAACCGAAATATTGACAAGTCCAAAGAATATTGACTTACTCACTAACTTAAGGTAAATTAATTTACTACTTTGTGTCTATTTCTAATAGTACATAAATGTACTAAATAAAATGCAATAAAAGAAAGATTTCAATACAATATTTTATGCATGTCGGAGTGGTCACCTGTGACGTCATCAAATGGGTACTTCAGAACATTAGCTACATCTAAAGCACTTGGTGGAGCTTCGACAGAGTCTCGGTGCGGCGGTTGTAAGAGGCGAACGCATACCGAGCGACTTGTGAACTGACAAGTGGAGCTTACTCGCGCGCGCCGAAAAACTGTCTCCGTTTTGATAGTGTCCAATTAGTTGTAGTTCGATTAATTAGAGTATTCTCAGTATAGTGATTTAGGGACTATGTAAAGTATTACCAGTGATTGAGTTAAGAGACATAAGCTAGTGATAGGAATATCTGTGTCTGTATTCCTACCTGTACCTATATCATAATTATCCTGACAAACAGGAATTAACAAAGATGTCGGTTCAGGATTACATACAAAATCAACTAATTCGGCCATTCTGTTCCGACATTTATATAAACAATATCTACTATTAAAAATATTATTTTATTGTTGCTATGCTTGGTTTTCTTTATATAAAATAGAAGTAGCAAACAAGATAGTACGTGGCCTACGCCGCCCATGGACATCTGGAGATCATAATCAACCCGACCAACCCAGAAAAACCAAGTTGAAACGTCTCGGATAAGTACCTATGTCTTTCTTACGACACCCTTCAAACGTTATTATTACGAAGTAATGGAAATAATTGCTGCTGCATTCAAGCAAGTATGAAAATTTATTTATCATTTTCACTATTTTACCAGCGAATAAAAATATCACAAATTTTTCTTTCAAAGTTCTTTATTTTCTCGGTCGTTTAAGCTCCATCCATTTAATTGTAAGTATTGTCATCGGCGTTGGATCGATGATTATGATTTATAATCAAGTATTTTTTTTTACTTTTAACATATTTCATATTACTAGGTATAATAAGATGATAATTTTATTATTATGATTGTTTTAAGGGATGTTATCGCGGAATTGCTAAATGCTGTGCGTGAGTTAGCGCTTCACACATTAAGGATGATAAAATCATTATTGGAACGACTTAACTCAGAAGCTAAATTGCTAATTGATAAATTAATTCATGGACTAAATGAATATACAAGGCAAGTTACTGGTGAAGTGAGTAAATTACTGGTACGTATGCTTATTGTTATAACAATACATATAACAAAAAATAAAACTAAGTAACCAACAAATATTTTTTGAACCCAGAAAATGTAATAGAGATTCCTATGGAACAAAATATTGCCCTCATTTTTACACATGGTCCTAAAAATTATACTAAGAAAAAATAATGAAAAAAAAAAACAGAGCAATAACCGAAGCTAGTTCAAGATAAAACCTATCCTTATAACCGTAAAATATTAATTCTGAATATAAGCATAACTTAACTTTGAAATTTTAGCCATTCGTCGGAAAAACAAACACTGCCAGGGAAAATTCAAAAGCTGAGGTACTTGCTTGCGATGATCAGACAGTCAAGGAAATCGAAAACAATATAAATAACGTCGGCACGGTGGCCTCCAATTCCATCAAATTTTCCCAAAATACAGTTGATGAAACAAAAACTTGCACTGAACTGAACTATGGAATTCAAAGAAACACCGAAGATTGTCTCCAATCTGTGACTAGACGAACCCGGACGACTCTTGATATGTATGAGTCGCAAAAAAACAATGCTGTAAGTACCGTTTTCCTTCTCTATAACTTGTATATAATGAAATAACAAATTAGCGCAGTCCACTTTATTGCAAGCCACCTACAGCCACCCATGGACCTCTGTAATACACCCTAGATAAGAACTGGATATAGCGGTGTCTCCGGCGTCGAACCTCATAGCGTTCTACCACCTTCGGCGATTTATCAATAATTATTTAATAGTCTAATGAGAAAAATCATAAAATCTTCTTTTCCACTGCAAGGCACCAGTCTCCTCTTTTAGCAAAGTGTTCAGGCCGTAGCACACCATGCTGACATAGTGCATTTTGGTAGACATCATAAATATTTTAAATGCTGAATAATATTTTCCTTTATCGTTAAAGCAAGTGATCCCTTCTAATGCACACATAATAACTAAGTAATTATGTTAGATCCAAACAGCTGACTGTATAAAAATAACTAACTTAGAAGAATGGGAATGTTAAAATTCGTAAAGCCGTTCGGGTTGTAGGGCGTGCCACGGCACTTACACTATACATTTAGTTGTTGCCACAGCTTAATATCATCGAAACGTCTATCAACAACTTGGGAAGATTATTTGAAGAGTGTACATTAAAACACAATGGAATTGCTTCTCCAGTGCCGGTCCTCCCCACTCCTCCTATTGCTCCCAAATTGTGCATAGGCTTTTTTGGATGTTAAGTTGCAATTGCAGTACATAAAATTGAATAAAGGTGTAGTTTTCCTGTTTTCATATATAATTTAAATAGAAAAGTCATTAACCACTTACTTATTAATGAATAAAAAAATACTCATTAACCGTGATTTTATTACATCATAATCGGTATCATCATCCATATATTATGTCACACGCTAAGAGGGGGTCGAATAAATATGACATTATGTGACAAAAGGTGAGGAGTCGTCAATTTCGTCATGTCATATTTCAACGTATAATATATTCGAAGTATTATAATATGAAATAAAACCACACTCACTAACCTTTATAATAAAATATTGCAATAGATATTTCATTATTTCTAACCAAAACGCCAAATTTTAATACTAATTTAAATTGGCGGATTTCTAGACAAACTTTTAACTTATATTTAACCCTTAAGGGCTTGATTTTCTTAAAACGATGAAAAATGTTTTATAACTTTAACTAAATAGTTAAGTATAGTTTAAATAGGGGTTGAAAGTTTGTTTTAAAATTTGCTAATTTTAAAGTCAGCTTTATAAAAATTAGTATTTTGTTTTCTGTATAGAAATAATTAAATATTATTATATTATATATATTCTATTGTTTTTCACAAATCACACAATCACAAATTGTAACTTTGTATTACATTACTTACGAAGCCGGTGGCAAAAGGTTGTCATTGGCGTGGCTTATATGCCACAGTCGATATCTATAAAGTTAAGACAAAGTATAATTACTATTATATTTTTTGTATCTACATATATATTTCTATGTTACGTTACTTCCCAGTAAAATTATTTTTATAATATAAGTACAAGTAGAAAACGCAATCACTAGACCACTATAGTTCTTAGTATCCTTAGACATCTGTAGTCAACTGCAGGTAGGCTTGGATCCCATACAAATAAGTTTCTATTTTTATTATTTTAGAACAACGAGTACGCGTTTCTTGCTACGCCATATTACACACTTTAAAAACTAAAAAAATAGGTCAGTAATATTGGAATACCATTTTAGCGAATACATTGACGTTTTGGCGATGCAAACATGAAGGATTGCAAACCAGTTTCGTCCCTGAGAATATGAAAATATTACGATAGACCGTCCGCGTTTTATAAGTACCTACCTACCTTACGAGTTGCAATCTTTTAGCCCAACGTTGAATCTCGCGACAGAATAATTTAAATAAATGATATAATACTTGAATAAGGAATAAAATTAATCGTATAATACATAATTTAAGTATTTACAGCTTGAAAATATAATTTACGAGTACTTCCTTAAAAGTGGATATGTGATATATTTATAACATCAAATGGCGTAAAAGCGATCTAGCAGCCCTCCAATATATACCATCCAAACCTCTGAACTCTGGAAAGAAAGTAACGTGATAAATTAGGAGACCTAATATTTTTCGTCAAACTTTCGTCACAATGAAATAGTATAAAGTCCTAAGTACGTATGATTTTTTGATTATCATCTCTTAACCATTTAATCGCGAATGATTTTTGCAAGACTGGACAAAATTTCATTATCACAAGCACCTACTGATTCAGTAGAACTGAATATAGATTTTTTAACAAAAAACTAGTTAAAAAATCACGTACCTACGATCCAAGCCAGCGTACCACACTAGGCGGTTATCAATTGTGATTGAATGAAAGATGTTTTTTTGCATGCATTTCTATGGTCAAAATAGTCTCGAAATTTTAATTTATACCGTAACTATTCTATCGCAAGATTTACTCGTCGCTGTTATAAAATTGAAGTGTTTTATTTTCCAAAATTATATATTTCGTAGTCTTTACTAATTCATTGAGTCATGTATCGGCAACTTATTCTAAGAAATCCGCGGAAAACGTGACGCCAAGACGTTTGATGATTTTTTTTTATTCTGTGTTGTCTCCATACGTAGAATCTTCATTATTTAAATGACAGATAAAAGCAAGAAACTCATATGCTCTTATATAAAGGTCGAGTGTCCAGTTTCTTCAGTCGACTAGTGAGTTCGATTGAGACCCGACTGGTGTTAAGCAATATGTTTTTGATATTTTATTGTGTTTTTATTGTGTGGTCTTCGCAAAATTACGTTGGAGCCGGTTGGTACATTTTAATCGCTTTATTATTTATTTATTAGTCGTTAATAGGACGAGGAACATAAGTTTTATACGAAAAGAAGATAAGTTTTGACAAATGTAGGCAAAGATGTCTTGCTATATATTAATAATATTTAATTTGAACAGGACAATAAAATGTGTTGTAAAATATTTTTGATAAAATTTAAATATTTTTTTGTTATTAAAATCAGTAAAGCCTTGAATAAATTTAAGAAGTAAAAGTTCTTCTAATTTATTATCTTAGTTTTTAGCAATTATATTGCTAAAAACTTGCAAGTAGAAAAGAAGTTTAACATACGTACCTACGTACCTACCTACCTGTTCCGTGGACGGAATAGAATAATTTTTGATTTAAGTATATTTTGTTGTCATTTCAGGCCATTTTGTAAATCCTACGTAATATTGAGTCAGTAATGACACAAAATATATAACGCTTTCAAGTTTCCGATTTTTAAAACTTTCAATTTATCTTAAGTCAAAGTTTATACAGTATACAATATCCAGTGTAATTTGTCACTTCATTGACCTACATACCTACACTGCCTCAAGTTACAACAACTATGTGAAGCAACTTCCACTTAAAAACGTACCCATTTATTTGAAATAATCTCTGAAGAAATTGTTGTATATGTTTAATTTTGACAAATTGGGTAGGCAAAAATATCAATAAGACGATTATTACCTACTAATAAGCGTAAATAATAATAAAACTGATCTTCACATACACACCAATTATTTATTTAGTAAAAACCTTCGTTCAGAATGTTCGCTATTCTTATATATAAGAGTAAAATAATAGAAAAAAGTTTACCTAGTGATCTAGCGACAAGTAAGTGACATTGAGGACCTAAAAGTAGTTTTAGCGCAGAGTTCAAAATACCGTAAAGTCTTATTTTCCACCGAAATAAAGCACGATAAAGGCAGTTTTATTTTTATTATGAAGTTTTTTCTTGGAAATGAGATGGATGTGGAAAATAACTTCATCTTTGATATTTTTGGGTATTTGGTTAAAGCTAATAGAGGTAATTCGGTGAGAATAAATCGCGGTGTAAGAGTCAGATAAACGTATGTACAAAAAATCAAAAATGGTTTCTTTTTCACAAAACGGTCCACAATGTAGTCTTTTATGAAATGACAAAACGACGTAACGCTATATTCAATATTTTTATTTCAACTACTGTATATTATCTCTATTAATAATCTGGTAAAGTTTGAGGTGGCGAATTTTCACACTATTTTTGCTCTCCTTTAAAATTGACAAAATGTAGATACGTTCATCTGACTCTTACACCGCGAAATGTCAATACGAAGTGTACCTAGAAATAGATACACTAAACGCTATTAGCACCTTCTAGATACTTAGACAAGCAAATACTGTTATTTAGCCTGTCCATACGATCATTAAATTATCACTTACTTAAAATGTCATCTTTTACTCAATTAACATACTTAATATATTTTGCCTAAAGCCTTAAACTTTAAAATTGTGTGGACGAGACGTCCACATTATAATGTTTTAGTATTCTTTATAATTTGATAATTTCAATAATTTTATGTATCTTTGAATTAAAAATAACTCACGTAATTTTTATGACAACTTTTTTCCATAGGTAAGTACTCTTAAAATTTTAAGACATGTTCCTTTTTGGTTTGTTTTCAAAAAGATTACCTACTTATTATTGAATTTATCCGCTCGCTTTATTTCTATTTTAATTTTCCTAGCTTATGTGTTAATGTCGGTCTGGAACACAGATCACAGGGCGCCGAGTCAAATATTAGCTTTATACTCATAAAATTAATAAGGACTTGAGTCTAAATATTTAACCAAGTACGGGTCTAAAGTCGCCGATACATGTACGTAACATGAATGTAGAAACATAGTACCGTGAAACACGCCAACTTTGCCATCAAGCAGTACTTTGCCCGAAATACAATTTCTAAAGAAATTTGTTAATTTCGAAAAAAGTAGAAAGCTTACGGCAACACTGATAACATTAGTAGAAAATAAAATATACATGCGGCAACACTGAGTAGCGCGGACGCTCCATACTTCATTCAGTTATCTGTCAGCACCTGTCGAGTTTACAGTGTATTTTTGCGGGCCAAATTCATACGTAAATTGAAAGTGAATTGTGCATCATGGGGAAGCCGCAGGTAAGTTTTATCGATTATATGTTGTGTTTAACAATCCATTAAGTATTTTAATGATAATTTCGTTTCTATAACTTGTATATAACAAAAGTTATGAGGAGTGGCAAAGTTACACAGTAATGTTCAGCCGTGTGGTTGTCAACATTGCCCGCCATTAAAAAACGTTTAGGGTTGACACTTTCTTTTAATTCAACTACCTAAAAATAGTGCAACATATTAAAGGTTTACTTATACGTTTTTTGGTATTTTTGATACCCTAATCATTCTAAGTTTACACTGGTAATGTTGTTTCAACAGAGTATTTTTGTGAGATTATTCATTATTTTAATTTTGACTTACTTATAAGTACCTACGTAAAATTAAAAATATTTTTCTCTGAAGGGAATTGTGAAATTATTTAATATGCAGAATTAATTAATAGACAAAAATTGGCTGAGAGTAAAACTGGTTCGTTTACTTATTTTAATATCTATTTTGTATTTCAGAGCAACAAACATAAATTCGACCAAGAAGATCAAGACGGGAACTTGGATCCAGAATGTAAAAAAAATATTCAGAAGAATGCTTTAATTTAATGCTAGCATGTGAAGCTGTTCAATCAGGTCAGATTTCATCAAGAGATGCTGAAAGGCAGTTCGGAATTTCAAGGAGAACAATAGTTCACAAAATTAAACAAGCACACACGAAGTCTGTTGGACATCCCACAGCGCTTTTAACCAAGGAGGAGGACAAAATTGTGAAGGTCTTACAAGCGTCTAGCAGTTTTGGGTGTCAAATAATTGTCAGATTGTAAAATATGATAAATAACTGATCTGATTAATAAATAAAATTAAATATAAACAATAAACTAGAATTAAAACGTAACTAGAATACGACAATTAAAGAACTTTGCAATTTAGAATTGTGTTATTTACCTCTTGTAGTGTTTGTATGTGTATATATTACTCTATCGTATCTACTCAATTGTGACAACCCTAGCACTTTTATGTAAGCACGTTGGGTTTGTATGGAGAGGAGCGAAGATGTCAGGATAACATTGCCCATTCGCTTTAATAGGCCAGTATTTACGATATTGACTTGATTTTCAGAGCGATGGCCTTTATTGCCAAAAATCTTTTATTGGTTCTTATATCATTCGTATAAAGGCTATAATTCCACCAAAAACCAAGGTGGGCAATGTTGGCTAGAAGTCCAGATAATTTTGCCCGCCATGAAAATTGGGTATTTGATGGGGAAAATGTTGGTAAATACTGGATTTTGATCACTTAAAGTATGTACATGATCTTAATATTCCTATAGATACAAAAATATGTATGGGGATTCATACAAAAATTTTGAAATAAATAGTTTTATCCTCAAAATGTGGGCAATCTTGGCGTGTTTCACGGTATGTTTCTACAATATGTATTACATAATACATAATTCGCCTAAAATAGTGTCAGTATAACTTTGTCGAAGTAATGTACATATTGTCTTATTTAAGATTTCTATTGGAAGGTTTAGTGCTCCTTTCAAACAAAATATGCTCCCAGTGAGACATAATTCCATCAAATTATCCGTGTCCTAAGTCAATTAGTATAGTTATCAATCACTTAACCTTTCATTTATCTCTTTTTCAGAGTGTCCACCGATCATACGCAAGGCGGAATGGGACGGTAAAAAGCCTGAACATGCTGTAGTTCTCTACCCACCAAAAGACTTAGTTGTCATCCTGCACACAGTTACACAGTCATGTTCGGATGACAAAACCTGCGCCGAAGTGGTGAGGGGTCTCCAGAAAACCCACATAGAAGTATCGGCATTATGGGACATTGGGCCGTCGTAAGTGTTTTCATAGTATGCTTGTAGCAAAAACATTTAAATATGATTGTAGTGTACCTCGCGATTTTTTACGCTAGATTAGGTCAGATTATTGTAGCCAATTTATAACTTAAACAAAGTAGAGCGCGACCAAAACTTGGTTGAGTAGCTAGCTGGTATTAATCTCAGACACGCTTCGGTTCGTAAGAGAACAAATATGACGACTTGCGAGATAAATAAATAAATTTGAAATGCTACTTCGTTCAATGGCGCAGTGTGGGTTCGCGCCTGTCGTCCTATTTAAAATTTTGCTGCGCCCGAAACATGCCGCCCGGGCGGCCTGCGGGCGAGAGGGATCACTTAACAGTGAACTTTTCTTCTCAGATATTAAGGCGAAAGGATAGGCCAAACTACGACATAAACCTCTCTTTAAAGGCCTACTACTACTAGACGGATTGATCAAATTAAAAAATAAAATATACCTAATATGCATAATATAATAAACTTTAAATTTTAAGTTTATTTTTATCATTATTTTTGGTGGTTTTTAAGAAAAAAAATCTATTATATCGTCTATATATTTGCAGGAATTTGCTTACTGCTTCCAAAGGACTGAAGCGATTTAAATGTTTTTTTCACATTATTATAGACAATTTATTGCTTTATTAAATTTAAGTTCAAAGTTTTGCAAAATGACTACTTAAGTGCTATTAAGTCAATAACACCATATTATTCTTTCGCGGATGGCGCCGCGACTGTCTCAGACGCGTGGGCCAGTCTTATCCAAGCGTTCGCACGGGGAGGTTGTGTCACATGTCAGCGCGCTCCGCTCTCTACACTTTGCGTCAAAGAGTAAACAGTTCAGACAGTGCATTTGGTACAAAGCTTGGACGTTTTTAATATAAATATTTTTATTAGCGTGCAAATAACTTTGTAAATATTTAGATTTTATTGTTTTAGTAAGTAGACACCTGAATATACATATTTTTATTAGTATACAAACTCTTCGTAAATAGTTAATTATAATTAAATATTGTTGTAATTGCGAGTGGACTCTGAATATTTTTGAATATAAGATGCCACTCTAGATCAGCTAGCGAGACAACTGAATGTCCAAATTGCACCCTGTGGGCTTTTTGTAGACGAAGTAATTCAATTTCTTGGAGCCACACCCGATGGCTTGATTGGGGCCGATACTAGTGTCGAAATTAAATGCCCTAGAACAGCATACAATAAAAATGTCAGAGAAGCTGTAGAGAAAAAGAAAATACCGTTCTATAAAATTAATAAAGGAGAGATGGTTATAAACAAAACGCACGCTTGGTATTTTCAAATACAGGGACAATTGCATATAACCAAAAGATCAAAAGGTTTGCTTGTCATTTGGACGGGAGAGGATCGGCCTTTACAGACAGAATTGATTCCCAAAGACGATAATTTCTGGGCGAATGAAATGGAGGAAAAATTGTGCACATTTTATACAGAATGTCTACTTCCAGAACTGGTCGATCCCAGGTTCCCACGAAATATGAAAATAAGAGATCCCCAATACATTCAAAGCGCGATCGAAGAAAAAAAATATAAAGATAAGCGAAAACATACGACTACAGAAAATAACGATAAATCTGGCAAGCCAAAGAAAAAAACAAAAACTTGCAGGAAAAGAAAGTGAAGAAGATATACGGAAGTCAAGCTCCAGTAAAAAAAACACAGAAGGAAAAAAAAGTACCTGTAAATTAAACTATTATCATAATGTTGAAGAAAAAAAGATATATGGAAGTCAAACTCTAACCAAAGCAATACAGATGAATCTATGTATTTAGAATCTACGTTGGTTAGAGATTTAAAATTTATCGAGTTTTGATTGATTTAACGAAACTGCAGTGTTTCCGCAAAAAGTGAACTATCGTATTCATAGTGATTTGATGTGATTTTTATGCACAGCCGTGAAATCGGGTCATTTTCACGTTGTTTTTGATACTTATAATGAAGACAAGAACGTTTAGTGACTTTCTGTTCGTTTAGTGAATTTAAGATTTTTATTTTAGCTTCGTGATGTTTCGTCGAATAGCTAGAACCCTTGTCATCATCCCTATAAAATGGAGAAAATGCCATTTTAACGTTAAAAATGTTAAAATAAACGATGGCTATAGAATGGTACTTCAAGACTGTTTTTAAACGGTCTAAACGAAACGTTCAATAAAGATGTTATTTCCACATTTCAGGTTTTTATTAGAATAAGCACAATAAAAAAGTGTACCTTTTAAAAAACGTATATGGCACATCTGTGAAACCGGTTCCTTTCACTCACTGTGCAACCGGCTCCCGGTCACGTCACAGACAAGCGGTATAATTTTTTTGACAAAATAAATTAAAATTTTCCTAATTTTAGTATTTATTTAAAGAAGTAGTTGGTTAGTAATGAAAATTTTAAAAAATCTCCAATTTCACTTTTACAACAATAACTGTACTTACTAAACAATATTCTATTCAGGAAATAAGCACTGCAAATATTTGAAGTCTGCTTACATTCAATCGTTTTATGATGATAGAAGTCCATAGGTGACAAAAATGCTTCGAACGCATCTATTTCAAATACTCTTTGACTTTCGGGGGAGTGCGCGTGCGCGTGAGGCAGTAATCGCTGGCCGCTTACTGCCTACCGCGTCGTGTTCGATTCTCAAGGACGTTGGGCTATCATTTCGCCTTAAAACTGATACTGAATGCACACTTTAAAACCGAATCATTTGTCATTTTACTATAATACGCGCAATATCCATCACTTTGTCCCTCGACACGACAATGCTAAAATGAAAATATTTATTACCCTATATATTTTATTATTATGTTCAGTAAATATATTATGTGTTTATGTGTGTGTATGGTTCACATACCCTTGAAAACTTTTATTTTAACAAAATCTTAGTTCTGTAGGGTTTCAAGATGTTTCTCTTCATTTTTAAGCGAGTGATAATTAATTTGATGTTCACAGGTTCTTAATAGGAGGCACAGGCAAAGTGTATGAAGGTAGAGGTTGGTCAACTGTGGGTATCCATACATACGGTTACAACAACCAATCTATTGGAATCGCGTTTATCGGCAACTTTAACAGTAAGTTATAAATTATACATTCGAAGTAAGTCTTGAAGGTACCAAGGCATATTATGTAACCACACTTTATAGAGCTCGAGTTTTAAATATTGAGGTACAGTAAGCGATTGTCTTTCGTGGTTTAGGTGTTGAGGGAGAAACCGCTTTGCATTTATATATTTCTGCTTGAAATATGTAATAGACCAATTTACTTGCGGCGTCCTCAATAGTAACATAAAGTAACATTGCATCTAAAGTAAAGAAAAAAGGACATCACAATATCTTATTTTAATGCGAACTTAAAATTCCTCTGTTAGACATAGACCTCCCCTAAACAGGAGGATGTAGGAAGTGCAACTGCCCAACAGCTGATCACTTTAGTTGCCATCTACAACAATTCGATGTTAGGGACATCTCATTAAATAATGAACAAACCAACAGACAAAGAAACACAGATAACAAAACAAATTGCAATTTTCAGACCAAGAGCCGACACAAAAGGCTCTCGACGCTTGCCGAGCCCTAATTCAATGCGGAGTAGATAAGGAAAGGTTGTCAGCTGAACATAAAGTAGTGTACAGCAGTCAACTCATCCGCACTGAGAGTCCCGGGAAAAAGCTAGCTAGTAAAGTAAAGTCGTGGCCAGATTTTCTAGAAGATGTCACTGAAATTAAGAAACTGGTATATTTTGCTCTTTTATAGATCATCATTATTGACCATTAGGCGCTTCACACAGTACTCCGTAAACCGCTCCGGGGTGCAGTTCTGCATCAGACGTAGAGGTCATTTCATATTTGATTGCCATGGTGAAGTTAAATTGCTCAATACGGTAGATGAACTTTAATTTAAAGGTGGAAAAACAATTTCAAATATGGCAAATCTTAATTTCTATTTTTAACACTAGTGTAAGGCTACTACTGGTTTTAAGGGCATGGTAAACCTAAAACACTTAGAGAACGCTTTGCAGTTTCTCGGGAGTAGTATGTCACCAACATCTAGTAGGCTAATCCGAACTTCTGTTGTTCTATAATGGTTCTACGTTACTGCATTTAATAACAGCTGAAGGTTGCTCTGTTACTTTGTATGAGAAAATAAATATGTACTTTGTTATTTATTACTATCAATCGGTAATTTCTAAATTGCAATAAAAGAAAGTCGTTAAAAATTAGCCTTAGATCGTAACTGAACATTTAAACGCCACTGCTTATCAAATTATATATTTTCAGTCTGATTACAAAGAACTAGTTAAAGAACCAGAAGGCAAGCAGGAGATAATACCGAAATCTAACACAGACTTGGCATTAACCAAGCCGAGTCAAATCGACTTACTCTCCAACATAAGGTACGAGTATTAGTTGTTTAATACTTTCTTTATGTAGGTTATATAAGTGAGTTCAAACTTTTTAATATCCATGTTCTGTTTAAAAATATTTTCAATAACATAGGGAGTTATGATGCAGCCTTCCGTTTAGCTCTTCCTTAAATAACATCAAATATATAATAACAACGTAATAAAAAATCATTAAGGAAATCATGATCATGATCATATTTTATATGTAGCTAACTAAGTAAAGACAAATTTAGGAATTACATACAATCAAAAGAATTAGTTAATTTTTGGCTCAAAAACCTATTGTTAAATTGAAATCCTAAATACATGAAGATAATTATATGTCAGGTGTTTTCAAACAAATTAGGCGCAATAGAGGAATACGATAATGACACGAAATAATCTTAGGGGGTTACTAACATCCCTTAAAACAATATTATCTTAATCATACATTAAAAATAATGTTTGATGGACGTCGTGGTACGAAACAAAATAATGTTTATGCAATACTGGAATAAAACTTTCCTGTACTATGATGATTTTTAGAAGATGGTGGTAGGCCCCCAGATATTATATACTTATAATAACTCTACCGATTACTTCCAGGGATGGAATAAAGGAAATAATCGATAATTTACACAAATTAGCCATTCAGACACTAGATACAACCGAGTCTTTCGCAAGACTACTTACTGATGTGGCTAGCAAGTTCTTTGACACATTCACATCTTCTCTAAAACAGACCAAGGATCTATTCGCTTCAAATATCAGCAAACTCACTGGAACACCGGGCATTGGCAAATGTATTGACGTATGTAAAAAATGTCATTTTCATATCATCAACTTTTTATGTGAAAATTACATGGATGTAGGTAAAGATAATTTTAAACGCTTGAATTTCAGAAACTACAAGGAAAAGCTAATGTTCTGTATGATAAAACAGATGCAAATACGCGTGCTTGTGCTGATCGGAGGATCAAAGAAATTGATGATATGATAAAAAATCTCGGCAAATTATCCAACGATGCCATTGATTTCTCAAACACCGCGGTCGAAAACACAAAGAACTGCACAGAACTTAACTATGGAATTGAAGTAAACACCAAATATTGTCTCAATTCTGTCACCAGACAAACCCAGAGTGCCACTAACACCTATCAGTCACAAAGGACTGTTATGGTAAGTATATACATTTATAATTATAAAACAACACGCTTAGCTTCTTTAAGGGTAGGTATACCTATAACTTGCAAAAAAACACCTATTTTAGCTTTTTTAAGTTAATAATATCTAATGTATGAAGTATATAAACTTAATGGCGTCTCGCACTGGCATAAATCTTAGGTAAGCAATTAAGCATCTCATTTTTAATTTGCGCATATTCAAAATGTACTTTCCCATGCTTTTGTGTTGCAACATAGCAAAGTTCCTAAGTTACTATCTTGCCTAGCATAAAAGATTGACAATATACAAAGGGGTATTCAGTAGGCATTCTCAAGATTTTCATACAAAATCTTTCACCCCGCTGTGCATTTACATCATCTCGAAAGGATTTTATATGACACTGCGACTTACTAGACTACCAATTGATACTATCGCGTGGATGATACTTGTCCTCCCCATGTCCGTTAACTTCAATCTACTGCTCTATAAGTAATACGAGTATATAGTTGATCTGTTTGGTTAAGGACGATAATGATAAACAGTCAATTGAAAACTTACGTTAAGTACCTATTCGTATTTTAGATTTATTAATTTATTATCATTTAATTTTATGTCGGTATTCTTTACAAAAAAGCATTCTTAATTATCCTTGCATTTGATCTATGATGGATTAAAACACATTTCTTTTTACAGCTAAATTCCATCAAGACGTCTCTCGATTCTTTACCTGACGCCCTCAACTTGTGCTCTAAGAAACCGCTATCGGATGCTTCTACTGAAACTACTAAATTAATATCGAGTATTCCAAGTTGCACTACTTCGAGCGTATTAGGAGGTTTTGGAAATGTATTTGGATAAATGTCAAGTAAAACTTCGACTTCAACCTCAATTTCCTTACAAAAGTAATTGTTTTGTAAAAAATATGTAATAAACAAAATAAAAATATTAAGCAAATGGAATTTTAATTCTTATACCTACATCCGTGAAGTGCGTGCATATAAATTACTAGTTTTTGCCCGCGGCTTCACCCGCGTTTAAAATAAAATAATATGACATACTAACATACATAAAACTGAAAATTCGTACCTTTATTGGAATGACAGTGGTGTCATCTGGCGAAAATTGGTGGTACCAACTCTGACCTTGGTGGTACCAACCTTCGTGGGCACATGGACAACAACTTTGCTAAAGATCATTATTTGATCAAATGCATAGTTTACGATTCAATCCTTACTTAATCGATCGATCGATCTTTACTTAATCGATTAAACTTTAAACTAATCGTTTTTTTCTGGTCCAACTGAACTAGCGATGGCGATCTAAGATCGATTCTTCGATTAATCGATCTTAGAATGCCATCCCTAGTTCCCGTGGGATTTCCGGAATAAAAACTATCCTATGTCCTTTCTCGGGTCTCAGACTATCTTTGTACAAAATTTCATTAAAATCGGTTCAGTGATTTAGGCGTGAAGAAGAGACAACCAGGCAGGCAGACAGACAGAGTTACTTTCGGATTTATAATATTAGTAAGGATTTTACATTAAAATTTACATTTCAATAATACTCAGATATCCTTGCAAATCCTTACTTGAAAATCAATTGAGAATTAAAAAAAATGTGTGTGTCAGCTCCGACGCACCACTGCAGTTTACTCCTTAAGTACGATTGTCAAAACAGATGCAAAAAAAGTTTATTTAACTGAAATGAACTGAAATAAACAAGCTCAATAACATATAGATATAGTCGCTTTGCAGCATACTCTATACACGTCTTAATACACTCACAACCAGTGCAGCCAGATCGTGTGTAGAGCGTACCCCCACTATAAAATGTTTTGCCATCAGTAAGAGTGGGAGAAAGCATTATAAAGTGTAGGCAAAGGGTACGTTACACACTACCCACCATAGATATAGGATGTCAAAGATACACAATGTCAGTTTAACGCATTACCAAAATTGATATGTGTAATGTGTATGTGTGCGTAATAGTGTTGTTACCTTCATACTTTTTATCGATTGACATCCAGTATTAATTTGTTGAGCCTGCCGTGACAACGTAGCTTTCGTATCCAAATTATTACACAAATTAATAAAATACCATATTTTCATAAATGATTATTTATTAATATTATAAAACAAGTATTATGATATACAAATTAATACGACGACTTCCTTGGTATAACCTATTTTTCGTTTGTGTGTGTGTAAAAATGTTTGTTACATATTACCGATGATTTAATAGGAGTCTATTCTGGCCGAAGACACCCTTGTAACAAAACCTCAGCAATATATTAATACTAGTATTAATTTTGGTAAAATAATAAATCGCGCCGTAGTCGGGAAGCTTAAGGCCGCTTATTCAAAGAAAAATTGACACGCCGTCACTTTTCTTGGCATCTCTTTCTCTCTAGTAGATTGTCTATATGAGTTGACATATGTCTTTCTCATGCTTTGTTGGTCTTTAGCATAGCGAAAAAATTCTAAGTCTATGCTACCCACGATCTAGCTGCACTGCTCACACCAAATTAAAAAGTTGCGCACGATAGGTTACGCACCAAAAACGTAACGAGGTCATTCGTTCAGCAGATTTTTCTCCTCACATTTTTCTCATACCGGGCGCCTAATATCAAAAACCGATTCTTAAGGAGTAAACTCCATATGCATAAGAATTGAAATGCCCACCACAGAGCACGAGTATTATATAGAATTTAAGGTGAGAAAAAAAAAAGATACCGGCCGAATTGATAACCACCTCCTTTTTGAAGTCGGTTAAAAAATAGGAATAATGACAATCAATTCAAAAAAAAAAAGTACGTACTTATCTTACGAAGCGATTTTGGTTCACTACTTTTAAAATTTAAAAAATTATGACCTACCTACCATTAGGAATTAAAATATCGATTAAAAAATTTCAGGATCGGCTTTTCTTTTAATTTATAAAATGTTATTGTACACTAAGGAGAAAAACAAACATTTTTGAAGGTTTTGCAAATTTTGAAACACCTTAAGCACCTCTTAATACATGATTTATTAAAATATTTTATGTGGAGACATGAAATAAAATAAAAAAAAATGTCTTTATTGGGCTGCTCTACCTATAGACGGTAGGAAGACGGTAGGTGATAGAACCCTTTGTAGTTCGACTCTGGCGGCATCACCGCCACACCTATTTCTGTAATATAATAACAACAATAACAACAATGTTAAACGCCGCTGTGTTGTGATTTAAAAGGTGTGGCAAGAGACATACTTTTCCGAGGCATTTCTGCTTGGTCTTCAAAACTAACGCCGCATATATGGCCGACCTTATGTAGAAATCTAATTTTATCTGGGATTGATTTCAGATGTTTATGGGCGGATATTATTTAGTAGCCACTTACCATCAAGTGGGCTGCATGCTCATCTACTACTTCTACATTATATATTTTTTTATTGAAACTTACTTCACACGCATCATTCTTTAGCACCCAAGCACGGATTAACGGATTAACGGATTTTAACACGTAAAAACGTCATAAAAATTAGAGTATGTAAAAATAAAAAGGATAGGTATAGTTACATCTTTTTATAATGACATACCAATTAAAAAAAACTGCTTTAGACGGTAAATCTTTAATATATTCATCATTTCATCTTTCTTTTCATTTTATTAATTTCATCGGGGGCACATTGCATGACGTCCTCCATCAACTGGTAAGGTAGCACCAGTAATATTACTTGCACCTTCACTAGCCAAAAATACAATGACAGAAGAAACTTCCTTAGCATCACCCGGTCTACCTATGGCATGAGTATCAGCGCATTTCTTCAGGAACTCTTCGTACTGCTCATCATTCATACTTGTTTTCTTATGTATACCTGTAGTTATAACTCCTGGATTCACAGCGTTCACACGAACACCTTTTAATGCTAATTCTAATGCTACACATCTTGTAAATTGGTCCAATGCAGATTTAGACATACAATATGCTAGCACGTTCGGAAAAGATCTCATACCGGTTACGCTAGAGACATTTACGATATTACCTTTTGTTTTGATCAAATGTGGTGTGGCCAGCATTGTTAAATGATAAGGTGAACGAACATTCGTATTCATCACTCTATCGTATTGTTCGAGAGAAGTCGTTTCTATTGAGCCTGATTCCAAAATCCCCGCGTTATTGACAAGAACATCTAATTTTTTATACTGGTCTATAGTAGTCTTCATAATATTTTCGACGTCACTTTCCTTGGTCATGTCAGCTATAATGATCAAAGGTTTCAACTTCTTTGGAGAGTTCTCTTCGCATTCTTTCGCTACATTTTCTAAGTTCCCCTTATTCCTTCCTGTTAGCACTAAGTTCGCCCCGAGCTTGGAGAAGTCATAGGCTGTTTCCGCCCCGATGCCTGAACTAGCGCCAGTGATGAGTACAACTTTTTCCGTGAACATGTTTCCTGTTTGAATAAAATTTTAAAATTTACATTATATATGGAATACATTTTTCAAGTTACTCAGTTGAATTTTTCGTATCGGAATTAGGTTTGGATAACTTCAGATAGACTTTAAACTTATACGCATAAATATTCAATAGAATCTCCAATTTGCCGATCAGATAATATGAGAGAGAAGCGAAATAGGGTGAAATAGGGTACTTGACTAATAATCAAATAATATAAGCACCACAGTATTTATTTCATGAAGCATTTCTTAGTCTTAATAATCTAATATTCTCGAAATTTCCTCCAAATATCCAAATATTTATTCATAAAAAAGTCAAGGATGATTGTAGACATTCATTTTCAATTGTTCTTTTTATTACTAGTGCCCAAAAGGCCCCTCTTAAGCCCGCTCCACATTCTCGCGAGAAAGCGAGAAAAACCCGATTTGTATAGGCTCCACATTCTCGTTTCTCGTGCTTTTCTCGCGTTTTCGCGAGAATGTGGAGCGGGCTTCATACAATTCAAAAACATTATAACATCATTGTCACACTTTAAGGAATTTAACTTGATATGAAGGGGGAAATAAACTTTGGCAATATTTACTAATCTATGACTCATAGATTAAAAACGTTAAAAAATAAAGACTAATTTATTAAATCCTAGGTAAACCGGCTACACTTCGTTATGCCTTGGTTATGCCTGTGTGATTCAATATGATACTCGTAATTAGATACCTATGCGGTTTCACCCGCGTTAAATACGTTCATTATGCAGTGGTCTAATATAGGATCAAGAATCAAGAACAAAGAAATAAAACGATGTATAAATAAAATAGGTACCTTATTTACGATGAAAACCAACACTAAACTATATATGGATAATAATCACAGAACACCTATACTCCTAACGGAGATAATAATCTTCTCCGCTTCGCTCAACTCAGCACAGATTATAATGGGTCAAAGTAGAACAGATTATCAATATCAGATTTATACCACAGTTTTATACTCTCTCTATACCTACTAAGTTATTGTTATGTAATATTTACTCTGTGACTGAAAAGTTTTCTCAAGGACTTAGTGTTGCTAGATGATAAAGACTTATGTTCCATATTTATGACACAAAAACCCTTATAATACCCATGCAACCATTTATATTTTTTTGATATATTCTTGTAATGTATATACACATATTCTTTAAGGTTAATTAACTTTAATCGGAGATTCATTAGGCGCCAAAAGTCAATATGGCAGGACAGAAAGTTACGATCACTCACGGACTAACATTAATTTTGAGACATAGATAAGTATCACCTCACCGCCTTGTAATTGAAGGAAGCCATTAAATGACTTAAACGGCTGACATTTCTGTCAGCAGTTTAATAGCTGTCATGGTGTAATTTACGCTGAACAATATCGTTTCATGCGTAAATGATCTAAAAACTACATTTATTAAATATTTTTCAAACACGAAAATAGATGACAGTGACAATTCTCAAAAGGTTACATTTTCTTGTTAGGAGCGAGTAATCCTTAGTAATTTATGTTTTGAAAAGATAAAATCATTGTACGATGTTGAAAACCATTTATATCTAAAGGATATTACATTACAATCTATAATTATCAACATATTTTTGTGTATTAATTGCTTAAATAAGCTACGAAAAATTTAAATTGCACTGTACTTATTAATTTGTAAAAAAAATAAACTATAATATTATTATAATTAAAACATAGTGAGATTAATTTGAAAGTCTAAACAAATTAGGAATAATTTATGTATGTAGCAACAATGTATGATAAGCTCCTATGCGAGTTTTTTAACTATGAGTTTCGCAGGGATTTAAAATCTGCACTCTTACTTTTTAACCTTTGGCGGTAAACGTATATAAAACCAATTTTAAACACCGCTAGTTAGTTACTTGTAATTATTAGTTTTAATAATCAGACTACGGTACTAGTCTTTATTTCGATACATATTACGTTCGTGTTTAAAATCACAGTTGTGTGTAACTGATTCAATGTAATAAATAAATTAATGAATTAATATAATTATTTAATAATAGCAATGTTCATTGATTGTATGGATGGAGTATAGCCAAATGTACAAATTGTTTATGGATGGCTGTACGCGCACGCCAAATAAATTTCTGTCAAATGGTAAACGCCATAAGCTGTCCGTCATCTATCAACCAGTGCTTTTTATTGACAGAATTTATATATATATTGAAAAATAATAATTGTCTGAAATAATAACTGAGTGGCCATTAGGGCATAAATATTTATGTGAATATTAAGCTGTGTAGTTATTAGGTCAAACTGAACCGTTTTCAAGATGACTTCTGCACCATCTACAGGGAAAGTGGAATCTTTTGACGAATTCTATTGTGAGGTAAAGTAACCTAGTTTTCATTTGTCTTTACTAACGTTTCGTTAAACTTGAACTTTGTTGCATAAACCAGGTAAGGACCATCCCTTACTAAAGGAATGAATATATAAGCTTGGGTACCTCTTAACTGACTGATTGCGGTTGTCATTTATATCGAAAACTCCATAATAGGGCTTACACTGCTATGCTACAGATTGTAAGTACGGCACGATTACGATTCTTACGGCGCCAAAATTTGAATGCGGATCCTTATAGATCTCGACGAGACAAGACGAAAAGTAAGAATAAAATTTTTTGATATCTCGCTTAGTTTTCGAGATATCGATATTTAAAAATCGAAAAATAAAAAAAAAATATATTATTTTAATGATGTATTTCGATAGATTTTTGGAAAAGAAAACGAAAACAAAGAATAATTTTTTTCGATATCTTGCTTAGTTTTCAAGATATTAATAAATACATTATTAAAAATGTTGGAATTTTATTGAAAAAATTTTTTGAAGATATATTTTATCCTTTATTATGATTATCACTATTATTATGATAATAATAATAATAATAAAAAAAAAAACCTAACCTAACCTAACCTAGTAAGTAAAATAAGGTTTTCTGTACAACTATTTTCACTAAAAGTAAGAATATGACAAAATAAACTTAACATAAAAAAAGGCACGGACGATCAGTCTGTGGAGTGCAGTTTTATTATAAAAAAAAACCTAACCTAACCTAAACCTAACCTAACCTAACCTAACCAATACCAACTCAAATTTCAATCACCTCTAACTTCGTTGTCCCTTGCCCGATTTCTAATTATTTTATACCATCGTACTCGTCTCAACGATACCTTTTCGCACATACTACTTCCGTTTCTCTCCGTTTTCTAAATTTTTAAATATAATTTTCTCCGTTTTTCAAAAATCAATTTTTGGTTTTTCTCATTTTCCTCCGCCGTTTCTTAACGAATTCCCTTCATTTTTCTTCTACCGTATTCTGCACGTCCTCCCCTATCCGGAGATACCAGTCGCACCCGTTTCCGCCGCGCCGTTCCTCGGCAATTTCACTTTTAAAACGCAAAAAATCGAAATTTTCGAATAATTTTTGAGTATCGATATCTCGAAAACTAAGCGAGATATCAAAAAAATGTATTCTTACTTTTCGTCTTGTCTCATCGAAATCTATACGGATCCGCATTCAAATCTTGGCGCCGTAAGAACCGTAATCCCCCCGTAAGTACTAATCTAAAAAAATAATTGCCAACATACAAGTCGAACTCGTACATGGAGATATTTTAATTTTTTAATTACATTTTTATAACCGCAGTATTAAGACCCTGTCGAAATCGACGGCGCCTTTTTAAGTATTCTGTTGTGCCAATCAGCACAAAAGCTTTAGTTATATTTAATTCGGAGAGTAACACATCAATTTTATTATAAATCTTTATTGCTGAGTATTTATACTATCCATCATCATAACCATCCATTTATATGTATATGATAATATACATATACATATAAATGGATGGTTAAAATATAAACTTGTAATATGAAATAATTTGCTTCCAGGTAAAAGAAATAGAGAAGAGGGATTCTGTATTGACACCGAAACAGCAAATAGAACGGCTTCTACGACCGGGATCCACTTACTTCAACCTTAATCCATTCGAGGTGCTGCAGGTGGAGCCTGAATCCACCTTAGATGAAATAAAAAAGAAATATAGACGCTTATCCATACTTGTGCATCCGGATAAAAATATTGTAAGTACTGTAATTATGTATATATTTTGTGTCTATAAAGATTTCTAATTAGGTTTTTAAAAATATATTTGGGGACATAACATAACCTGATATAATATTATTAAGATCTTATTCAAGTTTTCATGTATTTTATACAAAAGAAACCTTCGTTTATTATGATCATTTCATAAACTGCCATTTAATTTACCTATTAATGCATTGCCCATTATGAATCAGAATGATACCCAGTTAACATTATTACAATGTTTTTGCAACATTGTAAATGTGAACAGAAATGCAGTTGTATTAAATAATGAACAGATCATTATTGATATAAAAACATTACCAGTTAATAAAAAAGTAAAGTACATAAGAATAGACATGGAAGGGATATGAAAGTATGAAATTAACCATTTATTCATTTGATCTAAAATCAGGCAGATTTTTAAACACCCTATGTTGTATAAAATTAGATTATTTTCTTATGAACAACTGACCACCTATATTATTTATGAAGATGCATATGAGTATCTATTGAGTTATAATTGGGTAATTTACTATTGTAGTTGATACTTAATCATAATGTAGGTTAAAAAATCAACTATTGATTAAAAAAGTTTTGAGAGAGCCTAAAATAGCCTAAATAAGCCTTTATATTAAGTAATTGATGTTGTGTGGTCACATATGGCTAGTAAAAATTTATCTACATGAAAAATTCATATACTTAGGTGGTTGGTAACAGATGCTTTGCTAAAACACAAAATCAAAAGTTCTATGACCCCGTTTTTCCTCTGGCTTTCACCAAAAGCGGATTGACATAACCTTAACCCACTATTGCCCCAAAGAGTCCCCTAGCCCTACAATTGAGACGGTTATATCCGTCAAAATTTTCGTTTTTATCCACAGATGGGAAAGCATACCGTGAGTCATCCCGTCGCAGCCAGAACTTAGGTAAGGGACGGTTATTGTGGAGACTTGTCTGAAAGAAAGAGCAGTTGACTGGATATCACTAGACACAACCAAGTAGCATTACAACTAAACAATAGTCAGTTACACGTAAATAACAAAAAAACATCTTTCTGAGACACATTCAACAAGCAATTGAGTGCGTTTTCGGCGTCTTTTTAATAAGAGTTGTATGTTTTGCATTACAGGATGATTCTGAGCGTGCTCAACAAGCTTTTGAGATTATAAACAGGGCGTGGAAAACCTTAGAAAATGATGATACAAGGAAAAAGTGCTTGGACATTCACGAGGAGGCCAAGGAACGTACAGATCACATGGTAAGCTTTAGTGAAGGGACTGAGTGACCAGATTCAAATATATGCAATATATTTTATTATGAAAACAATTATAATTATGTTAATGTGATGAATAACTAAATAAAAATACAAATTGTTATTTCAAATTTATACTGTTTTTTGAATAATAAAATTTGTTCAACATTTAAGCACTTTTCTCCTTTAGTTGCTGTTCCAGTTCATATATTTTTGAATGAAGATTCTATGACCATTAGTAGTTGAATAAGAAAACATTATTAGAATGTTGTAAATATTTATGTTCCAGATTGAGCAGAAACGCAAGAAACAGAAGAAAGATGGCCGCTTAGCAGAGGGCATTCCGGAAGATGATCCTGTGAAGTACAAACATGCTGTTTACGTTATGACTATGAAGGTAAACTATAAATGACACCTTTTAACTAATAAAGGCCATAATAGCAATCAAAAGCTTTCTAGTAAAGATCTATTTTCGTAAAAGAAACAAATACAAAAAATATGTCTTCTTACATTTAGGATATTTAAGTTTCAATTGATGTTTCTTCAATACCTACTACTTGTTGTAGAGCACAAACATTATCGACCTGAATGTTTGTTTGAGTATCCAGGACCATAGAATATAATACATTGCAGAGAAAAAACTTAATATGATAACTGAGTCATAAATTGATTGACTGAACAAGTGAATTTGTTCACAAAGGATTGAACTATAGACCCCGCCAAACTGCTAGCCCACTCTGAAGTAGTTACGAGCAAGTGTAGTCATACAATTTGCTATGGCGACGCGATTCATTTCTGTATTCAGAGCGGACTAGCAGTTTGGCGCGAACTATACTTGTTAAAAGTATCCTAAGTTTACCAACTTATGTGATACATGTTGACGACCCACGTGAACGAGTGGCCACCATACCGGTCTGACGCGCAAAGGGTGCCAAGTTCGATCCCAGGACAGACAGTCTGGGTGTTTGTGTAATCTCAAGCTTATATGCTTACATCCAACCATATATGGTTTTGTGTATCCATAGCACCCACAATACAGGGAATCCCAGTGTGGGGCTGTGAGTGTATTTATTTATTTATTTATTTATTCGGGACTACCAACATAAGATACAGCAGTGACTATCATATACAGTACAATTATATTATCTTATTGAGTAACTGTTCTTACTATTACAGGTAATCACAAAAAAAAGCGGTTATATATGAGGCTGCTAGAACCAGAGTGGCCTAACTACATTTTAATGATTTTTGACCTATATGTATTTTCGTAATTTAAAAATGTTGTATAGTCCGCGTAAAACTGCTAGTCCGCTCTGAATGTAGAAGTGAATTGTGTCGCCATTAAGCCAGTAAATTGTATGAATACACCTCGCAACAACTTCAGAGCGGACTATACACTTTTACTTTTCTCCATATTGTAAATCATGTTATTATAGTTAGGCCACTCTGGTTCTAACAGCCTCATATAGCGTTTATTTATTTATTTATATTCCAGTTGTTTGCGGACATGGAGAGGAAACGTCAGCATCTGGAGACCCGAGATATGGAGGAAAGGAAACGAAAACGCGAAGCAGAAATAGAACATGAGGAGCAAATGTCCATGGAGAAGGAATGGGCGAAGAACTTTGAAGTATGTTGTTACATTGCTTAGTTTGCAGCATTTTAAGCAGTTATAGCTTGGTGGTTGAAAATTGGCATCTCAATAGTGAAGGAAAACATCGTGAGAAAATCTACACACATGAGAGATTTATAAAAAAGTTCTTAAGGGTGTGTAAAGTCTAAGAATATCTACTTGGTCAGCGCGGTAGAATAGGATTGTCCTCATTCTGAGAGGAGACCTGCGCCCAGCAGTGGTAATGGGTTAACGACTATGCTCATTTTGATGTAACTTTGTGTGAACTGCAATCATAGGCCACTGTATGGGAGCAATAGAACAGATATGAGAATGATACATGTGATCTTCAAGTTATTACCAACATGGTAATCTACAAGTTAGAGGTTGATAGTTTTAGATCAAACTTGTGGTATTGTTGTTGGATGTAGAAATTGTTTTTACGGGCAGAATATCTGATCTTTAAAATAAATTTCTCAAAAAGTTAGCAAAATATATTACTTATAGCATATTTTCTTATAAGTCACATTAATAGCAGACTGATCGAAGTAGTTAGTAACTTTTTCGAAGTAGTTTTTATCTACAGTACTTTACTTTTTTGTAAAAAGTTAAGATTAACTTCATTGAATAGATTTCCCTCAAGAAAAACCTGATACTATTGAATATCTTCTAGTTTTATATAAAAAAATAAATAATCTATTTTCAATTTCAAGGAATCTCGACAAAACCGTGTGGACAGTTGGAAGACCTTCCAGTCCGGGAGTGGAAAAGAGAAAAAAAAGAAGAAGATCCAAGGGTTCAAGCCACCTAAACCGAAGCCAGAGAGCAGATAACTAGCTTTACCCGTTTCATGTCACGAACGCGCGAGTGTTTGGGAAGTCATCCGTAAATTACGAAAAAACACGTAGGAGCTTTCAGAGGTTCTAATATTATGATGTCATAAGAAATTAAAACTATTTGATTCTATTGGAATTAAGTACTAAATACGAACCATCTCATAACAAGTATGTATAGTAAAACAAACATAGATAGATACATATTATGAACTAATTTTCACGTTTCAATGGAATTTGTGATAGATTTTCATAAAATGACATTTCCAAGTAGCGTTTTATTGTTACTCAATTTCGATTATAGGTTTTTTGACTAGAACACATTCTTAGTCCATTTTTAGGACAACATATGAATTTCAAATTTGTAAACATGTGACGTCACGCGAAATTGTAAAGCGTGTGAAGGAATGGGAATATTCTTGAAACCATAATATATGTGTATTTTAATTTACGGATGACTATATGTGTGTGCACATAAGGTTGAGAATCGATTAACTTACGCGCAATCGGGAATGAAATTCTAATGTTAGTTTTAATTTATAGCGTTTCGAGTCTATGCCAATTTTCTAATACGGGCAATGGGAAGGGGAAGCTTTGGATTCTCTGCGTGGATAGTGACTAAAGTCCTTAACAAAAAATATTGTTGAATGTCGATGAAGGAAACAAACCAGTCCACCTGATGTTGAGTGTAATTGTAATCAATTCGAGATAGGCTTGGAGGCTCACTGGAGTTAAGACACACATGTAGGACCAATATGGAATTTCTAGAAGTGTCTGTCTTCAAATCAGAAATAGCAGTGCTTATAATCAGACTGCTATTATAAGGCAATCGTCAGATTGTGTGAGAGTTATCGCTCAATAGTTTTTGATGTCTATGAGATATATTCCCAAGTCTCCTAAAAATATTGCAGCCATAACTAACATTATTTAAGTAAATATATAATATTCAAAGATTCATTTAAAAACGGTCATGTTTATTATACTCTTGTGGTATAAAGATCTCCGGGATAGATTCCCGGCCAGGCGTATACTATAAATGTCAAAATGGAGATGCAGATCACCCTTCCCATAATAACTTGATTATAGTCTAGACTCTAGAGAATCAGATTAATTAAATAATTAGGATAAATAATGTGTGGTTTGATGATGAGTGATGACTAATTAATTAAATTTTTAAAGATCATACTGCCTTTTAGCTGTCTTCAAAATTACAATACCAAAGTTCTTAATATTTTCATGTTTTTATTATATTGCATGTTGTAAGAAAAACGTATGTTCATAGATATATTTCTATCGATACTTGTCTTTAATTCAGACCAATATATAGTTAGTATGAATAAAGTATTATAATTTGATTTGTGACGATTGTATTTACCACTCTTTGTTTCTCTACAATGTGCGAGAAAAGTATATAATAGAATAAAAAAAGTTGTCATTTTGGGTTAAATTCTTTATTGAAACATTTTATTCGTATTCTCCAATTAAACGCGTCTCTTATTTTACAATAAGGCAAATAAAAAGAAAAACGTACTTTGTTCGAAAGCAAAACCGCTGCAGACATTACTTAATTATATTATTATGTATATTAGTATAGACTTGAAATGTTTTAAGTATTTCTCATTAACTTGTGATGTATAAATAGGAGTTCTAAGAAATTTGTGTTTGTTTTATTTTATGTATTGGTACGCTGGAGATTGTATGAAATTGATAACTCTGTATAAAGTCGTATACTTCAAATTGTGAACGATTGTTAATAAAATTAATTGCTAGAAACGTTACTTCGGGTAATATTTGAATCATTCTTTGATCGAAGACAACAATCAAATATTCGTAATGATCCCATCTTTGTACACTATGACAACTGTTAAAGAGGGCAGGTGTTATGACCTCGAATCGGATTTCTATCCTATTTGAGGTCGGTGACATAGACTGTGGACAGCAGTGACCACTTAACGTAGCTATTAATGTGCAAATCGCACATTAGGACTCTTATCTCATCGGAACGTCATTACTATGTCGCTGGTGACCGCATTCGACCAAACGTATGATGATGACAGTTTGGTAACGTCGCTAAATTGAGAGCTGAAATTTTTTTTTTACATTTCTTGCTTGGAACGTCACTGGCGATGTGGCCTTGACGTCCTGAAAAGACAGATGCCTAATTATTTATCAATGAGAGCACTGCTGTAAGTACCAACGATTACTATGTACCTACTTTAAGAATATTTGTTTTTTGTCGCTTTTACAATACACTTTTTAAATGCACTTTGAATGCACACGATCACGCTGAGGTTAACGCCGGAAATCATAGCAGCAATCATGAAAATAATATCTCTATAAAAGACATTGATAATAAGGGTTTTAATAAATTGAACCCGTTTCGACATTTTTTAATTACATCTTCGAAAATCTTAGTAAATATCTTTCACGCTGTTTTACTTTTATGAGAATAAGTGGTAATACTGCAATTTAATTTAAATTGACACGCAGCCTACGTCTCGATCGAGTGAGACAAGTGTTAGATTTAAGATTTTTTTCATACACGAGTAACGTGTAATCACTTGTTGTACAAAATATTTATCAATTTTTTTGACCCCTAGTATGTAATTTATATGGTTACAAAATGTTAAGATATTCTATATTTTTGAAACCAACAGAATCTTCTAAAACTAAACCGTTATTACAATTTCTTACATAAACAATTATATTCAGATGTATGAAATATTATCGATTATTTTTTTTAAATAGTGTATCAGGTACCTCTAGCTAATTCTGTTGTCTGTGAGATAAGCCGGATTTTGTTTTCATTGCTGTTATAATGATTTGTCAATAAAGCAAGAAAAGCTGGGATCGTAAAGAAGTTTACAGATAAATATCTATGTATAAATACACTATATAAATCTATTGTTATGCTATAAGTACCCGTTGAAATAAGATTGGAATTGTCAATATTGAGTGAATGAAACATAATATCAAACCGTTAAGTTGTCTGTTTGTCTTTCATTTGGTATCTTGCATTAGTGTTACGTGTGTGTTAACACAAAATGAAGCAAAATAACGAATGCATTCATAAATGATCCAATGTAACAACTCAAGTCTCTACTCAAGACACAACGAAAATTATTATTCAATTAATTGAAATTACAGAGTAGGTATATGAATATTCTCTCAACATAAACATTTATTACAAGTGACGGGCCTTTTATTTGTACCTCGTTTTATATTGTTATTTGTTTCATTTTAAATTACAAGTAGGTACGTTACATACTGAAGTAAAAATTCTTCTTGATGTGAATGTTTTTTCAGGAATTTGTAACGTAATCTTAATTAGCGAGGTCGAAATATATGTATTGTCAATTCCAATTGTTTATTTATTATTAAACTTCCAATGTAGTAGTTGTAAGTTTTATGTATGTATATTCGCAGTTTATTTGTTTCTACCATTCACTATGAATGCGACCTGATTGCAAATATTCATCACTTACATGAAGAATAATAAAATGTAAGATATTGAATAAATTGTTTTTATTCGTCACTTTTACAATATAAGTCTAGGTGATCTGATGGAGTTTTGCCACGATGCAAACGACGTGACGGTTGTACAGTGGGTCCGTCACAATTTTAACATCCTAAAGAAAAAAATAATAAGCGTGATTCATACCTACATTATGACATTACACATCTCGAGTGTATCAGAATAAAAGAAACAGAGGAAGAGATAGTTTTATTAATCTTTTAACTAATGTTTTACTCCAATATTCAAACAAAAAGTAGTCAATCATCTCTCCTCGCCTCTCCTCACCTCTCCCCGCCCATCTGTCACCGCACCTCACCAGTTACCACACCAATTTAAATTGTTTTCTATCAATATTGCTTGTTCTATTCGGCACATTATGTCTGCTTTGAATTCAATGTTGTGAATAAATATTTGACCTTGACTTTACTTTTACTTTTCGAGATTAATCTCGTATATTTTATTATTTTTTAATTCGTATTCAAATGTGTATTAAGTAAATTCATACTTCTTGTACTTATAATAAATTGTGAAATTCTATTTTGATGATATAAATACATATCTCATATTACAACGAATTGTGAATTGGTAGATACTCATATCCAACCAATAAACCACTCCGCTTCATTATGGATTGGTGAAAAGTATAATAAATTAATTGAAATTATTTAAAACAGTATTTAAAACACCAAATCAAAATGAGACCAAATGTTCTTACAACCTGGCATTCGATGACATGGGTTATTTCTAGGGTTATCACTCATTAACTTATATGGATATTTTATTTTTCTTTGTCTAAACACAATAATATTAAAGTTGTGAAAGTGCATCGCATGTAATGAGATATAGAAATAATGGATATAATTTAATTGTGAGGTTATTTGTAGAAGTAATTTTTACAGTGCCAGATTTTTGATGACCAATTTTATCCACATTTAATATATTATGTGGTCGGTGTTAAAACTATGAATATATTTAATAGAAACTACTTGCTTTGCTACTATTATTAGAAAACAATGCGCAGAAAAAGTTATAAAATAATTTAGGCATGGCGGACATAGAGTAAAAATCCTTACTTTATATCTTGAATTTGTCATTTTTATGTAACTTAAAATTTTAATCTATAGTTTCTTAGAATAATCGCTAATATTGGTGTGTGCACGGGGAAGTGTTTGCTCCATACGGCCTGGAACGCGCGTCGAGCGAATACTATGTTTCAATATAGAGATGCGAGCGTGCACCCGCGCCACTTTTAGCGGACGTCCTAAAACGTGGCAATAATGATTGAATCGTCAATAAAGAAAGGAATCAAATCTCAAAAGTATTTTATTATTAGCCAGTTTAAGTATCGGTATCATCGCACTCTTCCACCATGTCGCTGGGTGCGCTCGGTTGAGCTGGCGGGCCCCAGTTCAAGTAGATGCTGTCCGTATATATCGCCATGATGGCGGAAAATAAACACCTGCGAAAAAAGATTATAATGTACACACTACCATCGTTTTCTATTAGTTATTATTACTATTTTATAATAATATTTAAATTACAGCAAAAGGAACATGCAGTGCCACCTGTCCTCCGTCCTGTCCGTAATCGAGAGCAAGGCTTTTTCAGAAGTTGTCAGAATGTGATTAGAAAATATCTAAGAAAAGTGAAATTGTATAAATTTTCAATGCTCTGCTTTTTTGGCAAAATGTTGAATAGAAATTAAATTTACGTTACCATATTAAACCCAACGCAAAGTGTTTGTTGTAGAAGCTCTGTTTATCGCTGTACCACGGCTCCCACGGCTTGCACGGTACTGGGAGCTCGTTCATATGAGCATCGCAGTGGCCTGGCAGTGGAAAAATTGTTATAAGCTTACATTTACAAAGTGAATAGAAAAAGGAAAGATCTTTAGGTACCTATTACATAAGCTAAAGGGAAAAGATTAACATGTTCACGTTATATCGTAAGTCGTAATGTTTTTAATTCGTACACTACAGAACTATATAAACGTGGAAAACTCCCTACCTACGCAATAAACCGAGCGAACAGGATGTCATCGATGCACCCCGGCAGGCATTTTTAGTTTTGACTAGGTATATAATATTCTTCTTGTCGACGTATTACCTTTTACAGGGTATAACAAATTGATTAATCGCCCTGGGCGACTATATTTTAAAGTCTATCAAAAATCCTAATTGTCGGAAAGCCTTTTTCGAGGGGTAAACCTTCAAAAGGTACCCGACGACGTGTGAGTGACGCCAGTTTATGTGGGGTTTTTACCGCACTAAAACCCCCGCGGTGGCCGGCTTCAACGCTTGTTAGAGAACTCCGGGATCTCCGACGAAACATAATCGGAGTCCTCCAAGCGCGATGCCCCGATCTGGCTCTGCCCTGGGTGAGCAGTTTTCACTCCTCCCACACCATGTAGTGTTTACGACGGTATGCGACCACACATACCGCCGTCCTTCCCGGAGACAGTTACTGGACAGTTCGAACTCCCACTCTTGCCGCCCGCAACCCTGGAAGCCCCCTTTTTGGCACCTCTTACGACAGTCAGGGGATACAGTAGCCCTATGCTAGTCCCGGAACTACAGGGACAATTGTCAGAGAGCCTAGCAACGGGTATCGATAAGAATTGCAGGGATATATATGGATAGAAGAAAAGTTTATACGAAATCAAAATACTCACCAGGCCTTGATACAAAATGTCTGCCCTGGTAGAAACCTACAACAGCTTTCCGCAACGTTAATATTTTCGACCGCATTTTCAGTTAACAATCAAATGAATGCGCTTTTCACACTGTCAAATAGACCGATAGAAAAATATCTTTAAGGCATATGAAACATGCCAGTTACAGCTATATTATATTATTTGTTTAAAACCTCAAACATGCCTACATGCCTACATGCCTGTGCCTACGTTAAAGTCCGATAAAGTCGTCGGTAGACGCAAAATGCTTAATAAAAAAATAGACTTACCTTCTTATACCACACCCAACATAAAATACTACCTATACCTACTAAGATATTTGTACTCGTATTCATTTTATATACGTACCTATTTTCATTTAATTGTGGCTCTCTAACTGCCCCTTATTTAATCCAAACTTGAAGACATGAAAGTCGTATAAAAATCTTCATAAATAGTTCCCGGTGTAATAAAACTTTATTTCGTCTTCCCAGCAATAAAAAATCTTTGGGACAAAAGTAAATGTTCCAAAAGTTTGGTAATAAAAATACTTCGGAAATGGAATAATCTAATAGTATTGATTGCCCTGCGAATTCTATAAAAATATAGATACCTACTTAATACCGCATATAAAAACTACATATCTATTTTGTATATCTACAGTAACAAAAGGCTTTGAAGTTTATTCAATAAGTACCTTTTGGTGGTGGTATATACCTCGGTATCACATCTTTTGTGTCGCAGCGTAATTCATTAAATTTAAATTTGGAACATAATTAAAGGGCAAATCTTAGGTAGGATAAATTTTACACTCAAAGCTGTTAGATTTATAGATGAGTTGTAGAGCTACAATAATTAGACTATTTATCTAAATTAGATTCAAAATTAAAGTCATCATAAAACGGGATAATTTGTTATTTTTTGGAAAAGGAACGGTTTTCTTACAATTGAAAGGAGAAAATAATACAACCAATGAAATTTTGAAAACAATATCAAATTTAATACATAAATAAGATTTATGTACTTCTACATACATGTTTTCATCTATATATTTACATTTAGACACATGATTTCCTAACTTAACTAAGTTCTTTCACATTTTGTCGTAAATTTATAATAATAATAAGCAACCAAAAAAATAAAAAAAAAACAACAAAAATAATAATCTAAACATATAATGCGTTAAACGTAATAATGCAAACATAGAAAATTTGAAACATTGTACAAAATAATTTAATTACAGGTTTTTGCCCTATCGCATGGTTGCATGCGAGATAACCAAGGTTTATTATAAAATATATTATTATCTATTACGTGCTAAGACATACCATAAGCGCGACAAACGGGTCACATTCTACTTTTTGCGCACACAGCTCTGCATAGAAACTACATCCTTCATACATTTTAACCTATTATTTTTACTAGTAAATGTGCTCACATTACTCATCTTTCAGCAATTGTTGTTTAATTTTGATAATTGCTAAAAGATGTAATAGTATATTCAACGATTTTAAACCGAAAATGAGTATGTAAAGAAACTTCTATGGTTAAAAGCCCACATTGAGAAACTAATCTTCTAGTTGTATGGTTAAACGAGCATACGTTTAAATTTTAAGTGAATATATGCCGCATTGAAAAATATACAAATTATGAGAATATTTAATTCTTCCCATTCTTCTACACTAAATTTCAACAGTAAAGAAATTTTAAATAGCTCCTTTATATTAAAGGCAGCTCTGGTTGTGAAAATTAAACACGTTGCACATATTTGGTCAACTATAATAATGCATTTTGTTATAACTGCGCGACTCCAAACAGTAACATTTCCAACAGATATTTTGGTATTGGTAAAATGTACTTGTCACTACTCATAAGAACCAGAGTCCTACCAAAATGGTATATTAAAGCTGAATCTCCAGTTTCCCATTAAATAATAATTTTCGTTCCAAACATTTATAGGAGTACAGCATACTTAGTACTTAGTATGCCCCATTGTATGCTCTAACGCTTCCAATAGGAAGCGGTCGTAGCTAACGTCTACAAATAATATTATGTCCAACAAATTTTACATCTCTAAATATTTTAAAGTTACAATAAAACATCTCTCACGATACATTTCACAGACCTTTTCATTGAAACCTGGCTTACAATGTGCGGTAAGCTTTAATAAACATAAAACTTAGCGCATATTGCGCCGGGCCGCCCAGCGATACATAGCGTTGCAAAAACATTTTGAAACCGTTTCATACATTATTTTTTCAATGGGTCCGGTACAGTGTCATATGTTTCTCGATACATTAATGTACATGAACCTTTAAACCAGTGTAGGGCATTTTAACCTTCATATATTGAACCCGGCATATGGACAAAGATACTAAATATACCTAGATGTTTCGTTGTCTGCCATTAATATTACGGCGATACTGATAGTATCTTTTTTCGCTCATCTAGACATGATACAAAAATTGTGAATATGACTCAACGTTGATTCTATATTTAAATCTCGTTGCATTCCTTTATCACCAATGCTTTTAATTTAGTTCTAGTGTCCGATTTTAACATAATCCTTGCTGTAAGCACATACCCAACCCGTTCTACCCCTAGGTCTTCAGTGTAGCCAACTGTGTTTTCCCCCTAAAATAAATTAAAAAACTCCTCAAACCAAGAGAAAAATCCGGAAGATTGGTGCTGGGTCGAACCTAATTTTAGGCTATTTGCTAGATAAATAACGATTTGCGGGTAATTTTTAAATACAGCCAGCAGTTTAGAATACGTTCAAGTAAGATTTGCTGGCACCTGCTCCCAGTAAAGATATTTTATAACCTTTTTATTCGCTTCAAAATTTAGGGAGAAAATATGTTTGTGGCAACACTGCTGCTGTAAAATTCGGTCCTTAATTGACCAAATGTATAAATACGTCCTTTTACATTGTATATGTCGTTATTTAATTACATTATCAACAACCAGGAGATATATTAACTAACACTTAACTATGAGATACCACCAACGAGGCTAGTCATCTACAACACTCTTAGTATTATGTATACGTCCGAAATCAAGATACAATAGTTTCGTAATGAAAGTTACCGTTTGCGCTCACTATGTGGAGCTGTTTGCAACTAAGATTACTTAGTAAGATATTTTGATATATTTAATAATGATTCCATAAACATGGCAAATTTAACACGTAATGTAGGTTCTGAAACACAAAATCTTTATTTTGTGTGTCAGTGTCATATATAAAACCTGTTTTTAAATTAAATTGTACAAATTATTCTTCTAATTTGTCGATATTTCGTCGACATCTATGAGATGCTAGTTTATCTTAGTTGCAAGTAGCGCTACCTAGCGAACAAATCTTGGTATCCTTCATTTCTTGTTACATAGTATATTTGGCAATGGTTACTACACATTACAAATCCTTAGGTACAGTGTAGATGTTGAACATCCACAAACCGTTCACAGTAACTGACTTTAAGTCAACGAATAATAAAACTAATAATTAACTATCTACATTATACATAGAAATAAGATTGTGTGATCATCACTCACGGCTTTTGCCTCAATCAATGTATCAGATACTAAAATAAAATTGTTCCAACCAAAGCGATTCAAATCCCTCCTCTCACTCTTCCTCGCTGAGAATGAGCAAGGCAGAGATAGATTATAACTCCACGTTGATTTGAACAATCAAAACAAATTCACGTTTCCATTCGGATGTGTCGTAATTCAATTTTAATATAATTTTGTACGTCAATTTCATTTACACTTGTATAAATATGAATTTAATTATAAAAAAAAACATTCGTTCCAAAATGCACTATTAAAATAGTAGATATTTATAGCACCAACATCAGCTGCAATTATAATATTATAAGAGGCCTATTTATACTATACGTTTTAGTGGTTTCAATAAAAAGCGCGTTTAAGTACTCATCATCGATAATTATAGAAAACTGAATCAGATTGTCATGACACGTATATATTTTTCATATGTTAAAAGTTACAAATAAGTTATATACTTTAATCAAACACGAATCCTTTGAACGTCTATTGTGTATCTCTGTATGTCACACTTTAATGTTTCTAAAGCTAAGCTGGATGTTCCAGCGCAAATAATTTAGCATTATTTAAATGTATCCGCCATTTAATTAAAATATATAACTGTTATGTAAATTAAAACTAAAATCTTTCATCTAGTCTTCATATACCGATGGAACGTATGAGAGGTGTTTGGTGAAACACGTGACCTAAGTACTTATACAATGACAGAAAAGTAGTGCCTTCATATAAAATTATATTGACAATATTACAAACAATATAGGTACAGCGTGATTCTTATAGATCCTTATTAATCACTTGCTTTTCCGCAGGTTAGACAATTGATACCTTCGAATAATAACTTGTTATTACTTTCATTGGTGTCTTCGCTAAGCATATCTATGGTTGATTTTACAATAACACGATGACAGTCAATATACGAAACACAAGCTAAATAAAGCAATATTCGCGAAATTAACACAATTAGACCCTACATCGTTAGTTTAAGTAGGCCTCAAGTAAAGCAACGTTTGCTCTCTCACCCGCGATAACCATTTGATAAAGTAAGAAGAAAACCAAACTGCGCTCTTACAAATTATACATTGCATATGGACGCCAAATATTACAAGAATTGACTTACGGTAAAAGTACTATATTTGAACACTTATTGGCTAAATCTATCACAAACAGTCCACTGAGGTAATTTACAGAACGAACTCTTTTTGTTACAGAGTTTTAGGGCTAGCCCTCAACATTATGAGTAAGTTTGCACTTAGTTGACGAAATCTTATTCGAAAATTAATGGGACTAGAGATTTGACTATGTTGGATTTTTTTTGTGCGTCAACTTTCGCGACTGAAGCGAGTCCACGTTTATTATAAAATCTTCGAATAATGAGAATACTCACAACTCTCATGTAACCTACCTAGAAACAGGCACGATATTAGAGCAATATTTTCGTAGTAACTTGTGCACATGCTTATCAAAATCTAAGTTCGTCCGATTATAGTTCAAAATTGTTCCGAGTTTGGCGTCAGAATGTTGAGCAATAAATCTATTTTTGGCAAAAAAATGGCTTATGGGTGAACTGGATAAATGGACACCTAAAATTCTATTTAAAATTATTTTAAAACCTCTAGGCTATTCCCTATTTGTTCTGCAAGACTAAATTTTCGTTCGTCACTCTTGACATGTGAGATTAACTTTATCTACGCTCTACAACGATGGTGCCAATTTAAAATATACACATTTAAAATTATGATCATATAAAATAACTTCCGTATCCAATACTAACTACAATTTTCATGTCACATGGGAAATTTCACTAATTTAAAATGTAGCGAGTCAACACTAAGTTAACACAGTCACGATTAACATTCAACACTCACGATGTATTATCTAAATATTTATATAAATAACATTGGCCCACACTTAATCGCCTGATGCAAATGAAATGTACTAGATGCATAACTATACAAAATTAAGATGGCAATGATCGATTGGCCTACGGCCTTACTTATTCTTAATATATATTTCCGACGTTCGCACTCGCCGAAGACGCGTTGAAATCAGTCTGAGTTTAAGTCCACGCACGTTACTCAGATGAACTAAAGTTCGATTAACGTTAACAAGAAGACAGCGAGAAAATTCGGACTATTTCTACGGAATTCATCATTGGCCGCGGACTCGAACGTCGAATATACGCGAGGTCACATTTTTCTAACAATAATTTTAACGTCCAAAACATCAATTTCGAAAACACTACACACTTTTATAGTCAACGTCTGCCAATATATCATCAGAACACTAATTCAGTCTCCAAAATATTTACTGGTCTTCACGATTTTGGTTCACTTTTGTGATGCTCGTTGTTATCAATTTAGAATACGGTCACTCTTCGTTTCAAAGACGGCAGATCGGCCCTCCGCCAATACTTTCCACTAGTGACCTGAAATGAGAAAAAGACATGTCAGTAGGCAAATAGATTTATAATAATATCTATACAATAAAAGTAACATTGATTGACACACAACAATCTACCTTTTTACTATGAGTCTAGAACCTCTACAACTCTGCATTAATTTTTGTACAGAGTTCTTTTATTTTTAATTTATTTATTTTATTAAGTTGGCGTAAAGTTGTAACATTATATTAGCTCTTAATTAAAGTAAATTATAATAGTTAAAGATAAACATGTATGGAATTATCATAAAATATTATAAGTTTTTGTTTTATTAATCAATTTAAAAGTATTAATTTCAATATTTTAGTTAAGATTTTGATCTGTTTAACTTATATTTTAAATATTATTGATTGGCTATAAGATGTCTATGGATATCTTGGATAACCTACATATACCTGTAAGTTAGGCAATCTGTTGGTAATCTTAAGTAGGTACCTACATCTACATACTAAAGATAAATCACCAACATTCGAATAACTACCATTAAAATTGCGAAAATTTCCTTAATAGTTAACGGATATGTATAAATACTTAATAAAAAATAAAAATAAAACGAATTTAATTAATTTACTGCTTGATTCAGGGTCATTGGCATATGGACCTGTTACCTTCCTACCAATAATTCTTTAAATTTACGACATCCAATTTCAGTTATCAGAGCAATAATGGTTACACATATTAACATACTAATTAATGGCATAACCGTTCAAAGTGATACCGTAGTAATCTCGATCTAATTCTCACGCAGTATGGATGTGGATTATCAGCGTTTCTCGTTCGGGCAGAGTTTCTGCTGAGTTGGTGGAGTGTAAATCGTAACCTGCCCGACATTGCGACGCCAAGTCTGCGCGCCCCGCACCCCTCGCCTCCCAGGTGACGACCCCTAGTGCTGCCCTACAGCTATCGATTGAATATTCTAATCCGGATTCCGAATACCGTGATTTGGAATAAATTGCTATGCGGGATATGAGATAACCTGTAAGCTATTTTAATGCGTCTTTCTTTTGAATTTTGGTACATGATTAATTCTTAAATTTTTCGGTGTTTAGGTCATAGCTAAACACCAAAACTCTTATTGTTATTATATTCTATAGTATACTAATTGAATGAAAAATGTGAAAGCGTTTACTTTTCGTTTTGTTCTCTTATCATTTTACAACATAATAATATACAATGCCTCTATATTTAAAAGGAATATTAAAAATGCAGGGACTAATCGCCCTTATCAATAACCTCTCCTTCAATACCAGTTACGCGTTACTAGCTAGTAACTTGCCTTACATCATATTACATTCACACTAGTTAACCAAGTTAAAAATATCTTAATTCCGAATTCAACGAATTTCCAAAGAAAATCAAAAATTACATTGCATATTCCATGTTTAAAATTCGCACTATCGAAATATCGATATAAAGCGCTCCCATCTCTACATCACCACGATAAATCTGTCGTATATTCAGCAATGTAACGGCTTTCTCTGGGACTCATTGCTCAGAATAAAGCGACGCTCTTAATATGTGATGTGGATAATTGGCATGCTTTTCCCGAAATAAGGAGTATAAACCACGACTCGGCACCGTAAGCTTATAATGTACGATTTATATACGATATTACGGTCTGCAGTCTCGAATATACAAGGTGGATATAGTAGTGAATACAATATTTTATATCTATCCGCCGATTTACGTTACGATGAGTTACCTTATCGTATGAATAACTAGTACCTACTATTTCGTTGGCGTAATTGGATTGTATGAGTTTACTCATAGGTACCTTGAAAGAGTTAATTCATTGCTTACGTTTGAGATAAAAGTGTTAGATAATTTCTATGAAAACGTTAGATAATTAATATAATTATAGTGATATTACTGCCACTGTTCTGGTTTGAGGGGTTTGTCATATAAAATTTCAATTTGGTCCGAAGTACAAATTATATTACATTTAGGATTAGTTACCTTAGTCAGGTAGGCGTCATACTTCACCTAAATAAAATGGACTGACATATTACATATTTTGGTAATTAAAATAATGTAGAATAAAGGTACGTTCCTTTGTTATTTCAAATTTATACAAAAAAAAAATTTTTTTACTAAGTTGTGTTCATAAGAAAATATTTAACTTATTCAGAAGAAGGAATGGGAAAGTGTCCATTGTTTTCCCCTATAGCATATTTCGTTTACTGCGTTTTTCTCTCCTGTCAGCGAAAGGAAAATTGTGAACTATGAAATTCCCATTTAATAACAGTATCAGTATGGTGTTCCTTTAATATTCCTTCTTTCTGAAACTAGAATTAAATAAGGGGATATAATAGGAAATACAATATAATATTATAGTATCTTATTATAGATAAATTGTACTCAATCCTTATAATAGTATTTATGAGCGTTATTTTTGTAGTTTATCTACCATAGCATTTTTTGCTTTGTAGGGTTAGAAGAGTTTAATGTTTATTTTTTTTATAATAAAGCAGTCCACCAGACACTAAGTGGCTACTGCCGCCACCCATGGATAACTCCAGATAAGAGTCCTAACCGGACCTGAGGTCGTCCACAGATGCGTTGTACCCCTGAAGACTATATTAAAGCGTCTTGGAAAACTATGTCTTGACTTCTATTTTAATGCTCATTGACAATAAATATTAAAATAAAAATCATACTATATGTTTGTGCAACTTCCTGCCCTATTGTGTATGCAGAAAGATATCCATGTGCGTAGTCTCTATTTTTTTAGCTATTTCTTTAATAAAAGTACCCATTTTAGTTACATCCCGCAAAAAAGACCCATTGTTCGATTGATATTTATCTTTATAAATTCGCGTAAAAAACTTTCTCAATTTCTCGGGCCATGTCGTCCGTTGACAATAAATCCAGTTTCGGATGGTACGGGCTATAAAGCATAGGCGCCGCTGGTTATAGAGTGGTTCCGGTAGCGGGGGTGGTGGCGGGTCACCACGTCGCTATTAAAAGAATCGGGATTATACGCCTACTTTTTGTTGCTACAACTTAAGATGTACTGTAGAATGGAATAGATTTTCATACAATACGTTGTATAACAAAGAAATTTAATCAATAAAATAAACTAAAATTAAATTTTGATTCAATCTTTGAGGTTAAAATTTTAAGAATACTTTTTGTCTCATTTTCTATTTATATGTAAATTGTCTGCAATTTATCATACTTGTAGATGTACCCAGTACCATGACTAATATAAAACACAGCCTTGTCTTCTTTTCCCATTTAATAACAGAGGTTAATCTATTTATGCACAGCTCATTGTCTCTAAATAATCAAAGGACGAATTTAAAATATTTTGATTATAAAATATTTATATTTTAGGAAACAAAGTATCAATTGTGTGTCTTAATCGATTTTCTCGTGTTTCAATAGTATTTTAGTGAATTGAATATCAGGACGTCCTAGCTAGTTGTGTGTTGTTGGTGTTTCTAGCCAGGGCGTAAATTTATTCATACAGGGCCTAGCCTCTTAACTCTGGTGTTATTTAGAGCACACTTCCTTTATAGCCACGACTATTGCTAAAGGATTTGGATACCGACTTTAAGTAATGTTTTCTTTTAGTTTGAACCTTGAATATTATGGTTATACTTAACATCGAAAATATATAAGAGAAAAAAATCTTAAATAGTGTAGAGTTGATCGGTAAATAGTTACATGACATACTTCTGTTTTTACACAAACAAGTTATTAAGTTTTAAAGTAGAAAAAATATTTAATTAATATTTAGGATTGTGTTTCTTTAAGGATTCCATAAATGGCATTTTATGCATTCGTGATTATTAGGTAGGTACTCGTTTTTACCTTAAGAGAGTGCTTGTAACTGAGCACCAAAAAATTTCACTTCACAATTAGATACCTTCAATAGATTTTATTGCGTTATCTAATCTAATATCAGTTTTACTATAAACGTTAGTATAAATGTCGAATTTTCTTCACAACGCGATTATTTTATATCTTTTTATAACAATGTTTATTTATAAAATTGTCTGCAGTAAAGCACCGAGACCCTGACCAATACATTAAAGTTAGGTACAACTTATTTAAAAGAAGTTTCGAAAAGAAATTTAATAGGAAAAATATTGTATTGGGAATACTGGTAAAAATCACTAAATTTTGTCCTGTATTACTTAATTTTTAAAGGCATTTTATAATAAACTATAATTAAAGTAGTTCTGCGCTTTGCATAAGTAGTAGGTAGGTATATAATTGCCACGTTTAGGCATAACTTTAAACTTGGGTTTAGGACTCTATACGAATGAAGTTTTAGATCAGTCTTAAAGAAAATTTGACGCAACTCTCTGTTGTAATACCAAACACTCAAATAAAATTATTACAGAAAATTGTTCAGCCAGCTCAATAAAATCACCACCAAGCTCTCAATCCGTAAGGGAACCAAAGCGGGAAATTTGTGATTTTTCGTACGAAACGGTCTGCTGTTTGTTTTTATTTACATTAGTCATGTGATCTGTTACATGAGTAATGTGAAAACAGGAGGTATTCTTATGGGGCACACTAGCCCAAGAGCTGCAGTGTGTTATCTTAGTGTGTGCAGTGTGTAGTAGTGTTAGGCGCTGCTGTATTCCTTTTGAAAGGTGTGGTAAGGGAGACATATTTTTCCGAGGCGTTCCACATTAGTCCTCAGGGGTAACGGCGCATCTGTGACCGACGTCAGGTAGGAATATGTAATCCTATCTGAGGTTGATTACAGATGTCCATGGGCGGTGTAGCCACTCACCATCAAATGGACTGTATGCTCGTCTGCTACTCCTATATCATGAAAAAAGGTAAGTTTTCTCTACGGAACATGCATAGCTAACTCCACATACACTTGAGGTTCTACCTGATAGCGATCATGGGTGCGCTACGTTGCCACTCTTGAGATCTAAGATGGTCGCTACATATAAGCCAGTCGACATCCACACTTTTTCACCGAAACGCAAGAACTGTTTCAAACTAGAAACAGTCACAGTATCTACCGTTGGTCTCTCCTTGGAATAAATATGGTTTGATTCTACCACCTTTAATGTTCCCAATACACATAAGAGTATTTTAGTGTAATGCATTGATGTTTCAATACTTTAATAACGATCAACAATGCACATCGCAGCTAAGAAAACAAACTACATTTGTTTGTTTACTTACCAACTGATAAGAGGAAGCTATGAAGAATCAGGCCTACTGCATATAGGTTAGGGTCCATACTGACGTTACAGGGTAACTGGGCGGGGAGTGGGGACCTGTTGCACGGGGCGGGGCGGCGACGCCCAACGCCCAACACGTGTTACAGCTACGAGCCGTAGCATTGTTACGAATTACGTCGTCAATGAAATGACGTTACGGAATGAAACGGAATGTAATGCGTTCAAATGAAATGTAATGCAACGAAATGAAACGTAATTCAATGCATTGAAATGGAATGAAATGATTTTTTACGTGAATTGCGATTTCATGCAAACAATTTTAAGTGCATTTTAAGAATATTTTTATTTTATTATTATTGTTAACGACTTTTTTATATTTTAAAATCAGTTTTCATATATTTGGGTCCGCATAAATAGAAGAGGAAGAAATAGGTATGGCGGTGGTGCCTTGAAATCAAACCATGATGGGTTCTACCACTTTGTCCGAAGCCTATAACAGCCTGTATGAGGTGCCTTATAGTTAAAACAACGAAGGGTTGTAACCAACATTAGATAAGTATTAGTTCTAGCTACCTCAGATATGAGAAGGTAAACATGAAAACGTCTAAAGTGATTTGAAGGTAGAACCCCTTGTGGGTCGATTCTGACGGCACCACAATTACACCTATTTCTGCCTAATAACAGTAATATTGAGCGCTGCTGTCTTCTGTTTTGAAGGAGCAGCGCAGCTGTGGCCGACCTTAGATAGAATTTAGGAATATCTAATCTGATCTGGGGTTGATTACAGATGCCCATGGGCGGCAGTAGCCACTTACCACTAGGTGGACTGCATGGTAGTCTGATATTCCTATAATAAAAAAATCCACATAGTCAACGGACTGGAACATAATATAAATGTATCGTAGTGCGACAATATAGTTGATGAAGTTGACCGAATACAAAATGACATTACCATCTTTGGTATACCTACCGTAGTAGGTAATAGTTTATGACTCTTTTAGAAGAGAGCTAAGGGGAAGTCATAAAACCATTAAACGGGCTTCGGAGAAATTTCATGAAGACAGTAGAGACAAAGAAAGTTGTTTGGTAAATCAACCAGTTTTATATATAGGCCGAGCCAAGGCGAAATTAGGTCACTGGAGTCATCATTCAAAATTAATATTTAAACTTCAAAATTTTGATCATAGCTGATTAATGGATGGATATTCCATTAGTCAACATTGCAATACAGACCATCATGTAGACAATCATATTAGGTATATAATTTTAGTTAAAAAATATGGTAATTGCTCCAAGTATATTAATCCAACTTAGTCTCAAAAAGTAAATATAACCAAATGAGAAATAATTAACTAAATTGGTACCTATCTAACAGCTCTTTACAGAGGAACCATTAATTAACTAAATAACTCGAATTCTGGAACATCTAGTACAAATTAAGCACGACCAAATTTGGTTGCTCGCTGCGACATCTAAGAATTGGGTCATTGTCAAGCTCTGAAAGTATTTAAGACGAAGTCTCAAAAGTTTCGAGAAAATTTAAGCTTGTCCAATTCGCGGCGTATTATCTCGGAAAATGTAAGCCCGTCTGAATTATCCCTCATAACTGGTACATTTGGGGGCGGCCAATAAAATCATAAAATCTTTGGCAGTGCGCGTGACGACACTCAACACGTAATCCAATTTGCTGACGATCGACGTCGACGAAGAATGCTAAGCGGCTTCAACAAAATTACGCTTTCCCCTTCGGAGGTTTTCCACTGCCGACAGATGTCCGACTTTAAACATTAGTTACTACACTTCAGCCCATTACTATGCTTTAGTTGGCTCTAGAAATGAAAATCTCAAGCAAGCCTAATCAAAGTCGGGTTTGAAAATATATTTGGCAATTAGGTAAATGAGTGTTAAATGCTATGTAAATAAATAATTTCTCTACACATTACAAAAATAATATGTAACTGTAGATAATGTGATAATGATTACCAACAAGTTATGTTGTAAATTGTAACAGACTTAAATTGTAATTACTATAATAAAATCATTAATTATTTTATGAGATTCATTCAGACCATTAGAGGCCACAGATGCATTCCTACCTCTAAGGAATAAGTTATATACCTTGTATAAGTGGCTCTACCTTACCATACCATATAGTTACAGAGAATGGTACGTACTGCTGCTTTGTCACAGTGCTTCCTTCAGTCCATCAAATATTATGTATTGAGCACGAGACTTTCAGTTTAGAGTATTGATCGATAGTTACTAATAGATTGATATTAAAAGATTAATTTTGACGAAATAATGGTTTTCATCATCATCATCAACAACCTATTCTTGTCCCATTACTGGGCACAGGTTTAAACACGATGTTTTCCGTTACCGTTTAAGCAAGTGATAATTAATAACTAGTGCGCACGTAACTGAGAAATCAGAGGTTCATACCTGGGTTTTGAACCTCGGACCCTTCGATCGAGTGGCCAAGTTTCTTAACCACTAGGCTATCACTGCTTTTGATTGTGGTTTTGCGTTGCCTAAATTCTGTAAAATTAGTAACCTAATTTATCTTGCCCTGAGACTGTTTTCTACAGTCAACCTAGAAAATTATTTCACTTCTGTCGCAGATGCCTTATGCTTAGTACTTTTCGTTGTATTTAATAAACAGGTCTCAATTTTGATAATTACTTTGCTCCAGTCTGCCCCAGTTATAGGTATATTAGAAAATGTTATTTTGGTACTTAAACGTAAGTTCACTGCATTTTTTTTAAATAAAGAGATTACCTATTACTATAGAGTAATAGGAGAAATTTGAACCACTTGAAAGTAGCCTTATAAATAGTTATAAGGCTACTTTCAAGTGGTTCAAATTTCTTCTAGATTCTAAGTTAATATGCTTTGTAAGGTCAATATGGTCTATGTCAAAATGTACAAACGTTAGCCCCAAAAGTTATAATATATCGCAAATAAGCACTCATATTAAAAAAAAACTTCCAAAAGAAATCCAAAAAATGGAACTCACAGTGTGAATTACCTACTGATTTTTTCACCATAACTATGTTTCCTCTCATTTAAATAACCGATCAGACTTCAGTCAGCTGTCGTCAGCAACGAGGCAGTAAGGGTATGCCGTTACTCGCGCTGAATTATAAATTTGTGAAATAACGTTTTTTATAAAAATCTCGTGAATTTTTATGTAGTAAAATCGTAACCAAAAATCAGTTGCTGCACCTAATTACTACGTTTATTTAGGATGAAAAAGTACTATGATAGCGTATGCTTATAATTATATGTTTTATAATAATATGTTTTATGACAGCAGGCTCTTAATGTAAACGTAACTTCTTTTCTGAAATTCCTGATTAAAGAATATTAGCGCCAGAATAATACGTTATTAAAACTAGATTATAAGTCGTAATATATTTTAATTTGTCTTGGCTTTGCTAATTACACAAAAATAACTGTGAGGATTAGTTTGAAGTATAAATAAGATTTACTACCTAAATCTATAAAACAAAATAGATTTAAGAGGTTGCTGAACACCTTTTATCAGATATGACAGAGTATAATGAGAAAAAACGGGAACTTATATAATAATACTAGTTTAACGTAGGAAACAATAACGTCATAGGCAACAGGCGCGCGGGGCAAAATCTCATGAAAGCGTTATAAAATTTTAGACAAATGTATAATTCATCACTCATTTGCGAGGCCATGCGGCAAATATTTAAAATACTTACGGACTAGGGGACACCGAGCGAAGACGAAATAAAAAAAGAGAGCAAAGCACCGTTTTATTAAGTAGAGGGTGGTGGGGAGAATATAATGAATAAATTCCGTATAAGGGCCCCTCGTAACGCAATTGAAAACTTTTAACAAGTGCCGAGAAATCGTGTGCAAAGGTGGGCCCTACCTAATTACGAAGCTAGCCGACCGGAATACGGGATGAGTTCGGAAATTTAAACGACTCTTTATGAAAATCAGCTTGTTAATAAAAATGTTGAGTGTTGACCGATGACGCGACAGACGGCCGCGACGCTCGAATTTGTTCAAACTTCCAAAAGAATATTAACGTAATAAAAAGTTGAGAAATATATGCATGAGTCTATCTTGGATTATTCGTAGATAAAAAGAACTTTGAATTTCTCATTTCTATTGCATTACGAAGGGGCAGGTGGGTGCTTACTTTTTACGCACAACATTAACAATACTAAACAAATAATTGGTATCGTTCTCATAGATCGCGTTGCAACGCGTTAGAGTCGCGATGATCAAAGGTTCCCAAACAAATAATTGGTATCGTTCTCATAGATCGCGTTGACACGCGTTAGAGTCGCGATGATCAAAGGTTCCCAAACAAATAATTGGTATCGTTCTCATAGATCGCGTTGACACGCGTTAGAGACGCGATGATCAAAGGTTCCCAGGTTATTATTAAGATTTGTCCCTGTAGTTCCGGGACTAGAATAGGGCTACGGTATCCCCTGCCTGTCGTAGGAGGCGACTAAAAGGGGGCTTCCGGGGTTGCGGACGGCAAGAGTGGGAGCTCGAACCGTCCAGCAAGCGACCCCGGGAAGGACGGCGGTATGTGTGGTCGCATACCGTCGTAAACACTACGTGGTGTGGGAGGAGCGAAAACTGCTCCCCCAGGGTAGAGCCCGTTGGGCATCGCGCTTGGAGGGCTCCGGTTGTGTTCCGTTGGAGATCCCGGAGTTCCCCAACAAGCGTTGAGGACGGCCACCGGGGGGGTTTTAGTGCTGTAAAAATCCCACATAACCCGGCGTCGCTCCCACGTCGTCGGGTACTTTTTGAAGGTTTCCCCCTCGAGAAGAAAAAAAAAAAAGTTTATTATTAAGACCGTGGGAATGTTAATAAGGAAACATTGTGACTATCGTCAACGAATAACCCTCTCGACAAACATACACAGACGCATAGCTTAAACACAAGAATCTCAAGAACCACACTAAATATCAATGTGTATTGTTTAACTAGCAAACTAGTATGTAGTAAATAAATAGTAATTACAGCTGTGGGACATCTGTAATTAACTTCAAATACGATTGGATTAGAAATGTCGACTAGCACTAATTGGTGAAAGACACTTATATTAGGTTTTTGTAATACACATTCATATATTTTAGACTATTTACCATCTGATGTACCTAGTTTGCGCATAGATGCATTAAAATTTGTTCTTTTAAGTAAATACTCAGGATAGGGACAGCCTATCGTTTACTCCTGAGTACCTACTCCCAAAAATGGGTGATGAAAAGTGTTCACTATGCTGACTCCAATGTTAAATGGAATGTCATAATAAGTAAAGAAAATCCTGTAAAAAGAAACCTCTATGTCATACAAACCGAGAGTTAAAAACTGCATAGTCACTCCAACTAAGAACCATTCGAGAAAGAACATTAAATTTTAATTTCGCTCAAATTCTTATCCCCCATTAACTAACGTCGGAAGATTAAAAAAATTAACAAAAAGCTCAACCAACGTCTGGTTAAGACGCATTCATTCTTTGCAACCCTAAAAAACAAGTCATTACCGCAGCGGGGTTAAATCTAGCGTCGTTCTGGTTTTTTCGTGATTTTCCATTATTTGGAAGCGATCACTCGACTCGACTCGGCACCGTTCACGCTAAAAATGATATGATTAATTACCGACTCCGGTCGCCCTCATTAGCGGCCAAATAGGACCATTCACTGGTAAAATTGAATCATGGCTGCCAACTCCGCGATCAATCGCAATCTAATTATAATTATTATTCATACCAATGAACAAATGAACGTTTCTATATAATTCGCTTGGATGTTTGTTCGTCCAATGTGAATTTGGAATTCGTGTTAAGAACCTAGGTGATGTCTTTTCTATTTGCTCATTAATTAAAAACTCATTTGGGATTCGTCGCGGTGAATAATTAGGACCTAATTATAATCTTTAATTTTATTTCAAGTTTTAGGCAATACATCTATTTTTTTTTATTAGAAACTCAATTCTAAAATTATAACCTGCAATGAAAACCGGACAAATGCGTGATACGACGTATTCCTAGAACCTTAAGTCTCAGCTATTATTATAATCATTTAGAATAATTTGAAACTTTGGTTGAAATAAAAACTGCAGTGATTAACAAAAAGTTTGAACCATCAATTTGTGCTAATAACACAAAAAGTAGTAAGTAGCTGTTTAATGCCGTGACGTGGAGAAAATCTGGAGTTTTAAATGTAATTGGCCAAATTGGTAAAAAAATTATCACAAAAGCTATTGCGGTGTGATACGATATACCTAAAGGTAATATGTATAGATGTATACCCGAGCTTATATTAGGGGCTTTTAATTTAAAACATTTTTATTTTTCCATACAACACTGTATTTGACAGTACAGTGTATGGCTATTAGTAGCAATTAATTAAAAACTTCCCGGACCGCTTCTAGTACCGCCACGGACCATCAATAGTCCGCGGACCAATTGGCTTACAGCCCATTGCCTGTATAAACATTTAAAAAAACCCGCATATTCTATGATTCTATTTTAAATGGAATATGCATGTTTTTTTTAATATTCGACATTTCTAAGTAACTATACTTCAAAAACGTGCAATTAGAGCCATTTATAGTCTTCGCTCCCGTGAGTCCTTACGAGAACTGTTTAAATCTATAAATATTTTGACAGTGCCTAGTCAATATATTTATGAAAATATCTTATATGCTCGCAAAAAATATTCTTCTTTGGAAAAAAAATATAATAGGCACAGTCATAATACTAGAAATAAAGATACCTTATTTGGCCATACCTCAATTTAGATTAAGCAAGGTGTGTAATTCTTTTATGGAGAACTGTATTCGTTTCTACAATAAAATACCAAAAGACATTATCAATCTATCCGAGAAAAGGTTTAAATCTACTATAAAATTAACTTTATGTAAAAAGGCATATTATAATATAAATCAGTACTTAAATGATAAATCCGTATGGTATGACAACTCCAGCTCCAACATCAAAAATTAATTATATGTACCACTATGTAAAATTGTATATTATTTACCCTTTAAAAGATGCAAATATGCACACGTATGGAGTTTCTTGCGCCGCTTCTTCTCCATAGCGAAATACCTTCCGAAGCGGTGGTAGTTTGTTGACTTTCAAAAAGTATTCTATATGAATCAATTTTGAATAAATGAGATTTGAATTTGAATTTGAATATATTTGTAAGGTCCTAACTATCTATCCTAACTTAAACTAAATACCTAATATTGAAGGTTTTTTGAAATTAAAAAAATATATGTACATATATTCTAGCGCCATATTTTATCCGTACAGTTATAGGCAATTCAAAATTATGTCGAACGCATATTAACTCAATTAAACTTTTTATACGGCCATAAGCGATAAAGTGGAATATTTATGTTGTCAGTCAACGTAAAATTCGAAATCTAGCCTAACGTGTTCAGTGTACTATTTATTTATTCATAAGCCAATGTAATTTGCAAACAAATGTTAGGCCGTGTGCTGTCTACATGGGCATTGGCGGAATATAGCCTGTACCTAATACCTCGTCTACACGATAGCATTTCTACAGAGATGAGGTCGCCAGATTATTTTGATTAAATCCTGTCTGAATCTGAATGAGTCTAGATAAGATGTTGTTTTAAAACAACTTTTAGAATTGACTTTCCATTGACATAGTTTTTCTTTCCTTTTTTAGTAGGATTGCCAAATAATTATATTAAGGTCTTTAAACAGACATATTTTAAATAAATATAGTTTAAAAAACTAAAAAACACGCTTTTATGTTAAAATCAATTGTGGAAAAAGTGTGGGGTGCTTTTCGAACCTGGTAAATAAAGCACCCCAAACTTTTTCCATATCTATACTATTTACTGTTCCTTAATTGATTCCTAGATTATTTTTAGCTTTTTAGTTGATTTTAACATAAAAGCGTGTTTTTCAGTTTTTTAAACTATATTTATTTTATTAATTTTTAGTATTTGTTGTTATAGCGACCACCATCATGCATCGTTTGTAAAAAAATCAAGTGTCTATCTATTACGGTTTAAGAGATAAAGCCCTGTGACTCACGAACAGACAGCGGAGGGTTTCGATTTATCCTTTGAGTACGGAATCCTAAAAATCATTCTACAAGATGGCATTATAGATATGTTTCAGTTCATTTGAGTTATACGGAAATAACATTATTATTTTCCAAAGCTAAAAATCAATCTATAGTCTGATTCATAATTACGTGTCCAAAATGTAAACAAAGGTGTTGACCTATTAAGAAAATACGTTTCAAATGGTAGTTTCTTATTTTTGACAATATTAAATTAATACAACAATAATAAAATAATAATCTAAAAAAATTAAGATCAATTCACATTTTCTAATATTTATATTACCTCAATTTCGTTCCATATACTAATAAAAATAAAAAAACAAGGTTTATGGTAGAAAATTAAAATGTGACAATGGTAACACAATCGGAACCTAGAACATTTCTTGTGCCGTCATTTTTAAGTTTCGTAGCTGATGTTATTTTTTTTCATGATTGAATTGAACTCGAATGTATTATTGTTTTCATAGCGCGTTTGTTAAATTGTGAATAATTGTAAAGTTTTCGTTTTTTGGTGAGTTTGTTAAAGTTTTTGTTTCTTGTTAATTTTGACAGTGACATTTGTTTGTTTACATTTTCGACACCTAATTATGAATCAGACTATAGTAACTTTGTCTGAACGCTCCATAAGGCGCTTTCTCTCGCCTCGAAAATCATTAATCCTGAGGATATTGATAAGGACAATGGTACAAAATTATTAAAACCGTGTATGGTCATCGGTTTTTGATCATTCTTCAAAATTTTGAATTAAACTGAACGTTCAAAGTGGATAGAAATCGGGCTCAAAGATTCCGTTACTGTTACGTACATACATACATACAAACGTACAACCCAAGCTAATAAAAGCGTGTTAAAATAAGTAAGTTATTCATTTGGTTTGTTTATAGATACATCTACTATATACATATACTATACTATCTGATATAACACAAAAGTCATGGTAGTTAGGGTAGCGAAAAAAATCTATTCTAAGTCTATGGCTATGACAAGTATTATAACGCGAATGGAAATTTCATTTCCTTATTTCAAAAATACCACCACACCGACTTCATTTATATTTGTGACGTCATGTTTTGTTAAGGAGGGTTTGCGTACCGTGTGTGATACATTACATAGACTTTGTGTGTAGGGTGTAGTAAATCAAATATAATTATTATTTGACACGCTCTCACTTATTCCTTAGTAGCATGGCAACATTATCAACTTATATATCTTTCAGTAAAAGGAGTGAAAGAATGAAATCTACAAGATTAACGATATTTTTAGTTAATCATCGTCTGTATTTATTAACACGCATATCCACATAAAATACATCATCTTTAGGAAGTGTTATATTTATTAGACTTTTGGAGGGCTGATGGCTGAAAGGGCTGCACCGATCACTAAGCATTATATGAACCGCATAGCCCTCTTCCATTTTTATTATAAAAAACGGAAAATCCGTGTAACCCCACCCTAACAATGGCCGGCTCATCACTCCGTTCAACAATGCCGCCGTTCCCTTACAATCTTCCATAAATAAGACAGCATCACGTGTCATAATCCACGTACAAAGAATATAAACATGAGTGACGCAGTTATTTCTTGTGATATCCTGTCGTAAACTCCAATGACACAAATTCACGATCGCGCCTAGAAGAATTTTGTAGAAAAATTTTGCGCCTCTGCACTTATAAGCACTTGTCTTGTTCGGCTAATTTTCTTTCGTACGAACAATGTTAAAAATTTCAGCGCGTTGTTGCTATTTATCAAATTAACTTTTCAAAAAGTTTCAAATAGTGATACAAATTTTGACCTAACATTGGAGAGAGATGCAAAAATTTTAGAATTACATAAATGCGTTAGAAATTTCTATTAGGTGACAAATTGACAAAGAAGGAAAATAATGCAAGGAAACACAAGAGTTCTCCACAAATAGCTACTTTGAAAATAGACATCGATGTCTGTTACCTATTAAATTGAATATGTGTTAACATACTAAGAAACTCGTAATATGTATGAGGTCGTATTGATTAGACATCGAGACGATTAAAAAAAAAATTGACCAAAACGCACGACAATACCAAATTCGCACAACAGTGCAAACTGGAAACTTTTTGCGCTAATACTTCCCAGAATCTTCCAATCACGTATAGTGCAACGGGACTCAAAAATACTAAAGAAAGGATCTCGACGGCGAAATATTACCGACCATTTAACAATACGGACGCAATAAATCTAGGAGTATCAGCGATAATCTACCGAAACTTTCGACTCGAGTGTCCAAGAAGTTGGTCTCAGTATCGTCGGGTTCTTATAAACTATAACTCTATTGTTTCGTGAAAACACAATCTGACCTCATTCGCGTATTTAAGGCCGATACGGCAGCCAGGAAAGTTTTCGCGTATTTCGTTTGCACTTTTTCCGATATAGTTCCTTCAGTCGTGATAATGTCCTGGTTATTCTAATTATGATATCTTAAACCGATATTATGATAATAACAATAATACCAAAAATATATAAAATTATAAAAAAAAATATTCTCACCTTTCTCCACGACTGGACAGTGTGATCCATTACAACCGCCACCCCCTCCCGATCCAAGCATTAGCCTGAGTAATATACTATCTATATCACAAGCTCCCCTAGCTTAACACTAAAGCCCTAACGCACTAATTGACACTTCAACAACGATCGGTAACGTCCACTTAGTATTAACACTAAATAAAACTCTAACATTAGTTAACATGATAAAAGAACATAAAATCTTGACTTCGAATGCGAAAGTAACACTTAAAACGAATAGTTCGTTTATTTACATTAGGAAGAATCGATGATGGAAGGTTCATCATTAGGCCGTTTGTTTCAGTGGACCCAGGAGGGTGCTACGGAGTAAGGGGTGCGGGGTGCTCCTCCCCCGGAGAGGGTGGTCGGTACGGGGGGCGCGGGCGCAGTGAAGTGGCTCTCCGCCTCGGCTGCCGTGTGCTGCTGCGGAAAGTTGAAGTCCAAAGTTCCGTCCATGCTTAGCTCGTGCTTTATCACCTGGGAAAAAGTTAGTCTTAGGTCAAAATATAAGCATTCGAGTTATTATATAAGAAGCGAGACCGTTAGTGCAAACCGTGGTTCATGTGAAAGCCTCACCACCAGAGTAATTTAGTTTTTACTGTATTGATGAATAAAAGGATGTGGTACCGTAACCTTAGGTAGACTTCAAACCTATTTGGGGTTGATTACATATATCTATGGGTAACAGTAACCATTTATATTCAGATGGACTGCACTTTATGTGAAAAGTAAGGCAAGTTCATGCATTAATCCAGTGTTCAGAACGCCTATGATCTACCGTGTAGGAATACCATCAACAGATAAACTCTTCACATTATCCTCCTTCCATTCATCAGCCTGACTTATGATTCTGCCACGCAGATCTTTATACCTTATCGAGTAAATTTCGGAAACTCCGGAACCAAATTTTACCTCGTCAACGTTGCAATCGAAGCTGTGCTCTAATGTCTCGATGTTCAAATCTTCCGCGAGTCCAGTGTTCAGAGCGCCCATGATCTGTCCCATGACGGTGGTCGGAGCCATCACTCCCGTCTGCATCATCATTCCGCCGTTCATGAGCCCCGCGTCAGAGGTCGTCACCATTTGGGTTTGGCTGTTTTCTGTAGGTCAAAAGAATTGCAAAGAATGACGTTAATATACTCAAGAAAAAAAAACATTTTAACTTTTTAATAGCGGCAAGATATTATTTGCTGATAATCCGTTTACTTTAGTAAATTAAGGTAGGTAGGTAATTGTCAATAATTTCCACCTTTCAACAGTCCACAAAAATTAAGGCTGATGGTAAGTGGCTACTGCCGTCCATGGACATCTGTAATGAACCCCAGATACGATTAGATATTCCTACATGAGGTAGGCCATAGATACATGAGGTCGCTACTCCTGAGGACTAAGCTGGAACGCCTCGGAAACGTATGTCTCCCTTACCACACCCTTCAAACCAGAACACAGCAGTGCTTAACACTGCTGTTATGTGGCAGAAATAGGAGTGGCGGTGGTGCCGCCGGAGACGAACCACAAAGGGTTCTACCACCTTCAGCTAATGCCACCATCAGCGAAGATGTGTATTCAAGAGAAAATACTCAAAAAACTTAAGCAGCGCATGCAATAAAAAATTTGACAATCAATACAATAAATGGTTATTATTATTATTATATTATAATACTCTATCAGAAATAACCTAACTACATAGTAAATCACTTACCCGTCTGCATGATATCAGCCGGGTCGGCAGGTGGCGGTGGTCTGACGAAGTGGTCGAGCGCGTGCTGGTGGGGCTGGATGGGGTGCGCGGGGTGCGCGGGCGGGGAGAACAGCGCCGCGCACGTGCAGCCCCCGTGCGGGTGCCGCGGACAGCCCCCGTACTGGTAGCGATAGCTCCCACCCGAGGATGAAGAAGACGTCGTTGGCACGTACCTGGTTTTAACGCTCAGTTGAGATTGACGATTTACAACTTACGTTTCGATTTCAGCAAATTTTAAAACATACATGTTAAGGGTATATACGTAATTTCAAAGTATCAATTTAGTTATTGTACACGATCAAGTTTAAGTATAAACTGTGAAACGATTAAAGTGTTTGGTCTAATGTGATTAAGGTAACTAAATGAGGTTTGTTGTGAATCTAAATTACTACAGGTATCTAAAACAAGCTTTCTAAGGCAAGCCATTACGACTTAACGCCATTATTTAGAGTCAATAGCTTAATAAAAAGTGTTAAATAAAAATAAGGGAGAAGTGTTCAATACTTTACCACTTTAGCAAAAAAGTGTCCTTGCATTATTCAAACTGAACTAATATCTTACGTATTTAGGAATGGATCAGCTCCTTGAAGTTTCATAGAGTCGGCGAGGGTTCCAGCAAGCTGTTCTTCCTGAGCGTAGTCCACTTGCGAGAAATCTGTAGATGGTGGAAAGTCCCCAGCTGGATTGTACTCTGTCGCCCAATCCGGCTCCGTGGGGATCAGGCACGGGATCGGCGACAGGCGTCCACACGACGACGCATTTGATGAAGCCCTCTGACGGAATTCCGGTGACAACTGAAAACTGCTGCTACGCCAAAGCGAACAAGCGTCAAAAAAACAAAATTAAATACTACATGTCTAGAAGAATGTGACCAAAGACCAAACATATATAACTCTAAACGGGCCCCATAATTCATCGACGTCTAAGTGGCAAATAATGAAAATCCTGAGCAGAAATAAAACAGCTAAGTCATCTAGTAAAATGTCTTTGAATAGTCCTAAACATGAAGTGTAATGGGAAGCATGCAAATCTAATGCCCCTATGAAGGCTCGCTAACATATAAAGTCTGAATGTCAAATGAAGCGATCATCATAACGGGTTAAATGGTCAGCGTAGAAATATTTTTATGACCGCAACGCTATGACAAAAAATAATTTTATTTGACTTGTGGTATGGGATACTCCTTCATACAATGGGGACGCAAACTGTCCAAAATAAATGTCAATTATGTCCGTAATCCGGACAGATATGCGGCAATAAAAATGTTAAATATCCGCGAAATGACGAGATTCAGCATCCGCATAACTCATCATCTAATGGTTGTGAATGATTTAAACCTTTTATCTCAAAGTAACAGTGTTCCCATAACTCAATTTTATTAGCCTGGTCAACGATGCTTTATGCCGATAGTTTTATTATAAAGTGGATGTTTCATGCGTGCCGCACTTTCTGTCTACTAGTCGTAAAATTTCAATACTTTGAAGGAACTAACATTATTCCAATGAGATATTGTGGGATATTTGTGGTTTTGGCACAACTCGCAATTGCATTACCCGTATAGGTAAATTATTATGCCTTTAAAGTCGAATTAGTATCGCGGCCCACGACATTCATGTCCGTTAACATTATTGGCTTGGTGCCACATTTTTGCAAAGTTTTATACATCTGTGGCTTTAAATATTCCTTTATCATTCGAAGCAACTAGTCGAGCGTCTAATAATAATCTAAAGTTTCGCTATTGCAAGCTAATGGTAACGTTTTGGCTACTTCCTATTTAGTTGATAAGTATGATGATATAGTTGTGAGAATAATTTACCTGTGCAGTGGTGACTCTGGAAAGTTGTCGAAGCTCTCGGAAACTGAACTGCTAGGGCTGGGTGTTGCGTCGGCTGTCACACCGTTTTTTAATTGTTCTGCCTGTAGACCCAAATTTATTTACCGTTTGTAATGTGCCTGGGAAGACTGAATACAGAGTAAGATAAAAATAAATCACTCTTGATTCCTTCAAACTTACTTCACCTTTATAAATTACAAAATCAAAGAATTCAGGTAAGATTTTGAAAAAATAAACGAGAGAACTAAAATAAATATCAGAACAATATGGGGGCTTTATTTTGTCAACGTTTTAATTAAAATACTGTAATAATTAAAGTAAGTAGCGCGTCATTTATGTAAATATGTTCTGCGATATGGCAAATTAAAACGATTCCAGATAGAAACTGAACGGATCTGAAATTCCCATACTTGAACATAGCCTTCAGCAATTCATCTTATATATTTGTGTTTAACATCCACGCGCAGTTTTTCAAGTGATATTCCATAAAGACTAGTATTTCTGCCTGGTTGGCTCTCTTAAATAGATAAAGTAACCATGGACTTATAAATAGGTAGTTTGAAATTATGATGCGATACTCAATAGTTGCGGTCAATATTATTCTTAAAAATGGTTTTTCATATTAAATTGTCTCCAGTAATATCAAATCATAAATAATATTGGTCTCGTGTAATCTCTATTCAGTTACTTTGTCTATCATCGTACCTATATTAAACCTAAAAACAAGATACTAGTACCGATTACATACTAGTACCTTTTTCTTTACCCTTCCTCTTCGTTTCTCACACTTCGACGTCTCCATCGAGAGGGCGCGCCTCCGCACCGACTTGCCCGGCTTCGCATCCGGGTTGATCATCCACCAGGACGACTTCCCCGTACCCTCGTTTTGGACCCGCATGAACCGGTTGTGCAGAGACAGGTTGTGCCGGATTGAGTTCTGTAAGAGAAATGCTCGTTAATTATCCGTTTGGTCAATGTCGGCGCAATTGGTAAAGCTGTTAAGCTTATTTATTGTAATTTGGGCTCGAGTTGTGGCGATCGTTTATCAGTTTTATGTTTATTAAATTTTATTGACTTTTTCTCTTCGTATTCGTATCGTACAGCCTCACGCTTTTTTTTCTTGTGTAATACCGGTTATGAGTACCGGATCACGAATCAAACACCAAATTAATTGGATATTTTACAATCGTACTGAAAAGTAGTAAGACCATTGCACGGTAAAAAATATACACATATCCATTATAACATGATTTAAATAGCATTTGATTAAATATATATATTTCCTGTTTGAAATATCGACAAGGTTAATGAACCTTGCTGTATCTTTGCAGCAATGTCAATAAAAAATATTTCGCGCAATCATTTAAGTGGTTGACTGGATGACATTGTACGCGTAGTAGTTTACTACGCAGCAATATTAAGGTGGAACGAACGAAGCGGTTTGAATTGAGCTAAAAATAACCAGCAATAAAGTGTAGGAACGCCTCACGATCATATCTGAGCGAGGACAGATGACCACAAAAAATCTCTTTTAATTCCGACCACCACTGAAAGTTTGTGCAATAACGTATCCTATCTCACACCGGCAATAAAATCTCGCAACTTTTTCCCGTAGAAGGAATAAAAGCAACCACAGCAACGAATGAAGTTTAGCAATAAAAGAGTCCATAAATAATATCTGTGTGCCCAGCGAGAACTGCCACTTACTTGGAAAGCTCTCTGTCCATGTAAATATGTGAATTTTTCCACTAAATCATAAAAACCATGGAAAAACTCGTTTGTGAGATATCGAATGTTTCAGTGCTTTTCACGGATAATTTAACAGGAATGTTATCTATCCGAAGCTCTCTGTTGGGAATTCGGATGCATAAATTATGGATCCTCTGCAGCTTTCGTAAATCACAGGAATTTCACATAGGTGTCGAGTGAACGTTCTGACTTGCCACACTAAAAACACATGAACGACATGCGATAAAAGATATTCCGCACAGATATGTAGGTACTATAAAACACGATAACAACAAAATGTACCTGTACAGAGTCCGAAACCTGTTTTATAAAAATAAACAGCCTTCCTGTCAATCATCTAGTTATAACGTTAATAATCCGGCTTATCAACAATTTATACCTGAAATAATAGCCGTAAAAAGTCAGCCGCCAAGAATGCTCCAGCAACATAATATTTAACGCCGATTATCCAACTATGAAATTCAATTCGATTCTCTGTTACGGCAACTGCTTTTATATCGATCGATTAGTGTTTTCCTTAAAATGCAGTAATACCTTTAAAGTAAACTTACAAACCTAAACTGGATGAAGAACCTACTAAATGTCTTGTAAACAATTTGTTTTGCCTGCAATATAGGCAATTTGTTTGACTTCTAATTAATGCATCTCATTTCATTTAAATTTGTTTACACCTCGTTCATTAGTTGAGATTCGAAGGCATATTATCTTATACTTGATCTTTTCTCTCTTAATTTCCTTTATTTATCCGTCAGTTTTGAGTCGCTTCTAGTTACTTGGCCAAAGTGAAACACGTCCCATTCCCGTGCACCGATCGTTTTACGCGTGGAAATGTCGATGACGTATCACGAATTTGAACTCAAAATGTATGCAATAAATTCAACTACATAAAAACCTTCAACACTGCACCAAACTGCGCATAACTGAATGCAAGGACTTACTATAAGAACAATAAATATAGTAAGAACCCAACATGTATTTCTTACATTTTCGAGATAATTAAGACGGCTTAATTCGCTGCAAGTTGTATAGTTTAATTATATTTTGCTATATTTTATTAATTATTTAATTCTCATTTAATTAAAATTTGTAATTGTATTTTTATCTGTACATTTATTTATAACTTATTCTTAACTAATTAAGTTAGATATCCCTCTTCACTTCATTCAATATTTTTACTACTTATAGATAATTGATAATATTTGTATATTAGTCTTAGTTTAAAGTGCTTCGTAGTGCAATTTTTGATTCATTTAATAATTATTATCAATTTCTACACGTAAGTCTAAAAAAAATAGGAATCGAGTAGGTAATCAACTTTAAATCTACTCGTAGAAGCCATGAAATGGCGTTGTAGTAATACCTTTTTATGCCAAGAAAAGTAAACCACCTAAAAACAAGTCAAAACAAAACATTTCGAAAATAGGTAAGTAATTCAATAAAATTGGATCAAACAGCACAAAACGATCCACGAGTAAGATGCGTGGATCTATCCATATTAGTCTTACTGTCGTCCACTTATCATCGTCATATTACTTATGCAGTGCCCTCTTTTACGATGGAAAATTTTAGATCCATCGACCGATCCGACTTTCAAACTAAGTCGCATGAATTTCATGGTGTCGCAGCTTTTCGAATTTTTAACGTCCATCTATTACGTCTTGTATTTTCTACGCATCTACGGGGATAAGGATTGACCTTTTATTATAAATAAATATGAGTTGTAGCGCAGGATCACTTTGCATTTTTAGGTATACTTACTACGCTTTTAATGTTTATGATAGTTTTTACAAATACAGGAATACTGTGGTGCAATACCGTGGTTTTTAGCGTGCGTTTATTCTAGTTTGAAATAGTGGTGTGTCGGAAAGGATGTAGCGTAAGCAGTTTGTGTTATGACTTCTTTAAGATTGTTGTTGATTGTTGTATACGTATCCTAGAGGATACGACCACGAAAATTTAATCGGCTTACCTATCCATTACTAAAAATATGCAAGATACATTAAGAACAAAAATTCAACTATAACAGTGCGTAATTATTTATTTACTACATTTGTAAACTTAAAAATTAAGCCATCGCAAAATCCGTTTACCGGAAAAGGCAGAACTTGTGCTGGATTAGCTATTTTAATTGTAACTTATTTTGAAAATCCACACACAGAAGTACGTCAAATTAATAGCCCGAGAAAGCTCTTTGTTTCTGCAATATTACGAAGGAATTAGACGTTGGTAATGTAACAATTGGGTTAGGTTGGTAGTGTTGGTACATAAATCCAGTAAATGTGGCCAAGTCGCGCGATTTGTCAAGCGTGAACACGCGCAACAAATGGCCTGTCGACGCCTTGATGGATCTGTCGCCAGGAGCCCTCACTGCGAATTGCTCGAGTCTATTAACTGTAGTGTAGCTCTTGCTCGAACGACACCATTTTTGTTGGATAAATCTCTCTATTTATGTACGTTATTTACGTCTGTCTGTCTGTTCGCGGGTAAATTACTTAATTAAAGTTCTTGAGCCAATAATGTACTACAATTTATTGATGTGCGTGTTATGTTATACCTATTCTTGAGATTTCTGAAGGTTTTGCACCATTTGTAATAATATTACGGCAAGAGTCTTGATACAGAAAAATCATGCTAAAATTAATCCATCAAACAAAATGTAAGTAATTGTTGAGGTTATGATAGCCGCTATTCTGACTGAATTAACACATTCAAAATATCGGGCAACAAACTAATAAAATGAATTCTACTGTCTCAAAATCGGAAGAATTAATATTACATTGTTTGATATAAAATCCGCACACGCGATTCGAAACGATACATTTATCTGAAAATATGAGGCGCAACACTCGTATAGTATCAGCTACAAAATATAAAGACCCCAGTCATTTTGCCGCCCACACGCAATCTAAGTAATTGGCTGAATTTATCGAATAGTTATTTCTCTTTTAACGTAATCCCGGATTAATTTATAGGCTGGAACGTGTACCTGATTTATTCCCAGTGATATAATTTATGGATGTATGAATATAGGTTGGCGACAAGTCACCGAGTTGTTTCACCAAAGTGGTCGTAACTGCAAACGGTTAGTTTGCAACGGTAAGTTTTTTTTATTTTTATACTTTAAACATCGTTACATCTATTTATATGGCTGTTCTTATTACTTTTATCCCGAAGTACAAAAGAACACGAAATTCCAAGGCATAATCCTTGATCTTGCCTGGTTTAATTCACTGACACAAATCCAGTTATAATCCCGATTTAACTTAGATATTATGACTGTAGTGCAGTGTGAAATAATAACATTTCGCATTTTAATTCTGATTTGATTAAATTATATCAATGACAAGTACCTACCAAACTCAATAGCAGAACGTGTAATTGGAGAAAATGGAAATCATAAAAAAATATAAATGAATTTGTCATTAATTCAATTTCTATGTTTATTATTTTAGAATTAAACTTTCCTCGTGCGCAGTATGACGCGTACGAAAAAGCTAATCGAATTTTCTGCCACTGTGACATCACGTGCGTAATACGTAGGTTTCTATGTAATTTACCTGTTTTTTTTTGGGCCGCATATATTATGGTTCATACGGCCGTATTTCTCTACGCTCCAGTGAAGATTGAACGGGTACTGAATGCGCTACTTTATAAAAGAAAGACAAGGGATAATATTTTCTGGATGTGACAACGAAACTCATAATAGTTGTTGGGTTGGGAGCTAGGCCGCAATGTGAGAACAAAAATATACGTAGACAAGTATAAAAGGAAGAATATTATTTCCACAAAAAAAAATTAACGTGAGAAATAAGTCTGATTAAAAACGATTGTGACATTTTAGAAAAGTGGAAGAGACAAAAATTAAATTTAAAAAATAACGTCAATAGCATAAGTAATAAATAACTGCATAGGTACAACCTTTTTTAAAAAAAATAAGTCTCGAAGTATATACCATTGAGTATCATTTAATTTCTCGCAAATCACATCCAGTATGCTTTTATAAAGAAGTCACGAGGGAAGAGAATGCGAGACATCGTACTTAGAATTTTGTCTACGGTAGGATCGGTGGCGCCAGGGCGACCCTTATGGGGTGAATTAACCGTCTACGCCCCTTGTATTCAACGTGCGGCCCGCATTGTAAGGTCCCGTACAAATTAAAGTTTGAAATTAAGAGTAGTTAGTTCCTGTTCGAAAACTGTTATTATCTTAAAAATATTTTCTTTAAAGATAAAGGAAAAGCATTAAGTACCTAATATCAATAAAAATACTTGTTATTTTGAAAATCGATTTATCTCTTTACAAAATCGATACAAAAATACTTGTTAATTATTTTATTTTTTTCCTTTAGTAACATTATGATACTTGTAACATTTGAAACTATCTCTGTTTCACACGATTCAAAATAATGATTGTGGAAATACAATTAACATTTTAAATTTTAGTTAAAGAAAAGCTGCTTATACCGATATAAATATTTTCAGGCAAATTGATATACGCTGCAACATATAAACATGTTGACTATGTCACTGAATCAAAGCGGGCCTTAAAAGAAGAAGGTTGGGTGTCACTGTTCTATGCCATCCCCTTTAATGCTCCACCGACTTAAATTTTGTCGAATTTCCACCGCTATAATATCGTGTTACGCAATCTTCGAACCGAATGGCTTATGATTTCCGCAGTTTATGGTCTTAGTGAAACAATTCCTGAATGGCTTGATTGAGGGTTCATTCCGATCGTGGATAGATGATTCTGAACGTTTAATGTTTAAATATAGGTTAAAGTTTAAGAATATGACCTACTCTGTTGCTTTGAATATTATATATTAAGTTTATTGAATTAGGTTTATTTAAAATATGTTTAAATGTATTTCCGTATTTAAATGAAGTATATAATAGTACATTTTTTTTAATCCAACTTTGATTTTGCTATACACGATTGTTTTATAACAAATAAAAAGTTATCTTATTATTAATCTGTTTATTTGAATTATTGAAAATTGCGACAAAATAAGTTGCTGACCATCAAAACTGTATACATTAATAAAATAATTAAATTATGTATACTCTAAATGGTATACAAAAATCTATCACTAACCTTCAAACCGGAATCTTTTAAAAAATAAACCTGGAGCACTTGAATATTTCAGTTCCCTTTGAATAATTCAGTAAGACAGTGTGCGACACACTAAACGCTAGTGTTGCCATCTTTAAGATTTAAAATAGGACAGGTTGGCGGAAATTTCAAGTACAAAATAGGACACAAACAGAGATAAAAATAGATGATGTGACTTGTTAAGTGCGCAATATAAATTAGAATATGATTTGAAATTACGCATATCCGTTAGATATTGCTTATCGTCACGCGTCTTACCTTTTAAGAATACCAACTTTTGTTTTGTTTTCCTATAATTCATCAATTAAACGCATTAAAAATATAAATTAGTCCTAATGTAGAGAAAAGTCACTTATTTTTATATCAAGTCTCTACCTATATCATTATGTTTTGGTACTACGTAAAACCTTGTATAAATGAAATATTATTAAATTATCCTAACGAAAGCAGTCCTTACGGTAATACTACAGGCGCGTGCATGTCGGACCTTCAGAATGCATTAATGCTGCAGTTATACTGTCAACAAACGGAACAATATTAACACGGCTTTCTCTTCACTTTGATTATTTATCCTCTGTTGTTTACACTCTGTGTGAAGCTACGAAAACTATTTATTAACCGACGTTTTGAATGTAAAAATATTATAACTGACACTTGAAAATGGCAAAACAATTTCCAAGTTCCGCTAATGACACGGTTGATTTTTCATAAAATTAAATGAAACACACTTATAGAAGGTTGATTACTGGCAGTGACAATTAAACATCAGATGGATTGCATGCTAAAAATAACCTTAGGTACCTATAGGTGAAATTGAAATACATTAGTAAAGAGTAAGCTTTCCATATCAGAAACGTAGTTTCGTTTGTATAGAAAAACGATTTTAAGTGGATAGAAAAAAGGTTTATAAATATTTAATGGAAACAAGTGTGCAACAGGCCACATCCTGTAGTTTATGTATTGTATATCTTCAGAAAATGCGTCAAACTTGAATGAATGCGCATACAAAAATTTAGTGCTGTTATAGCTGAATTGAATTACGAACAGTTACGAAATGGCGTCTCAATTTATAACGATATTATAATATCCTTTTTAAAATTTACATTTAACATTTTCCTATAGGTACTAGTAGGTACCTGTATTCAATTCGTCATGAACAATTCAAATTACGACGGTTTCGAGTCGAGTTGACTTCGTTAATTTCATTATTCATCCCGAGTTAGTCTAAAACCGAATCCATTCAGATAATCCCGAAGTGTGAAATCAAACAATAAATAATTCAAATCAGAGAATCACGATTACACAATAGGAGGGTGATGGGGAGAGCCATAGACGTGACGGCACTGAAAATTTGGAAGAAAATCCGCTGTCGTGTCAACCGCCAGTGACAAATTTAATTATTCAACTTACCGAAACGTTAGCAAGATGACTTTTCCAGGAGCCGATAACTAAGTATAAATAAATTCACTTAGAGCCGCCGCAGCAAAGTTTAACTTAATAAAACGTTGAAATTTTCGTAATTCAATTGAACTGGGGTCGGATTCCAGTGAGCCTGATTTGAATACGTCATTACGAATCATTTCCCGCCCATCTTTCAATGTGGTTAATACAATATGATTAGGAGATAAACATTTCGCCTACGCATCGTGAGATATTCCAAGGAAATTTATTAATAGTCATTTAATTTGTAATCATAAGACCGGATTGAAATCAAATTACACAAGCGTGAACGGAAAACGTGAAAAAGACGTAAGAACGTAAATATAAAAACAATAATATGAATTCTGTGTGCAATATTCTTTTCGCACATTAAAAATAATTACCAAATTACTAAATGCAACATATCCAATATAAAACGAATACAAAACAAAATAAAATAAGCTCCCATATGAAGAAGCGGAAAGAGGAATTCATTCAATGTTAAGTAGCAGAAAAATTCGGCAGGCGTGCTCGAAACTCGAACCCACAGATTCTTGGATTTATATCTGGGGTCCGTATAAATCACGTTAATGTTCCGACTAATGTCCCGTGCTGAGGTGTAAGATGTAGGCAAAATAGACGCCCACCAGAACATGCCAACAAAAAATATAACGAACATTGTAAACGTTGCGGGACTATTTTTAGGATCTGACTTTCGAGTTGACTCTATCACATTTATTCCTCGAAAAATTTAGAAAATATAAAGTAAATCACATTTTGCATACATTAAATTCTTAAAATGATGTGTTAAATTATCAAAATTTCTATGAACGATAAATAAAATGGAGCAGAAGTATGTACGAGTAAAAGATATTTTTTTATCTTGTAATAAACAGTTGATCATACGTTTTATAGCTGCTGTTTTGATTAAATCGTGTATTATTTCTAAATGACGGCAATAGATATCTATCTATAAGTAAGTTTGATCGGAATGAAGTTAAGTTTGATCAGTGTTTAATTTTAGATTGAAACAGCAATTATAATTTAGCAAATTTAAACCAATTAAATTTAATTAGCCTTATCATAAACGGCGATAACCTGCATAAGATCAGGGGTATACATTAGAAATGTTATTAAAACATTAATTTATTGTCATGATCTTCAAGGGGATCTGTTGATTAAATTGTCGTCAAGCGATTTGATAACGAGGATGTGTTTTGTAAGTATCCTTTTATACTAGGTACACAGAAATATTTCTCAAGGTTGTGTAACTGATTATATATATACAGGGTGAATTTTTGAAACGGGCCTTCAGGGCCAAATTCGAAACTATAAGGATTAGCGAAAAATGCTGAAAGGAGTTACGAGGCCGATTTGTATAAAAACTAAAACTGCATCATTCGTTTTTTAAAATATCATTTTCCTTAACCGGGAATCGAACGAGTTCATTTTGAAAAAAAATACACCCTCTATATTATTCCACCATCTGATAGTGTCGCTTATAAGGATCAAATTCTGGGAAGTAATGTTATGTAACAAAATAAAGGAAAAGACAAATTTTGAAGAAAATACATATTTTTCCATACATTGCCATACTAATCCTTAAGGATTATACATAACAAATGATTTATGTATAATTCTTTAGAAACATGTATAAGTCATACCATTAAAGAATTTGTCGGTTAATCAACTAATTATTCGATGTTATAACCGTGACTTGCGGCTTAGTATGAGAAAGTAATAGTTTGTCAAATAAATTACCGCCGTTTTCAGGGTTTATTTTTTAATAAAAATAGATAAGTGATTAAATAATATTTTTTTATTGTTTAAACAGTTAATATGATTTTCTATATCTCTTTGTTCAGTTATCACTCGGATTTGACTCGAAAAAGACATTCTCGCAAATTGTCAATTTTACATCTGTATTAAACGAAACTCCGCCCATAGCAAGTTAAATCTATTATAATGGTCCTAAAAGTAACCTTAACTAAGTCGGTCATAAAAATATGAGTTCTTAAAGAACAAAACCACCATTTCGAATGATTTGAAGCATTGAGCCAGAAAAATTGTTAATACGCGAAATGTTTAAATTGATGAATGGCGGGAACTTAACTGCCAAATTAATATGAAAAAATATGTATTTTCTTAAAATTGAGGCTTTTTCTTTAGTTTGTCATTTATCATTACTTCCCAGATTTTGATCCTTATAAGCAACACTATCAGATAGTGGAATAATATAGAGGGTGTATTTTTTTTCAAAATGAACTCGTTCGATTCCCGGCTAGGAAAAATGTTATTTTAAAAAAGTAATGATGCAGTTTTAGTTTTTATCAAAATCGGCCTCGTAACTCCTTTCAGCATTTTTCGCTAATCCTTATAGTTTCGGATTTGGCCCTGAAGGCCCGTTTGAAAAATTCACCCTGTATATGATTGGTTATATTTTGAGGAAAATATAAATATCATCGCTTATAATGTAAAATTGTATGTCGGCCAACGCGCAATGAAGCTATGTGATGAAATATACTTCCGGGAAGAAATCATTTCCAATAGTGGAAAACATATGAAATAAATAGAAATATCTATTAATGTATTTCTCGTTCATTACACAGTAAAACAAATCCTTATTTTATCCTTTTATCGAAGTCTTTGGAACTTTCCTACAGTAACTCAGGTAATTAACAGTAACATATATCTAGCGATAGCCAGTGATTTGTTCGCAGTGCAGTTCCTGATAACTACATACGTATTTAAGCTATTTCTTAATTAAAAAAAGATTTAAACTGTGCTTGACCGATAAAAATAAAAAGAATCATAATTATTACTTTCTATGTTTTATCTAGTTGTCACACAAACTTTGACTTTGCTGGATCTTTTAATTGGGCTGGATTGTTTCATTTTATTTTTGAACTTACTAAAATAAATATTGCTACTTCGCCAAGCTTTTTATTGCCTCGTAAATGCTTGGACATTCTCGTTAGTTTTATAAAGTTAAAAGATTACATATGTTACGACAAGAAGTGTGTCAAAGTGGATAATTTGAACGTAAAAATGACGGCAGTTTTTATATACTTCACGCATACGTATTTTATTTGTTTTTCTTACATGATTTACTTTAAAGATAAATTAAAACAGTTTTGTAAAAATCATGTAATAGTGTCTTATATTCATAATTGTGTCGGCTTTTTATTTATTGTAGTCTCGTACTTAAAAGTGTACGAACCTTGGAATCTATCTTGAAACCTACTAAAATCACTCATTATCCCATTTCCTACTCTGTATGGCTACAAGGTATAGCTAAATAAATAACTTAGTGTTCTAAGGCATTCATATAAATTATTATAAATTTCCAGTAACTGCAGCGTTTACTAATGAACAATTATGATGCTAAACGGATTTCACACAATGGTTATTTCTAGCGCTTCCTAAGTCTGAGCTCATTACCTACAATATTTTCATATTGTTTTAACCCTTGGCAAACACTTATAATATTATAGTCTATTGATATTTAAACCGTGAACGTAAAATGAATTTGCAAGTGCGGTTTCAGTGATTTTTTGTTTAATTTAAATTATATAAGTGGTTTTAGAAAGATGTTTCAATCCTCCTTGTGTTATTAATTTTACCCATTACACGCATATCTACACTGTGATATATTTTGATAATATTTTTTTAATTATTTCTTTAAGGAAATAAAAGAGTAACTACTTAAAAAAATCAGTAATTATAGTAAGTTATGAAATAAAGAAATAAGTAAACGAGTAAAACCTGCACTTCATATATGATGTCATTAGTCAGTCGCATAAAAATACTTCTCAAATCGCTCCTTGTAAATGAAGACTAATTAACTTGAGCGATGGTAAGTACATTTAATTTGTGTGAACCGGCACGGAGATGGAATGGCTCGAAGTTGGCGTGTGCCCAGATCTAAATCCGACAATCCGCTCTTGACCCCACCTAAGACGCTCCACGGTGTGCCAATATTGGCTTTTTATGATGAAAATGAGATATGATAAGGACTCGCTTTCCGTCCTCCCGTCCAGAATTCCGATAATTTAAATGCTAATGGGAAACTTTATATATACACACCGTTATCGAAAATCTTCCGACTGCGCCTACGCGTTTGTCCGTATTTACCTATTATTATATTTTAGATTCCAAAGTCTATATATATTATATACTGATTAAAAAAATACTTATTCACACAAAAGCTTAAATGCCCATAAGAATATGCATAATTCAACGTCTTATCCCGGTTTGGAAATCCTTATCTTCGTAATATTAGGCGTTTATAAATTAGCAAACTTGTAAAAACTCGCATCGAAATGTTAGGGTGAAACCGCTATGGAAACTTTTCATTTGAATGAACAAGGAATGACTGTATGAAATACGCTTTAGTAAGATCCATTGTAACTGAATGACGATGGAAAATTAAAACATTTCATTCTCGCCGTAATAACTATCGAAGCCTAAGTGATGTGATGACGAAAAATGTTTTAAAATCGAGGGGTGATCTATTTTTCCCGCGGAACGCAAACACCTTTTCAATCCTTCAATGGCGAACGATGAGATGGTGGGAAGAGCGGGCAACTAGCGGTGGCAGTTTCTTAATGGTATTGTATAAGACAGAAAAAATACCGGGAACGCAGTACAATGGTGCTGGGAGTGGTGTTTGCACGGAGCAAGATTAATCGTCGGACGGAAAGACGCATTCGCGGCCGGCACCTTGATGCTTCACAAAAATTAATCATTTTAACGCGGCTTTGTCGCGCCGCCTCCCACGCGTGAAAACTGCTCCCTAATTAAATTACAATTAGGCGACCGTTTGACAGATTACGATCCAATTTTTCACTTGAACATTTTGGACAGACAAATTTTACAAGTGCCATAAAATTTCATCTCGATTTATCACTCGCATTAGTCGGACAATCGGGAAATCTCTGATACCTATCTGGGATGACAGCGCGTGGAGAATTACGTAAAGCTTTCAGAAAGTGCGATGTAATCTCGACCGTCGTTTCCATAAATTTAATGGCGAAGTATCACAAAACTTACATATCGCTGTTATAACAACCCAACTTGGCATATTTGTTACTCCCTCAGTCAGCATATTCGCGTCGAATGACCGCCAATTTATGTGAAAACTTCCACACCGGTTACGGCGTGACCTATCTATAAGTTTCACTCGTCAAATAGCTCGCGCTATCTGTTTCGCTGGGAATATCTTTAGGTAAATACGACAGGTTAAAGTTTTCGCGTGAAAGTTTACGGTTTCAAAAGAGCAATGTGTCAATTCAGGGATTGAAATATAGCGACAGAGTTGCGTGGAGTGGGTGGCGGGCGACGCCACCACTTCCGCGATCGACGGTGATGCATTGCGTACGATTGCATTCTAATTCAATATTCGTATTTCGAACGCCGAATTTCGATGCTTCGAAACATTGAGTAAACTTTATCTAAACCAAAATCGGACACCTTGACAGATATCGCGTTCGATCGCGATAGCGGGTCAGTTACCTCGATGCGTCAAGTCTACGTATGTCATTGAGTACATACGAGTTGTTCGATCTCTCATCGATAAGCGGGTGAGTTGTGAAAATAATGAATGCGAGTGATGTATCTCCCAATATATAAGTTAGAAGGTGGCCGTGCCGCGCGGAACGCCAGAAGGATAAGTAAAATATTCCACTTAGTGAATTGCGGCACGTGAATTGCCACAATTATCATACGACGCTACTATTCTAAGTGAAAATGCTTTTCTGAATTGAAAAGTTTTTATTGTAATGCAACAAAGTACCGTATAGGTACTGTATACAAGTTAAGAGAAATGTAAAATAATACACAGCATACTCGTATGTCATCACTAATAATTATGTTTGCTGGAATTATCATTAATCTGAAAAGTTAAATGATTTATTTATGAAAATTAAGCGGCATTAATTTGTCGGCATGCGGTCCGTCATATACACCTTACCAAATCACACTAGAACAAGAACACAAATTAGAACAGCAGTGGGATTTTGGGAAGGGGAATTTAACATAAAACATATACAATTTGACTTTGTTAACAGAATATAACAGCTACGTTTCACTTAACCACGCTTGGACTCGTAAAACTCGTCCTACTCATACGGTAATAAAGTCGAATGTAGCGTCCAAAAGGCTTTACATATGACCAATAAAGAGGCGGAAGCCTTAGATGATATTATTTCCGGCAGGAAACACGCCGTTGAGCGAACGTCGGACAAAGCTTCCGAAAATTGCTACGAGTAAGGAAGGATTTGTACTGCCGTGTGATATGGTTACGAGTATTTGGTTGCAACTGGTAGGCTGCATTGCAAGGCTGATTTTAAAAAGCCTGGTTTACGGGCTTAGTATTTTTTTACCACAAAGAGCACAATTTTTGCCTATAATACTTTTTATGTCACCCTAAAGCACGGTTTTTTTCCGAAAATAATGTTCTACTGCTGCGCATTCGTCACCCACCAAACTTAATGTAGTACCTGGAATTTGAACCTCGGACTCTCGATGTATCAGGTCAAAATCTTGTTTGTGAAAGAAGAAAACTACGTCTTGAACCAATACAAATTACTACTTTTTGTTATTCCCTCTCAAAATAGAACTCGAACGTCAAGACCGTTTTTTATACAATCGTACCAGCCAGTGACTATAAAAATAAGAACTATTATTACAACACTAGCACATCATGAAAATACACAAAATAATTAATTAAAACAATACTAATAATAAAATAATTTGAATAGATTTCTAACGTTTGTTCTACATAGGAACACATGACTGCGAGTTCTGAGTACTTCTGTTCTAAGAATTTAAGGAAGTTGTATGAAGTATACAAACCCTCTATTGGTCGACGTGATGACCTTAACCTCTCATTCTGAGACGGACCGTGAAGCCCTTTAAACAAATAGTTTTACAATACTGAGATGTAAAAAACAGACTCCAAATTCTTAAATTTTTGTGATAATTTACTTTACTGTCATTCAATTACGATATGTATTTCAATATTTTTGATTCCTATTTCTATTATTGAATTTCCCTTCAACACCATCCCTATACGTATGTAAATGAAATGTTTAAAATCGTATTACACCGCGAAAATATTACGACCCCCTTGTTTAAAGGAAATGTTCCTTTGTCAAACGTTGGGGTAAATGGGGTGTGTGAAACCGTCAATGTTCAATCGATTACTGGCACTTGATAACTTTATGTCACACAAGACTTTACACACGACTTTGTATGTGTATGAAATGAACACTGTGTTCGGCACAATATTTATACATGAGACTAAGCACTAGTTTAAACTATGTAATCTCGTTTTTCCAATTTTTACATAACTTATCTTTCTAGTTTTTAACACAAAAAATAAAAAAAAATTATAGAATATTAATAATTTAACGCTAGTTTTAAGCTTTTTTATAAATTGGTACGTAATAGGCTCCATTACTAATATTCTATACAAAAAATGTCTTGTATTCAGATAAAACAAATTCTATATACTGTTATAATTAACAATTGCGACTTAAATGTCACCTATTATTCGAGTTAACAAATATCAGTACCATTAACCCAAATCACAACGAAACTAAATCAAAACACACCAACAGACAGTTCTATAGCATTAGACAGATTGACGCTACATTCGCACATGTTTCAAATGTACGATCCGTGTCGTTATAGGCGTCCGCGCGTCGCGTCGGCAGGTATCGGCGGCGCCACGTGGGCTTCGCCAGATTAATGGATCATTGCCCCCCTCCACGTACGAAACTACTGTACGGATATACCTCGCGATATGTTGGGTGACGGTAACTTAGTAAGACGTTTTCGTGGTGCATTCATAACCAAATGGGAATGGATCATGGTGTTATTACGATAAATTAGTGCCTGTAAGTTAAAATTGTTTTCTTTGTATTTTTTGCGATTTGGGCTAAAATAGATTTACGATAAACAAAGATTTAATTAGTCTTATTGAGGTGCTCATTAAGCTTTCACTGAAAATAAACCGGAAATTGAATTTACTTAATTATACGCTTATTTTTAAACTGATCAATATTAGAACACTATCAGATATCGACTAACCTTAATCTCCATAAACCCGGACCAGATTATATTATATTTATATTTTAGATCGCTGATGAACATCACTAAACTGACCCAGTAAGTACTTAACCGATCATAACGACCCGACCTTCAATCTCAACAAGTAGCGAACTTACATTTATGCTCGATAAAACACTTCGGAACGCTCTCGTAAATCACGAAGACATCGAAAGTTAGCCGCCGAGCACTTAAAGTTTAACGGACAATAATAACAGCGATGAAAAAAGGAGATACGGCCTCGGGGATAAAAAGTAATGTGGGATTCGAAGGGCTAAGTTGGTGAGTGGGTTTGAGGGATGTAATGAGCGACAATCGATAAATTTGAATGTTCTCCGGCGCCGGGAACCGACTTGCAACTTTTTTCGCAGCGGGGGAAGCGCGCGCCACCGCGACGCCAGTGCGGGCTTGTGAACCACTGGGATTTAAAAGCTATGTAAGGTACAGCGATGTGATTTCTATCGCAAATTTTGTCAGCATCCGATTAATAACGGCTTGTGTGCCAATAGCATTTGAGAACTATTTCAGGTTTATAGCGTTGCGATTATTGTTCCGTATTTTGTGAATTAATAAACAAATAGAGGACGTTTCACTATATCTTAATGCAACTCAGCACTGCACTTCAGCAAGTACTACGATAATCAAAAAGAAACTCAATAACATTTCTCCGCTTTTACGGTGCGCTTACAAGAATACAAGATTGTTTTATGCAACCAATCTGAGGTATAATGAATAAAACACGTAATACCCATATAGACATTTAAAAAGAATCCTCGTATAGGTATTTTATTTCTGAAATACCACTGGACGCAAGCTTAAAATAGGGTTGTAGCAGTAGCAGTTTCAATAACATGACATCTATTAAAGTATTATTAAATCTCAATGAAAACATGACTGCACCTTTTTATGTCCACTACTGTGTACTGATATTTCACTACCACTGAATGGGCCTGAAGTATGCTCTATGATGCTGCTTTCATTTGAAATGAAGACAAAATTTTATCCTCTTAAAATTTGAGTTAGGTGTTTTTCTATTACCACTTGCAAAGGACTTCCACGAAATAGTTTTACAATTTGTACAATGCAAAAAAACAATCCTATTTGATTCACCAATATTATATAGAAAAAGAAAGATCTTTAAAAAAGTCTTATATTAATTTTATAAAAATATTAAATTTAATTGAATTAAAATAAAAAGGGCCATTTCGAGGGATTGGCAACCCTAGCTTTAAGGTAAGGCAGTCAGTAGGCGAAGGCGGAAGTGATAATCTTAAAAGTTAGATTGACATAGTTTTGTCGTATAAAACCAGAACGTAGTTACAATGTCAAATCTTACTCTAGTTCCTTAGTTATAATTTACAGACCAATAGTGTTATATCACTAAGACCTTCAGATATTGCTAAAGTTAAAGTTCTTATTCTGACATCAGACTCCATTTCAACATAATCTTGTCATTGGTTAGAATTACACACAGCTTTTCACGCTGTTTCACTTGTAAAGAAATTTTAAAATAATTTCTCCATATCCCGGTTCTTTAAAATAAGGAGGATTTTGGCCTTACGTACCTACTTAGAAGGCATAAACTTCACGCCTTTGGAATAATATGGATAAAATTCTACTTTTCTCACGATATCCTTCGCGACTTAAGGAAGTGGTAATTACGTTTTAATATGCAATGGATTCGCTTAATTAGAACCACAGAGGTACCTTGCTTTGGTTTGAATTTCAACCTCAGCCTTGGATATCGAATTTTGTATAAGTGGGCTTAACTTAGTGAAGGATTAAACAAAAATGCTTTAGATGTACGTAGTACCTATATTCAAGTTTGAAGACATTTCTCAAACGGAAAGATTTTCTACTTTTTATAGAGGCTTTACTACTTTTGATATACTTTAATACAGAACAAGCAGACTTATACGGTGTCTTTATAACTTTTGGTAAATCGTATAAAAGTAAAGTATGACATAAAGAAATTCTTCATGTCTACAGTCCCGTCATAACATACCGATTACTCTTACGAATTTTCTTGAAGAAATTGAGTTAGAACAGTATGAGTTATGGATATAATTTTGATTAAGATGATCATAGTTCTGGCTATCTATGACTTTTTGAAAGATTTATTAAAGTTAAAGAATAAATGGATTAAAGATATTATTATAAAACATAAAGTTCCGGCTGGTTCAAAGTATATGACCGAAACAAAACAAGAAAAAATAACAAATATTACAATAACATTAAATATGATAAAATTTAAATATTATATGATCCTGCTAGCAGTTCCAAACGCAAGTTTTGTATTTTTCTTTTTGTGTGAGTGTGTTAATTGTATTTGTCCCTTTTAGTACTTAATTTGTACTTTAATATTTGTTATTTAGGCATTTTCTGTAAGCATGACATTGACAAATTGGTGACTAAAATTAATTAATTTTATATCACGGCGTGCGTAAATTGACGTTTTACGCACGCTTCGCGTGCGCAAAACCCCCATTTCCGACCCCGTAATATAAAATTTTATACAACACGCGGACGAAAAATGTTTTTCTGACTCGTGTGATTGCAGTCCTCGCCTGCGGCTCGGCCTGCAAACTCACACTTGTCAGAAAAAAATTTTTCGTCCTCGTATTGTAATGTACTATAAATTAATTAAATTTGATTAATAGCGGGCGTACGTCTATTAGGTATGTAATTTATAAGGCAATAGCTAATGATAGAGAAATAAAACGAAGGTGAGAACATTTCAGCGTTACGTTGAAGGTCCTACCAGCAACGCTTTCTGATTACTAAACTGTACTTGTAGCTTCGATTAAAATGTAAAGCCCTTTGTCCGTCCGTTCCGGCTCGGTGGTTCTGTGAAATCTCCGCCTTTCTCTCGCTACGTGTCGCCAGAGATTAGCGACGCTGCTTTTAAAATCCATTAGCACTTAACCGTCAAATGTTCGGACAAACTTAGATACATGAGATTCTAACTTTTTATGAAATAGAAGTTCCTCCACGGTTCGGTTTGCAAGGACGTTCTTGCCACGAACGTGTAAGATGTTTAATGAGCTTCTGAGGTATTCCCGGAACAAAAAGGTGCGAAAAGAGCTCTCATACAAAACCGGCGATGCATTGGGGACTCCTCTGGTGTTGTAAAAGTCCATAGCTGGCGTTTACTACTTTCCATCAGGTAGAACGTCTGCCTAATCGTTAGGTTAAACAATGAAAAAAATAGTTGCGAACACCTGATAGTAAGTTAAACAAGCTTGCGTAGGTACTCTTGATGGTAACTTACTGCTGTCTACTAGTGAGTCATTGTGATCAACCTCAAATAGAATTGGCGTCTTACTTACGATTCTTCATGTCATGTGTTGCTGTTCTTGAATGTATACTATTAACCCCAGATGAAAATATATTGAAATGTGTCACTCGTTTCTGACTTATACTTTAGTTCAGGACATGGCAGGCAAATAACCAGCTATTGTAAGACAGAAATAGGTAGCAGTGGTGCCTCCTGTACCGAATTTCGAAGGGCTCTAACAGGAACAAGAATATATCTTCTGACAACCAGTAATGATATTCGTCAGCCTAAATAATTTTCGTAAACAGTTCGGAATGCACTTAGGGATTCCTATGGTGAAACATTTTTTGTGATCCCAAGCCAATCAGTGAAGGCATCATCTTATTTTTGTTTTTATTGTTACAAGAATTTTCTTTTTAACAAGACAGGCGGAACCATTTCATTTTACTGCTTTTTTTAAAGTTACGCACAAAAATAGATTAGATAAAATAAAAGTTTAGAAAAGATTTCCGTCGTTATCGTTTAATTGTGAAACATTTGATTACTGGTAAAAGGTAAAAGACAACTTTACTCAGTATGTATTTTCAGAATCTTTTTTCAAGATTAAATTAATGTATTTTTTTTTCAAAACAAAACAGATATGATGAAAACTGTGACATATCAGAAATGCCCTTTCTAGGTATTTCTTTATAACAGAAGCCTTAGGCGGTATCGTATTCTAATAAGAAAGGTATCGTAGAGACACGCGAGGCGTTGCAAATTAGTCCTCAAGAAATAACTCGCTTAATGACACATGATCATATGTGGTTGCTGCAGCCCGTGGGATGGTAAACCATAAGATGGAAGGCGTTTTGGTTTTCTACTTGAAATTTTCAATAAGTTTTCCTAGAGTTTAGGTATTCAAAGAAACTTAACAGACATCGTATCGTAATATAACGGTAACATAATAGCGAGTTACAAGTTGTCACACGCCCATAGTATCAACAATATTGAATCGTAAAGATCACATTATATCGCTAACTTCTCAGCTGGGATAAAAGCTTTTTCTGTCCCAATTAGGTATTTACAGAAAATAACTACAGAAATAACATTAGTCAGTAAGTAAGCACTGATATGATGACACGAGTTGATAATTTATTTAATTTAGGGGCTATATGTAATTTATTACTGTATGTATAAACAAAAGTAAATTAGGGTTTATGTACTTATGTACTTCCATTTTATACAATCGTACATATTTGAATCTTAGCTGTTTGTACTTCTGTTACAATATATCTTATACAATAATCTTAGTTCCTGTAGAGTTACGAGTATAATTCAATAAATAATCGTGATTTCATATTTCTACTCTAATTGAAACGAAGGCATAAACCAGACAAAATTCTATGAAAAAAATATTATTCTGAAATATGTTTACGAATTCGTAACGAATTTGTCATAAATACATAATTGAAATACAAAAACATATAAAATCTTTAAGATAATAATTGTAGAAAAAGTGTAGTTGAATCACTTAGTATTGAACAATATAAGATTATATCAATATTTTATAATCTAAAATTTCAGTTCAAATACATAATTTTCTTCAAACTATGAATTCACGTTGCAAACGCAATCCACAACTTCGTTAGACAATCGAATTCATTTCACCTAAAACGATTACATCAGCGTAGGTGAAACAAGAATAAACTTCTATACATCTAGAATAGTCGGGGCAAACTTAGCACTCACAATAAATTAGAAGTTCCCTTAGGAGAATGGATTAAAAGTAGTTCGTGAAGTGCGGCCCTGGGAGCGAAGAAACTTTCAATTTTTATGACAAATTCAATTAGGAAAAGATTTATTCGTCTCTGTCGCACTTTAATCTGTTTCTCATGGAGGAAAGGGAGCGGCGATGGTCTCCAGCTAAGCCTTTGATGGCGAAGTTTCGGCCGTAATTTACGAATGCATTTGTCCACCAACTAAAGTCACATTAACTCCGGGTACAATCGCATAATTCATAATGGATTAGTAAATTATGCTACTAGTTCTGCTCTAATATTCTGTAATGGGAAACTGTAATTTAAAATCATTTTAGTAACTTTACAAATTACGAACTTCGCTATTACAGTTCCCAGAATCCAGTACTTCATTCTTATTTAACATTGAATTTACTTAATGGTTATAATATGAGATTATAACAAAGAAATTCTCTGTGTTATTGTTTTGTAAATAAAATAACGTACACTTATCTTTTGTTACACGGTAACTTAATGAAATGGGTCGTTAGCTCGGTTTATTTGTAAGCATACATAGTTACCAACTTGTCTAACATTTCAGTCTGTCAGCCGTGTCCGATACTGGCTCACCAAATCTCATTATCGATAGGGATCTCGCGACATCGGTGGACAATAAAACGGTACCATCATATCTAAAACTTTACCCCATAATGAAGCGTATGGGGCGAATGGTTTACGACAGACGCCGTTGGATCTTTATTGGTAGCGTACCAATTTAGATAAAAGGAAAGAGCTTTTGCTCTGAAACATCAGAGATAGCAGACTTAACTATCGCCAAGTTAGCGGTAGTTAATCCGGTCGGCTCGCAGATAAATCAACAGTGGAAAGCGATAAATTTGGCCGGCTCACGGTAATAGGTGAAAACTATTAGGTCTGAAGGTAATTTAGGTGCTGCGCCGAAAAAATATGAAGGTCGAGTGGAGGTGCGAATCGAGTTAGTTAGCGGTGTAATTCGGAGGGAAACTTGTGCATTGGTAGGGAAACGTGATGTACGAGTATGCTTTCCGCCTATATTTGGGTATAAATGGCGGGTATACATATTCGTTAGAACTAATTTATCGGTTGGTTGGGTATTGGTAAACAATAACCTGGTGGAGTGAAATTATCTAAGAGCTGGTTAACGTCGTACTGTACGTAACCGTAATGTAGCATGTACCGTAACGAAATGTTTAAGGATTTGGAAGTCGATATGATTGTAATTATAGGATTAATTACGATTAAAAGTTTACGAAATGTTTACGAATTACAGTAGTATTACACGTCGCCAAATAGTATAGGTACCATACTATTTGAAGTATAACGAAATAGTATCTATAGTGGGTAAAATTTGATTAACTGATAAATAAACAAACAACATATAAATTATCTATAAACAATTCAGATTAGAGAAAATGAGGATACAATTTTTGTTTTTATTGCTTTTAAATAGTGAAGAAAATAAAATAAATCCCTCGGTGGATTCAATAGCCCGAAATTGAAATACGGGGAAATCATGAAAATTAAATTGACAAAGGCGAAGCTAGGGAGAGGGGCGAGAAACTATGTTGGGGAAAAATTTTACTTCCGAATAAAATTTATCACTTCCGACGCAGAACAATATTTTACAACATTTATACAATATAGCAATTGTTCTGTTCCGATATAATTATTGCTTGCTGAGGCTAGGATTATTATTATTACCACGCAAACATGGAAAAGTAAAGAATAATTGCACTAACATTAATGACAATAAAAGCCCTCATGATTCGTTGTATAAGTAAAATAAACTGATGAAGTTCCCACGAGAAGAGTCATTAATACTTATAATTGATATTCTCGCCCAAATATAATGCTATGCTTAATAGAAGGACCTTTTTTTCGCGAACTTTCGAACTTTCACTTGGGTCAAGCCCCCAAAAGAAAACCCTAGTTCCTCCATTGCTACTTATTATCTGGATTTTTTATATGGACATATCCTTAAATTGTCATTGCAATTCGGAACACGATTAAAACTCTAAATAAATATACTCATTGCTTTTACGCGGTACAAAGTCAGGCTTATTCAAGTTATTAACTCGTCAGTCGCCGTTAGTAGCGGCACGAGTATTAGGTTAAATACTCGAGCCGTATCGAGGATGTTTAACGAAACTTCTAGAATTTTTCCTTAGTAAGAACGTCGGATCGATTGAAATGTGGATTTTTTGTTAAGCCTCTGTTTAATGCGGCTAATTGATTTACGAAGGTTAATTTGTTTTTTGCCTTCCATAATACCTTTGGTTATGTAAAGGTAGAAGCAAAAATATCAAACTTTATGTTATAAGATAAAACTCCGTATTACAAAAATACTTTCTTAAATAATAGATACAAACTGACATCCCAAAACATCGTATCATATCTGATCCGAAACTACGCAATTCCCAAAACGAAATTCCGTAGCGTAAGCAACATAATCCTGTGAAATCTTAAAGTGGACTTAGCCAAATCGACGTCTCCTTTCTCAGCTTGTTATCTCATATCCTAAAAGTTTAAAACGCAGGAGCCATCGAAACGCGAACTTATTAACTCGATGTGATCGCCCCGTAGAAACGCTCACGTTAAAATGTTACAGGAAGCAAAACTTTCACAAACTGCAAAAAGCTGAGTAAAGTTTAAAAAGAACGCTAAATGCGGACCGTACTTAGCGAGTTAAGGTGCGATCACACCGGCTTTTGGCTCTCGTAAATAAATACTGGTTTTTATTAAGTCAATTTTTCTATGTTAACAATTATTATGAACACGCTATTTAATAATTAACGAGACGAATGAAATCTATTTTATAAAACGAGTACCGACTAAATGAAACAATCAATATACACTACTGGGTTCAGAGGCACGATTTATTTTACACAACAGTTTGTTATATGATGTAAAGTAGCAAGATACAATTTTTGAAAACTTATATGTACAGGGGATAAATTTTTGGCAAATAAATAATACTACTTTATTTTTCATGGGATTGCAATTTGAATGTACAATTGAATGTAATATTTAGCATAGGTACATTTAATAACTCACATTCCAAATATTTAATTGACAAATACAACCTAACAAATAGGCACATGGATTTGTATCAAAATTGTTTTTAAATGTTTGCAATTCATATGCGACTACAATTCCTCGAACTCATCTCTCGTTTATTTTAATGCGCGATTCAAATAATAAACGAATGCTAGTGTAATTTTTTACGTAACAAAAATAAATCCCGGTCACGCGCTTACTGAATTCTGTTTCAAGTCTCGATGCTGAATTCCAATCTATCAAATAAATCGAAATCGATAGAATTAATCGATTTTATACTAAATCGTACTTTTACTGTACATCACCATCTTTTTACGCATTGAGAATACAAAACAGGTGCAGGACAGAAAAAAATAGTTGTAATAATAATGTATAGCGCCGCAAAACATGATAATAAATAGTTATGAACGTGTTTATTGCAATTTTTAAAAGAAAGTATGCAAACAGCCGCAACTACTTATATTCATCGCGCGGAGTAGATGACACCACTGTATAAAATGTGGGCACATTCGTTATTATAGCTAATTGCTGTTATTATTCGTTAAAATGACCTTTTATCACTTGACATTTTAGCACCTTGTGACAGTAAATTATTTTTATTAAAATGAAATGTTATTCGATTCAGGTTCAAATATGTTTATCGAATTATCACATAGCATTTTAGTAATTACTATTTTTGTAGCTTAATTATTAACTGATATAACGAGCAAAACCGTGAATAACAGCTAGTCTTATATTTCCGAACTTTCCAAACCGAAGCTGGTACAGACGCGCGATTTTAAAACTTTACACAATCGCCACAGTTTCATATATCTCCTTCTACCTGATCATAACAAGTTGGAACTTGGCAAAATATTACATCTCGTTTTATTGTACTCAACCAGGTACAAACGGGAACAATTTTACTCCCGCCCCTTATAAATTTTTGATATCTGTTCCTGATTTTATTCCTCTGTAATTCCACCGTATAAAAGTTGGGAGCTAGATTGCACGTCAAACGACATGTCTACATTAACTTTGTCGATAAAACCTATCTAAGCAGAGTCGGATGAAACTGATTTTGTGACTAGTCAATTTTGGACTTTCCTGCTTTGTGTAAGTCAACCTTGCTTTTTACCCGAATGCTAAGGAACGGTCATTGTATTATTGGTTTTAAAACATCGTTGGTTTTAAAAATAGGCCTGTGGCAATAAATCTGTAGTTTCGTACAAAGTTTTCGACATGAACGGTAATAGTTATTCACAACCCTGAACAATACACAATACTGAATAGAAGGCTCTAAAGCCATACATGTGTACAGGATGGGTAAGGTACGAAAAATTTAATTTGTCAGATGTTTCATCTAATCGGAACGTCTTACACGACGCAGATAAAATGTTGTAGTGTTGTCGCATGATTAACTAAATTTAATTCTCATTTACTCAAACTCATCTAAGACACTAAAATTTACATGAGAAACAAAACAGATCGCTCTACTTATTGTAAAGGATAGATCACCATTTCCAGAGTAAGCTAGGTATAATTTTTTTAATGTTATATTATTTATCTTAAACTACTTTATTTATCATTATTAATGATACGGAATAAATCCTATCTTTTCCTTGCTCATTTGCATATAAGTAGGTAGTAAGCGCACTGCCTAAATTTTTTTCATACTATAAAGTACAAATGTAAGTTAATTAATCATATTTTTTTAAACAACCGGATCAATTTTGTAACAAGAGAGGCTGTCCAACTAATTATGATAAATCGATTTAGCGCTTAATTTAAAGTATGAAACAACATCCTTCACTTTACGTTTCATATTTTCCTATCTATATTTTTGGATATGCATTTTTAAGTTAAATTTATGGTAGTGCTATAATCGTATTAGCTGCTTTATATTCATGGAAAAGTAGATGCATGCAGATTGCAGATAAATAAACAGTTTTCGTAGCTCAGCAGTGGTAGAACCATTTGCGGTTCGGTTCTGGAGGCACGACCGCCACGCTTACTTCTGCTCACAGCATTATTTTGCACTGCTGTCTCCCGTTTTAAAGAGTGTGGTAAGAGAGACATACTTATTCGTGGCGTTCCAAATTAGTCCTCAAGGGTAGAGCAACGCATTTGAAGCCGACCGCAGGTAGGACACTAATCTTATCGGTGTTAATTATGCTGGACTGCATGCTCGTTTGCTACTCTCATATTTAAAAAAAATACCAGAGGTTTCAGGTTACGAGGCAAACATTATATTAAACGAAGCCCTTATTACATAGACCCATTGGATCTATTTAGTACTCTACTACGAACAGCATTTGTCCGTGATTTTCTTGAAGTTAATCTTTATATATATATGTATTTCTGATGTACGTGTGTATGTCACTGAACTCCTCCTAAACGACTGGACTGATTTTGATGAAATTTGTTGTGTGTGTTCAAGGGGAGTTGAGAATGGTTTAGATTCACAATTTTGTCCGTGGGAAAAGGTTTTTTTAATTAATTTTTAATTCGTAAGTAGTTGTTGATTTTGGAATGTGTCACATTGGTTTCGACAGACTTCGCTACCATCGCAGTTTCAAATATTAAATATGTAATAAATCTATATTAATGATAGTTTTTCCCAACAGTAGGCGCTGCGATCGAATTAAAAAAGAAATTGTTATCATTGAGTTATATTCGAACACGTGCTGAATCAAATATTAAATCAAGAGGTTTTGAGTGTTAAAAGTTTTGAAGTGTGCTTAAAAAACCTACTATCCATTTTTCATACCCCTAAGTGATAAAGGTTGTTCACACTTAACATTTTTTATTTATATGGCAACACAACGTTTGCTGGGTCAGCTAGTATACCTATAAACTTTTAAAAGTTAAATGTCATTTTGTCTACAAGGTCTGTTAGTAATAGCCGATAGTTAAAGATTACAGCGGTAACAGACTATTTGCATGCATTACGATCACCAGTCTGATAGCCGATTCCTGTATGGGAAGTATAAATGGAACCGACTTTGGATATGTCATTACGGGAATATGGCAAATTCTCACGTTGTTTAATTAAATCATAGGTTATAGCCTCTGTTTTTACCTATTTAAATATTTTAATTGTAATTGTCTTGTGGTTTAATGTCAATTTTGGTCGACGAAAATTGCTAAATAACTTGTAAATAAAGTGTTAGAGTTAAAAAGCTAACTGTTAACATAATTTTGTTGTTTGTAACCAAAGTTTTTCAATTAGAATAAGACTAAGTTCCTGGTGATTTCCATGGATCCTGTCATGCAACGCTAATAGCACCCTGCATCTTGCATGAGTGCAGTTGCCATCGTGAGCCGTTTAGTGCTAATTGTGTATCTACATTAAGATAAAGCTTGGAGCTTACCTACATAGTCAAGTTGAAGTTCACACATACATTAACAATTAATTATTTATTTCCTCTTCAAGCTCAATGAGACTGTTAAGTTAACACTTAAATAATTTACACAAAATAACACAACTTAGTTCGGTAATTTCGAAAAAGCCGATCAGGTTCTAACTTATGTTTCAAAGCTTACGTTATATTCTAAGATACCGCATCCATTCACAAGCTCTCTGCATACTAATGGGACTGCATGTTAATAGCACACTGCATGTTGCATGAGAGCATTCGTGGCCGTCTTCATGCTAATTGTGCAAATTATCCGTATTCGTCGGGCATTTTCAAAAGCGTTTTCCGGTTTGTACAACATGAATTATTGAACGATAGCTGGGTAGCGATATGCGTGTAACCAACAGTAGATTAGTGGCTCATAGGCCTTACGTGACATAGTAATTATGTGCGTGAATAGAAGATATATTTATTGAATCAAAAAGAAATAGGGGTAATCGTTAGATATTCAATAAGAATATATTCATTCTGACAAGCTTTTTTAGAAAATACTCATTAAATATTTTGATTTTGGTTTGATATCGATTGTGAAGATGTCAAATTAATAACTTCAGCTCAATGTAGGTCTTAAGAGCGTTTGGCTATAATGAGAGCAATCGGACTGATGAGTAAAATTCTTTAGGACACTCGTCAATTATTATTAACCACAGTTTGTGTAAATGACACAAACTGTGGTTCTACGCGATTACCGGAAACGAAATGCAAAACAACTTAATAATTTCGTAACATATTCCACTATTAATATTGTCGTTTAAAGTCTAGTCTAATGCTAGAGCCACACAATCGGCGTGAAATGTAACGTGAAGTGGGTGAAGAAATAATGAGTGAGGCTCGCTTTGCTGTTTAGCTGTAGAGGAATGCGTAGAGCGACGAGTAGCTGGAAGAACAGTGCGAGGAGCATAGTGTGGCTGTACTGTAACGTGTAGCTGATAATTCTATAGCACAACGAAATTGGAATGCGTCTAAGCGTTTTTTCTGCTCATCGGCATACCTATACACCGGCAAGTCAAGGCCGTTCATCCCAAATCTTTATCCGGCTACGTCGGTCACGGTTCCTATGGTTTTTCAATCGGTTCAAGCAATGAATGTATGATTTTACTACTATAATATACATAGAATTAGATTTTTTTTGCTACGCACTATACAGGGTGAATTTTCAAAACGGGCCTTCAGGGCCAAATCCGAAACTATAAGGATTAGCGAAAAATGCTTGAAGAATTTACGAGGCCGATTCTGATAAAAACTAAAACTGCATCATTACTTTTTTAAAATAACTTTTTCCCTAGCCAGGAATCGAACCAGTTCATTTTGAAAAAAATGCACCCTCTATATTATTCCACTATCTGATAGTGTTGCTTATAAGGATCAAAATCTGGAAAGTAATGTTATGTGACAAATTAAAGGAAAAGGAAAATTTTGAAGAAAATACGTATTTTTCCATACATTGGCATACTAATCCTTAAGGATTATACATAACAAATGATTTATGTATAATGATTTATGTACAATTGCTAAGGCATTCTTTCCATTAGTCATCGGTCACTACCGTTTATATTATGTGAACTACACGTACATTTCCTACATTATCAATTATATAAAAAGGTAGTTACGCACACAAAAGCTAAATTTAATTTAACACCACTTACGAGCACAATCTAGGAAACATCGCAGACCAAATTTCTAATTGTCCAATTATTTTTTGGTAGCTCCATATAGAAAGGTAGTATTTCATATAGAAAAAAAGGTAATTCGTGACTATCTACTTTCTAGTACGATTTTATACAAAAAGTAAGTGCGTCGTCATTCAACATTTTATTGCCACCTTGTATTTAAACGCCCAACTGAGATTACTTAACTATTTGATAAAATGTTGGTTCAGTTCTTGTGTAGATAACTGCGTTAAAAATTTAAAGCAATAGATTCACATTCATCATCATTATCAATCTTAATCTCTAATATTATCTATAACGATCGACTACTTATTTATATGGAGTTCAAATGTAGGTACATAGACGGCAGTGACAACTTAATATGAGGGTGGGTACATGCTCCCTCTTACTAGTGTAGTCATTTATAAAACAAAAACAAGTTTGTAAATGAAAATTATTTTACAAAAATGTAGCATGCTCGTTATATAGTGAACTATACCAAAATAACACTAAACGGTCACTTTAGGACAATAAATAAACATAGATTTAGATACATACCGAAATAACAGTTATTACTAAATTTAATGAGTATGTAAACATAACAAATCAACCGCAAATACCACTGTCATTCAATATATTAAATTTGCCAACAAAAATAGTAGTGAATACCATTGTTTAATTGTGTAATAAGGCCTATAATACTGTGACACTATCAAGCCATTTGAACGAATGCACGAACTAAAATCAAATGAAACTGCACTCGACTATAGTTTTATTCGTTTTGAGTTGAACATTTCCACCGAGTTGGTCAACAACCTTAAGATTGAGCCAAGGTTGCTGAGGTGACATTGCTATAACATAATAGATTGCGCAGGCGACTACAATGGCTTACGTCGGCGGTATATGTGTGGAATCTATAAAATCATGTCTCTATATTTGAAATATTTGTAATACCTAATGTTATGTACGAGTATAAATTCGGGTCGTCAACGTCGACTTATCCCACTACTGAACACAAATCTTCGAGAATTGTTCTTGTAATCTCACAGGGGTGTAAGTTTCATCACGATATTTACCCTCAATTTTAAAGTAGGTAAGTGATATTTAACTTCTGACATGCACATCGAAAAATCAGAAGTGGTAGAAGCTAAGGTGGTAGAACCCTTTGTGGTTCGACTCCGACGGCACCACCGCCACATCTATTTCTGCCTAATAATAGCAGTGTTCGGCGCTGCTGTGTTCCGTTTTGAAGGGTGTGGTAAGGGAGACATACTTTTCCGAGGCGTTCCAGCCTAGTTCTCAGGAGTAACGGCGCATCTGTGGCCGATCTCAGGTAGGAATATCTGATCCTTTCTGGGGTTCATTACATATGTCCATGGGCGGCAGTAGCCACTTACCATCAGGCGGACTGGGGCCTCACGTTGAGAAACTGAAATTCAAACCGAAGCTATCCACTGCTTGGCCCACTACACTTAAAACGCTGAAGGAAACTATTGTTAGATTTTCTACATACTAAGAATATCACCTATCCACGTAGAAACAGTATGATAGAGTTCTAGAGTTTTCTCGTCTGTGAAAAGACTAGACCCCAGAACTATTCAAATGTAGTGTAACAGTTTGGTAAGTGTAATAAAAGGCGTGTGACGCTTACTACCAAAGGACAATTGACAGATGTGGTTTGCCATAGATCTAAATAATCCTTATACTCATTGAAAATACCCAGTAGTCAAACAGTAATGGGTTAATGATAATAAAGCTTCGACCAGAGCAACATTCTACTATTCCATAAGTCTTACAATGTTGCCTGTTCATATACAAATGGTGCTTCTTATCGTTTATCATTATTTACCAACCTTCGAGTGTTGACTGCGATCATTATTATATTTAACAGGCGAAGGAAAACTATGTTACGGGATTTCCTACTTTGTATAAATAAATATTTAAGTTGCAAAGCCAGAGTCGGGCTTCATTTATGATATCTAAAAGACGAAGTTTCATGTGAATTTCATTTAAAATGTTAGGTTATTTAAGTGCAGAGAAAAAATAGCAACACCGTTATAATAAAAAATAATTACTTCTTCAATTTTATAGGTATATACCTATGTCATTTTAGTATAATATTAACAGTCAGCGTTTAGTTTGAATTATACATTTACGAATAATATCTTACAGGACAAATGAAACAAAATCTCATAAAACATATTTTAACGGCTTACACAAACAATTTCTCACTTAATTTTATAGCTTACGGTCGTTACATTTTTTATATATCAATTCAGGGGATATGTAACAAACAAATGGTCCAGAAACATTTATTCGGAAACTCTCATACGGACCGATTCCAGGTAACCGTTTAGAATTGATGCAATCTGGTAAAGCAAGTACTATTTTTAAAATGTACTCGTACTAATATTGCTACTTTTCCTTGAGATTAATATAATAAAATATTTTTTTACATGAGTGATTTTTATCAATCACTTAATACTTAATAATTATTATTTTATTATTTAATATTAGTAATATTAAAAGTAAAGCTTTTTTATTCTTTCTTTCTATATTGTATTCTTACTCTGAAGTAAGTAGATTACTTGCTTGTCTAGTGGAAATATAAGAATTTGATTATATGTTTAAATGTTTCTATATTGCACAATTTTATTGAAAAAATACATACGGCCGAACATAGTAGCTTCACCTTTTTAAAATCGGGAAAAGAGACACGTTATTCCTGTCCATACCGGATTCAAGTGTAGAACGTTTGCGGCCGACCTAAATCAAAGCGAGTATAATGTGTCATAAACGCGTTGAAGTGATAAACAGGCGTTAAACGGCGTCCCGGTTAGATCACGGCGGGAAGAAATCCTCGGGACATCGAAGGATCGGTTTTATAGCTCCGCCTGCATAATGTAACTTAATGTTCGTGGATTTCGTACGTGGATCTGATTTCTGATTTATGGGTGCAATTGAAATCTTGAAAGGGTGATAATAGTATGACGATTCTGAATAATCAGTGGTATAGCATTGTCTCAAACTTAACTGGAAAAGTAATCCTAACGCTAAGTATTTGAATGTTACAAGTAGTGTAATAACAACGGTCTGATCATAATCTACTAGGGGCACAAATCAAGATACACTTATAGGCCTCATAAGAATACAGGCACCTTAAGGTAATTATAGTGTCTAAAATAATTTAGAAAATTAAGTATCATACCACATATAAAGCCAACTAATATCCAGCTGTAGACTTCTAAAAGGCGAAAATGACTGGATAAATGGAAGTAGGTATCTACCGTAAAGTGTAAAAGACACAAAAGCCAAAGTTGCTATGGACGTTCATGATCTCTACTATGACACTAACTCGTTACAAGGTTTTCGTTATAGAATTAGCAAAAGGATAAGTAATCTTGAGCGTCGTAAGCTCGCTCCTTTAAATATTTATGTAATTCTACGCAAGTATAAACGATTGACTTGACTAACATTGCAGGTGGTCAAATTTCTCTTATATCTAAACACTCAATTTACTAAATCCTCAGGCCCAAGGTAATACAGATAACATTGCAAGTAGCCATACAAAAGGAGTAGGCACTCAATATAAGGGTAATAATACAGTGGACACATGATGATAACGCTATCAGCAACCGATGATTTAACCGCGACCTCTATAATCTATGTATGTAAATACGAACGTAATATACATTATGTAAATAAATACGAGCACATAGCTATTCAAATTCAAAGTCACAGCGAAGATTATGAAAGGTACTACATATTTTATAGGAGTTTTTAGTAATAAGGAAGCTAACGAGCATGCAGCAAATCTGCTAATAGTTTACAGTGAGGTCTATAAGATTTCCAAAATAATTAATAAATATAGTTTAAAAAAACTAAAGTACACGCTTTTATAGAAATCAAACTAAAAAATATAAAATAAACTTAGAAAAAAATAATGAAAAATTGTATTAACAACAAAAAAGATATATTTAATTGTAAAAAAATACTATTTGAGTTACGATTGCAGATGTTTACGGATGTTTCATCTTTACTTTCCTACCCGTTCTCAGCCATTAAATATGGTAAAAATAAGTGTAGGGGTTGGTGCTACAATAGTTGAACCACGGAAGAGTTAGACCACCTTTCAATATAAAGTGTGTATTGTAGCTAAAAATTATGAGATTTGTGAATACTTCAAGTATACACAAAGTTCACTACTTTATGGACCTCACGGAAGTAACATTTTGGTAACGAAGAATCAAAAAATATTATATTTTAGGTATTACGATTTAGGTACATCATGCATGAGAAGTAGTGGCCTGTGTAATTATTATCTTCGTTATATATGTGTACCTTTTAGCAAGTATTTCTAACTGATATCTCCAAGGTTCCAAGTAGTCTAACCTTAAGTACGATAACTTGAAGCAGCAAACTGCCGCCTTTCGGGACCTACCTCAAACACCCTATTTTCACTACAAAATCAATTAAGCTATCTACAAAATAAAACAGATGGATTCAGCTATTTCTAAAATTATACAGATAATCATTAAAAAACCTTGTATTATTTGATGTTTAACACAATCACTAGAAACACGGTGGAAACTTTAATCTTCCTCATTCCAAACATTGCCCGTAATTTTGCATTTATTAGATAATTTTAGCATAAATCTCAACCCAATACCGGTTTTAAAGGCCCTTTGTAATAGTTAAGTAGACAACCTTCAAAGGTTTTTGTCCGACTCAAAATGTTTTCCGCTTATGCCATAATCTGAAAAAGTTTGAAGGTGATTCCGCATATATCAATTAATTTTATTTCGGTCGAATGAATTCTCGGGTAAATTTCCAAGTGACATCTGCAATTAAATACAATCATCGTAGGTACTTGAGTAATTTAATAACATATAGGTACGGTAACTAAGGGGCTCTTAGTTTAAAGACGTTGTGAGATTCTTTCTTAATTTAGATGTCGTTTTTACGGGTTTTTTACGATATACAACAAGCTAAGTAACTGATTATATTTCCATCGCAAGTGATTAGAGAATTCCTATAGAATCATAATCGGATTTCAAGCATCGCCTGTGCACCTATTACTCCAACGGTTCCCGGAAAATGGATATAATTTTTTGCCAACGGGATTTTTTCCACTTTTTTTTCTCCACTGCACAACGTTGAAGCAAATTGAATTTTTTGGTATGCTTCAGTGGACTAATTCGACTAATGCATTTAGTGCGATGCATGCCCCGCTCGGAGAGATAAGCCGATTCACATTTTCTGCCAA